>NC_141614.1:20752998-21070498 GCF_047967505.1 Dipteris shenzhenensis | reverse complement strand
CTCCTCTTTTCTCCTTTTTCTTCTCCCTTTTCCTTCTCCTTCTCCTTCTCCTTCTCATCCTCTTTCCCTTCTCCTTCTCCTTCTCCTTCTCATTCCTTTTCTTTTTCCTCCCCTTCCCCTTGTTTCAAAATGATTGCATATTTAAATTGAATGCATCCATTTTCCTTCCTCCTTCCCCTTGTTTAAATTACAATGCATGTTTGCTTTGCCCATTTTAGTTCCCCTTCTCTTTCCCTTTCTCTTTTCCCTTCCCCTTCCATTTTCCCCCCTCCTTCCCCTTGTTTCCCTTTCTCTTTCCCTTCCCCTTCCCCTTCCCCTTTCTCTTTTCCTTTTCCCAATGGTGATATCTATTGATGGAAGGACCTAGTTACAAGTACTCTTATTTTGACTAATGAGGGGCGAAGAACAAAGAGGTGAAAGAAGGGTAGTTGTAATTGGATTCTTCCATCAAGAGAGGATACTGAGTTGAAGAAGGAAGGTTGCAAGTTGGAGGCAGAGAGGAGGTTGATGTGAAGAAGGAAGGTCGCAAGCCGAAGGCAGACATAGATTTCTATTCCCCTTGGTGTGGATTTTTGCTTCTTTTCCACTTTCCTTTTCCCTTCCCCTTTCCCTTCAAAGTTTAAATAGAATACATGTTTCCTTGTTTAAATCGAATGCACGCTTCTTTTTATGGGAGTTTAAATTCTAAATTTTAAATGTAACGTTTGCTTTGATTTCCTGAAGGATAACGAGCAGAGGATCAAGTGGAGGGGGTAAAAAGAGAGCCTTTGATACTACTACCTTCGATAGTAGTACAAACAAGGCTCCCAAATTACTTACATTGCTAGATTCCAACGATAAAGAAAGACTCCTACACGAGTTTGAGAAGGAAAGACAACAAGTTTTGGGTCTGTTGACCTCCGTAGCCTATCTCCCAAGCTACCACCCATGGTGGAGCTAGAGAGAGAGAGAGAGAGAGAGAGCATCAACATAGATGCTCTGGCTCTGGTATAGCATGTGCCACTGGGGGTAGTTAACTGGCTCCCAAACTTCCACCACCCTCTCCTATTTGTTTAATAGGGAGTTTGAAATAATCATGGACAGTAGCAACTTTGACTAGTTTCTTGTATATAGGATGTATAGATTTTTCTAACTACAAACAATGTAATAGGCAAATTTTGTATCCAAGAAATGTACACAATATAATACAATGGCCACTACATTGTAATATATACCCTTATACAAAAGGGCAGAGTAGGGCTTGTCCTACCCCCAAAAAAATTTGCCCTGAAAAAAAAGCATCAATATTTCCATCGAAACAACTTCGGAGTTTTTTACAACATTGGTATTAGCATCGATATTGGTGTCAATAACTATTTACCAGTGTTGATGATAGAGTCAATATTACCGGCCTTTTTTTTTTTATAAGCATCAACAATACCATTGATATTTTTGTCAGAATATCAATTATCAACAAAAATATCGACGTGAGTTGCAATGCTAATATCGGGGCTACCCTATCGATGTTAAAATTGATTCTAACTGCGATGTTTTTTGGAGTTAGAAAAGAATTTCCAATGTATTTTTCGTCAAAAAAAGCGTCAAAAAGGAGGTAAATAGTTGTAGTGTCCCCAGGGACCTTGAGGGATAGCTAGAGATTGACATACCATCTTAGCACCATATTGATTAACTAGTAGTAGGTACCCTTGATGGGTTGGATGATAGAAGTCTAAACCAAATGCGAATCATTCCATAAGGTTGCAAAGTTTTCGACAAAAAAATCATGAAATTGAAGTCTCTGGTCAATAAACTTGTCCTCAAAGCCTCTTTTACCTTCTCCTTTAAAAATCTAAGGACCTCCCTTTCACCTCACACAACATGAGGCAAAACCATACTAAGAGAAGATGGAAAATTCTTAAAGGTTATGCAAATCTCACCTTACTCTTAGCTACATTAGACAATATTTTTTTTGAGTATTTATATTTTAAAACATTTTAGCATCCCATCCTCATGCTCGTTCACTACTAGTATTTTCTCACTTTGCATTGATATAGTTATGAAGAATGTGTTACTTTGTTTTATTGATTAGTGTACAAGTACTAATGCTAGAGACATTACCAATGATAATGAAATCTGTTTGTATGAATCCGTATGTGCTAGCTCCTTGTCAGCATCATGCAATGCTACTAATCTATTAGGTTTTGGCATCAATTTTATAGAAGGTTGTATTTAGGTGAGGAACCTATATTTAATAGTTGTATTAGTGAATTGTGAGGCTTCTAAGTAAAATATGGATGTGTATATATCTTCCCATTTCTACACAAATGTTAGTATATCTACAACAACAAGATCCCATGAAAATGATTCAGTGCTACCCTTTCATTATTAACCCTTGGGGTCTTGTATTGTTCTAGCGATTGTCAATTGAGAATAGAAGCTTTTGTTCGCTAAAAATCTTGATATTTAAAGCCCCAAATTGCATACCTTTTATAGTGCAATATATATCATCTACATTGGATTTATGGATAATCATACCTAGCTTTTTGTCTAGTGTCCTTTATTCAAAATTATATCAACGCTATGTCTTTGTTGCTAGGAGATGGCATGATCATTGAAGTTCCACCTATCCCATTTACTAATATATCTATCTTTGATGCATATTTCCACTAGTATACACTCTTGTGTATTTAAAGATTTTGTTAACGTAGGCGCATTGATGATGATGGTTCATTAACCATTAAATGATAGTTTAACAAGGGTAGTAGGAGGTACCACTAAAGTGTTTTACTTCATGTAAGTTATACCATTTTCCATGACTCACTGTTTTGATCATGTTGGCTATGATTATGTAAGATGTGACATCTTTGGGAGTGACCCTTAGGGGGTGATGTCAAAGGGAGATCTAGTGGGGATATAAGCATGTACTTTGTTCATGTAATTGTAGAGAGAAGATCCTAAGCTTTGTGTGGACGTTCTCTTCTCTTTGTTCTACTTTATTCATTCCTAAAACTTTTCATTAAGTCTTCTTTCTCATTTCCAACATGGTTCTTTCTATGAGAACCATAAACCTCTAGTTCTATTGCTACAATGTCGATGGCCTTTTTCCCTCACCCCAAGTTTGACTATAATCCCATAGAACTTGATGTAGAAGGGTTTGCATTCCTCATGCTATAGGCCTAACAAATACAGAAAGGGCCTAGGAATGTGCACAAGTAATCTTTGCGTAAATCCTTACTTTACAACTCTAGATTAGCTGGATGCTCGACAAATCTTTCGTGGGGGACACTCATGATTTCATTAAGGCTTTTCTTTCATCGATTCGGTATGGGCGACGTGAGCAATGCTCAATCGATATCAACTAAGAAGCTTTTAGAAGATCGGCTTTCGCAACAATCGCAGCAAATGCGTTGCAATTCCGCAATCCGGAGAGAGAACAGAAATCAAATACATCCGAACAAGATTTCGGTAGAACCAAATCTCAAACTTCTTCTTGTGCCTGATCACCAAGGCTTGCTTCTGTTTAGCGATTATCATCAGCGCACGCAGTTTCACTCTTCTGCAATCATCAGATCAAGCTTAGATCAACAAGAACTAGAGAAAGTAGCATCGCCTCAGCTCTACAGCCATTCTCAAACTGTTAGCTCTCTTGACTCATGTGTGCTCGCTTGGCCAACGTCTGTGAACAAGACAGAGAAGGGTTGCATAGCATGGACTTCTCAAGATGCAGAGAGCTCCCTGAGCAAATTTTTCTCTCAGAGCAACCGTCAAGGTGAGAGACGCAGACGATTAGATTAAAGATTAGCAATTGCCTGTACTCAAGGATGATCAAGAGAAATCGCCTCTGCTCAGCTATTATCCGTCGCCCCAAAGATCGATGCCCTCCTTGCCTTCTTTTTCTCTTCATGCTCCTCTCCTTGTTGACCCTTTGCACATTCCTCTTCATCATAGCCTCCCTGCACCCCTCCTTGCTTCACCACCCTTTCGCCCACCCTTTCACTCATTCAGAGCTGCATGCCTATACAAAGCAAGATGCTTTAAACAAATCACAACCGAAGGAAGCCTACTTGCCAGAGGGTTTGCAGAACCCGCTTCGATTGCCTGCCGGTCTCCTGCAGTTTCTAGAATTGAACATAGGCGGTAATTCTAGCTTTCTACACGAAGGGCTCGACAGCTCGGAGTTGCGAATAAGCAGCGGGGAAAAGCCCAGGAGAGAGTTCAAGTTGGGGAAAGGAGGGGAGAGGGTGCTGTTGCCGGCGCGGTTTAGGGATACTAAATACGGGCGCTATTTGTCTGAGTTCTACAGCTCTCTGCAGAGATGGGTCGCGACCAAGCGCCACGACCCGGAGATCATGAGCCTCTTGCTTCGTCTAGTGAAAGATCCAGTGGACAGGCACTATCTGAGCAAAGGCAAGGCCGATGTAGAGCTCGGGAGGCCTTACAAGACGTGCGCAGTGGTGGGAAACAGCGGGATCCTCTTGAAGCAAAACCATTCTCGCCTCATCGACAGTCATGACATGGTGGTCCGCCTCAACAACGCCAGGACTGCAGGCTACGAACACAAGGTCGGCTCCAAAACCACTCTAGCGTTCATGAACAGCAACATCCTGCAGGAATGCAGTGCGAGGACGGGCTGCGAGTGCCATCCCTACGGGGAAGAAGTTCCGATTGTTCTCTACATAAGCCAGGTGGTACATTTCATGGAGGTGGCAGTGTGCGGGTTCTGGCACGAGGCACCGATAATAGTGACGGATCCTCGATTTGACGAGCTATGCAAGCGATTGGTAAGGCATTATTCGATGAAGAATTTCGTGGAAGGAAGAGGGAGGAGGGCGGAGGAATGGAGTAACGTACAAGGAGGGACGTTATTCCACTACTCGTCGGGGATGCAAGCAGTGATGCTAGCGCTGGGGATGTGCGAGAAGGTGAGCTTGTTTGGGTTCGGAAAGTCGCTCACAGCCCAACACCATTACCATACAAATCAGATTGAAGAACAACGTTTGCATGACTACACTTCAGAGTATCGATTCTATCGCCACCTCGTTCACAACCAGTCCCTCATACCTTTCCTCTCTCGGAGAGATTTTGTGCTCCCTTCTGTAGAGATATACTTCTGAGAGTGGGTTTCTTAGAACTTGTTTTTTGGCCTGCCCTTCCAAGGGAAAGGTCTTAGTAACTTACATAATCAGCTCCAACATACAAATTCATGTTTTTGGCCTTCCATAGGTAGCCTTTCAGTGAAGGTTGTGGTTTTGAGATAGGAAAAATAAAATCATTATTATTATTTATGCTCTCTTAGGTGTTAATTTGTGGTTGGTGCACTTCTAGAGTATTTATGATTTGGGGTCCCCTTGTATGACTTTTGAGCCATTCGCATTTACTCCTCTTGCACACTCTTAATCTCCTTCCCTTGGGCCTCCAATTTTATGGTCCCCTTGTATGACTTTTGAGCCATTCGCATTTACTCCTCTTGCACACTCTTAATCTCCTTCCCTTGGGCCTCCAATTTTATGCTCTCTCTTGGGCATTTCACCCATACTACCATAGAGAGAGGAAGGCCTGATGAATGATAAATATATATCATTCACCTTGTTTGAAATTCTTTTGGTTTCCATTTTTGTCCCAATCAAAGTTAGACTTTCCTATTTCTCTATTAGTCTGAAAAATTGCTCACATTCGATTCCCCTCGAGAAAGAATACCCATTGCCTATCACCATAGGAGGCCACGGCAGCATGCCCCTCATACTCAACACGTGTGTGTGTGTATGTATGTGTGTGTGTGTGTGTATGGGTGTGTGTGTGTGTGTATGGGTGTGTGTGTGTGTGTGTGGGTGTGGGTGTGGGTGTGGGTGTGGCTGGTTGGTTGGCTGGCTATGTGTGTTTTTAGAGGCAAGGGTGGGGGGCGGGAACATTGCTCCACTTTTAAATCTAGATCTTATGAGATTTGAAATTAGTTTCTTAAAGAAAGGCTCATTATAATTCATGGATGCCATCTTTCTCCCTACCCTCCCTCGAAAGATGATGAGGCAACTAAGCGCTCCCCTTACGAGCAATTACCTCATGCCTCAGGCCTTATAACTTTGTGATTTTCCAAAATTTCATATGTGCTTCCAAATGATGCACTTAATTAAATGCATGCAATAGAAATGCAATGCATGACATAAATTTAAAAAGTACAAGCATTTTGTTTCAATCACATCAACTTAAGTGGGATTATTCTATAAAATCTAGGTTGCAGCGTTTCAAAGAGGGATATGTTGAAAAAGCTAACTAGGAGTTCCAAGGTTTGGAGAGGGTTGCAAGGTTTAGGAGGGGTTCAATGTTCATGACTTGAAGGGGGAAATTGTGTTAGATATCAATGCTCCACTCTCGTGTAACTACGCGGGAACCAGCTAACGCTACTTGTAAGCCCCCCATATGAGGAGAAGGTATTTGAGTAGCTTGGTTATCCGGTAGGTCCTGGTTTGGACACCAAATGGGGGCCATGTGTGGCCTGATGGCTGGACGGCTTCAAACAGAGTTGGCACACCACTAACTAGGCTACATGCAAGTGCGGGAAGGTATCCCATCACTGACCGCACTGAGGGTAGACGGAGCATTTCTCGAGACAACAGCCCGCTCTCGAGTTGTGGGGCCCATTTGGAGCCTCAGATGATCCCAGATGGCTCTAGGCTGACGCACCGGTTCTATCGTATGGTCGGTGGTCTATTTCGGGACCGACCCCCAGTCGGCCATTTTGGGCGAGCTGGGTCGGTCACCCAATTGAGCCTAACCGACTACGACTGGTGGCTATATAAGAGCAAGCCCGTGAAGCCCATTTCATTACTGGCTATAGCAACCCTGATTCCTTAGCATCCAGCCTCCGTCTTCTACTGTCTCCAACACGTCATCAAAGCTTCTTTCACAGGAGCACATGGTTGGGAGGCAGCGCCATCTATTGTATCAGTTTTACAGTAATCAAATTTTTAATTCTCCATACTATCTGTTTTCTCTCTTGCATACGAGATCCTGTTATTTGTTGAGCACAGATGTTGTATTGTTTTCTTACATGGTATCAGAGCCTGGACTCTAGCAAGAAGATTTCGTAGTGTGTTTTTGTTTGCGAGCAGATTGTGAGAGATGGCCCAGCCCGCAAGACTGCGAATCCCACCATTCGGCGAAAGCAAAAAGTTTGATGGCTCTAACTATCCACTCTAGAAGTTCAAGATGAAGACCATCCTAAGCGCATACGAGCTTTTAGATATTGCTACTGGGGTGGACATGAGGCCGGTTACGAGACCGGATCCAGCCAATGCAGGACAACAGATAGTACCAACTGCGGATGAGATTCTTGCGTGGACAAGAAGAAATGCAGATGTGCTGTGTTCTATTGTCTGCAGTGTAAGTGATTCCATCATGGCGTTAATTCAACATGTTACCACAGCGGATGAGGCATGGACAGTCTTGAAAAATTAGTACGAGATCACGAATCAAATGCGGATTCAGAATCTGGAGACTCAACTCGCGAACGAGAAATTATCTAAGTCTGAAGCGGCAGAGAAGTTCATCACCAGGGTGAAGAATCTGCGTGATCAGATGATTGCGATTGGCATCACCATCACTAGCGAGAATTTAGCACAGAGGTGCGTACGGATTCTCCCACCAAAGTATGATGGTCTTGTTACAATGCTGAATACGCAAAACAGAAATCCGCCCCTCAACTTTGAGGATTTCAGCGCGATGCTTCTGGAGGAGGAGATGCGTCAAAAGACAAGGATTGGAGAAGATTTGGCTTTCTACGCTGGATCAAACAAAGGTAAGGGTAAGGACTCTGGTAACCCATCTTCTTCTGATAATAAAAAGAAAAAGAAGAAGATCAAGTGCTTCTATTGCAACAAGGCAAGGCACAAGCAGAATGAGTGCCACAAGAAGATTGCAGATGAGAAGAACGGAGTAAAGAAAGAGTCCAGCAACAGCACGCAGGCAGTACCAGTAGAACTGTTCGTAGCAATTAAGGAGATTTGCACGGAGGTAGTTCATGTACCTGCAGATGAACTGTGGATCATTGATAGTGGTGCATCGCGCCACATGACCAGTCGCAAGGATTGGTATACCTCTCTATAGCCGGTAGGGAATGACATCCTTGTAGCAGTCCACAATGATGCAAAATGTCTAGCAAAAGGAAAAGGTACGATTGCTCTCAAGTCAGATGGAGTTGTAAAACAGTTGTCCGATGTTCTTTATGTGCCAGATATTTGGAGGAACTTGTTGTCCATTTCTACGATCACGGATCCGGACCTCAAAGTTCACTTCGATAAGAATGGTGCACAGATTGTCGATCTTCAAGGGAAGGTCATTGGTAAAGGTACATGGCGCAACAACATCTACGAACTCTCAGCTTTCAGTGCTCGAGCTGATGTGAAGAACACTAAGCTGTGGCATGAGAGGTTTGGTCATCTAAACGTTAGTTCTTTGAAGGAGATGCATAAAACTGGAATGATTGCAGACCTACCAGAAATTGCAGATCTGCCCGATGTATGTGAAGCTTGCATGATGGGCAAGCAGCATTGGCATCCCTTTCCTAAAGAGGCCAGTAGGGCAAAGGCTCCTCTAGAGCTCATTCACACAAACCTCTGCGGAAAGATGGAGACGAAAGCTTTGGGTGGTTCCTACTACTTCATGACGCTGATTGACGACTACAGTAGAAGGATATGGATATACTTCCTAGAGACTAAAGACGAGGCTTTTAGTAGGTTTAAGGAATGGCATGTAATGGTCGAGAAAGAATTCGGGAGGAAGGTGAAGAAATTAAGATCAGACAGAGGTGGAGAGTTCACATCAACTGAATTCGAAAGTTACCGCAAAAGTCACGGAATCAAGAGGCAGAAACCCCCGCCACATACATCACAGCAAAATGGAGTAGCAGAATGCAACATGTGTGTCATCTGCGAAATGGGCCAGAGTATGATGAAAGGAAAAATTTTGCCAAAGACTTTCTGGGCTAAAGCATGTAGCATGGCAGTTTACATTCTCAATCATAGCTACACGAAGGCTATGAATTGGATGACTCCACTGCAGGCCTTTTCTGGTAAGAAACCTTCAGCTGCACATTTCAGAGTTTTTGGATGTGACTGTTTTGTGCATGTCCCTAATGCTACCAGGACCAAAAGGGAACCGAAGAGCCTTGGGCTACAGTGAAGAGGCGAAGGGTTACCGTCTCTATAACCCTGTTATCAAGAAGGTAATTATAAGTCGTGATGTGGTCTTCTTAGAACAACCGCATCATTTGGAGGAGGATGCTTCCTTCCTAGACAACCAGGACCAGGATATCCATCAAGTACCGCCACCAACAACAGACCGAACTCCCCCAACGGTGCTTGGGAGGATTCAAGACAAAGAAGAGGAAGAAGAGCCTGCGGAACCACAACGGCAATGGCCATTCCCGAAGTGGGTAAAGTAGCTTTTGGATGGCAGAGAATCTCCAGCCATTGAGGAGGAACCATCCGAACACTACCAGTCCAAGAGATTAGAGGAGCAAAGAAGGGCGCAGGAACACTTGGTCAACTATGCGTTGATGACAGAGGTGATTCGTGTTGAAGAACCCAAGTGTCTTGAAGAGGCACAGGGTGATGACAAGTGGATGGAGGCTATGCAGTCGGAGTATGGCTCCATAATGAAGAACAACACTTGGGACCCTGTGGATCGACCACCAAAACACAAGGTAATCGGAACCAAGTGGGTATACAAGACCAAGTACAGATGGCACGTTGGATAAGTACAAGGCTCGGCTCGTGGCAAAAGGATTCGCACAGGTACATGCTTTTGATTATCAGGATACTTTTGCTCCCACAACTCGGCTAACCACAATTCACAGTGTTTTGGCTTTAGCTGCCCAGGGAAGTTGGCCCATGTTTCAGATGGATGTAAAATCCGCCTTTCTGAATGGAGATCTCAAGGAGGAGGTATACGTGGAACAACCACTAGGTTTTGAGATCCCCAGTGCAGAAGGTAAAGTCTGTACACTGAAGAAGGCACTTTACTCGATGAAACAGGCCCCATGAGCGTGGTACCAGTGAATTGATGCCTACTTTCTGCCAAACCGGTTCAGGAGGAGCCCATCTGATGCAAACTTGTATATTTTCAGAGAAGGAGGCAAGTGTATGATCATGGTCCTTTATGTGGACGACCTTGTCATAACAGGGAACCATGAAGAGAAGATCTCACAGACAAAGTATCTGCTAGGAAGAGAGTTTGAAATGACGGACCTTGGACTGATGCATTTCTGTTTCAAGATTGAAGTTTGGTAAGAGCCGAAACAGATCTTCATTTCACAACTGAAGTATGCTAGAGAGATACTGAAGGCATTTGGCATGACTGAGTGCAAGACAGTTGGTACCCCTATGGAGGTTGATGTGAAGCTCTCAAACGAGGATTCATCACCACTGGTGGACGAAGCGAAGTACAGAAGGCTTGTGGGCAATTTGATTTACTTGTGCAACACACGAGCGGACATCAGTTTTTTGACTGGTGTACTAAGCAGGTTTTCCAATAAGCCCCGGAAGAACCATTGGAGGGCAGGGATGCAGGTGCTGAAATACATCAAAGGCACACTTGATTATGGCATCACCTATACCAAGGACAACATCTTGACTGGATTCTATGACTCGGATTGGGCAGGAGACATGGACAGCAAGAGATCAGTGACAGGTTATTGTTTCTCACTTGGATCTGGAGTTGTGTTATGGGTCAGCAAGAAGCAACCCACAATTTCTCTTTCTTCTACCGAGGCCGAGTACAAATCAGCATGCTTTGCTTCTTGCGAGGCAGTGTGGTTGAGGAGGATTTTAGGGGACATGGGTGCAGTGCAGAACAAGCCTACGCAGTTATCATGTGACAATCAGAGTTGCATGGCGATTGCAAAGAACCTTGTGTTCCACGATCAGACAAAACACATTGAGATTCAATGTCACTTTGTATGCGAGCTCATCATGGATGGAGAGGTCGACTTGGTGTACTGTCCGACTACAGAGAATGCTGCGGACATCTTCACAAAGGCTCTTGGAAGAGACTTGCTAGAGAGGCATCTTCATCGACTTGGCATTGGACCGAAAAAGTAAGTTCACTTGCGGGTGGACATTGAGGGGGGGTGTTAGATATCAATGCTCCACTCTCGTGTAACTACGCGGGAACCAGCTAACTCTACTTGTAAGCCCCCCATATGAGGAGAAGGCATTTGAGTAGCTCAGTTATCCGGTAGGTCCTAGTTTGGACACCAGATGGGGGCCATGTGTGGCCTGATGGCTGGACGGCTTCAGATAGAGTTGGCATACCACCAACTAGGTTACATGCAAGTGCGAGAAGGCATCCCATGACTGACCACACTGAGGGTAGACGGAGCATTTCCCGAGGTAGCCCACTCTCGGGTTACGGAGCCCTTTGGAGCCTCAAATGATCCCGGATGGCCGAACGGACACCGTTGCTCTGTTGCTGTGTTTTACGCACCGGTTCTATCGTGTGGTCGGTGGTCTATTTCGAGATCGACCCCCAATCGGCCATTTTGGGTGGGCTGGTTCAGTCACCCAATTGAGCCTAATCGACTACGACTGGTGGCTATATAAGAGCAAGCCCGTGAAGCCCATTTCATCACTGGCTATAGCAACCCTGATTCCTTAGCATGCAGCCTCCGTCTTCTACTGTTTCCACCATGCCATCGAAGCTTCTTTCACAGGAGCGCATGGTTGGGAGGCAGCACCATCTATTGTATCAGTTTTACAGTAATCAAATTTTTGATTCTCCATACTATCTGTTTTCTCTCTTGCGTACGAGATCCTGTTATCTGTTGAGCACATACGTTGTATTGTTTTCTTACAAATTGTTGAGAAGGAGATCAAGGCAGGAAGGGGGAAATGGAGGGAGGATAAGAGGGAGGAGGATAAGGGAGGAGATGAGGAGGAGAAGGAAGAGGAAGGAGGAGGAGGAGGAGTACGGAGGAGGAGAAGAGAGGAGGATGAGGAAGCAGCAGGAGTAGGAAAAGGAGATAGGAGGAGGAATTTGGGTGGAGGGAGCACAAGGGTAAGGAGTGCAAGAGTAAGGGCATGCTAGAACACAATAGTGTATGGGAGCATGGATGCAAGGGACATCAATCGCACAAATACAAAGTGAACTTGAATATTGAACCCAAAGAGTTGGAGCTTCTTTGCATCATTTGCATTGAGATATATTTATGAAAGCTCTAGAGTTCCAACCCTTACACAAAATCATAAGGCAAGTGGCCTACACAAAATTGTAAGCCAAGAAAGTGTAAGGCAAGTGGCCTACACAAAAGTATAAGGCAAGTGGCCTACACAAAGTGTAAGGCAAGTGACCTACACAAAAGTGTAAGGAATTCTCTCTCTAGATCATGATTTTGCAAGTACGATCAAATCTGTTGTAGAGAGAATTTTGGCTGTCCCTACCCTGTAGACCTATCAAGCTCTAATTTCAAGCTATTACAAGTGGATCTTTGCCACTACTCCATACGCCCAATCCTCCCATGTTCATTACTCTCGATGGTGCTTTCGGCTCTTGTTGCCATAACGTTAACTCCTCCCCTTGAGAAAGAACACCCACTGCCTATCACCATAGAATAGACCACAATCAACATGCTCCTCATACTCAGCACATGTTTGTGCGTGTGGGTGTGTGGTTGGCTGGCTGGCTATGTGTGTTTTTGGAGGGCAAGGGTGGGGGGTGGGAACATTGCTCCACTTTTAAATCTATCTTATGCAATTTGAAATTATCTTCTTAAAGAAAGGCTCGTTATGATTCATGGATGCCATCTTTCTCTCTGCCCTCCCTCGAAAGATGATGAGGCAACTAACTGTTCCCCTAACAAGCAATTATCTCATGCCTCAGGCCTTACAATTTTGGGATTCTCTCACTCTAGATAAGTTAAGGCATGCTATCTACCATTCACATTTAGAAGCCCCCATATGAGGAAAACAATGGAGAACGACACTTGTAGGTGTATGTTACTCACCAATAGGCATGAATGTGGTGAATGTGAAGTCACCTTTTATATGCTATTTATTGAATAGACAATGCCAAGGTGAGATGAGGTACATTTATATGCTAAAGGATCTCCTTATATACTTGGATTATATCAGTCACATTTGTAACTTTTATAAATTAGAAAACATCAACTTCTTCTCAAAGTTTCTATGTACTGTTGCAAAGAGAGATGCATGAGACAATCAGAGGTAGGAGTCTAAAATTCTACACCTACCTCACACACCAAAATTACAATAGAAGCTAATAAAAAATGAGGGGCATGTGCTAAAATCAAAGTGACTAGATGGAGATAACTTAGTTGTTTTGATATGATTTGTAAAATATGACTGTGGAGAATAGAAGCATTGCAAAAACTAAAGGTAGATTCTAGGAGGCACAAAGATAGTTGTATTTTATTCTTGAGTACTAGCCTCTTAAATTGGATGATTGAATACATCATAAGGGATCAGATCTGCCCCTCAATCACCTTCTTGATTCTGTCAATCAGCCCATGTGGCTCTCCCCTTGACATTGTATCTTAGATCATCAACCTCTCACACACAGTGGTCACACACAAGGAAAATTGCTACATGAAACTTGGTCCTACAAACAAGAGTTTTCTACATTAAGAAATTGGACAAAATAAATAGAACCCTCTCTATTACAAGCATAGGGACAAGTCTATGCAACCAATGAGTTCTTGGAAATTAGTAGTGGAGCAAGAAAGCATAGGGTGCAAGTATGTATCTTTAGACTCTTTTCTAATTGTGAAGCATTTCATACAATCCTCATAAAGAACCTATTGTACTTTTCTTATCTCACTATCATGCTTTCTATAGAAATTTTATGAATGAGCTATTGAAAGAGATGGATTTGACGAGCTTTATTCAGTAAAGAGTGTAGTCAAGAAGAGATAATTCATTTTCATTCTTATGAATCCTTGATAGCATGCGTTGCGACATTCAATATCGCAAGAGGTTCTAGTTGATTTGAGAAACATGGTAGACCCTTTAGAAGTCACTCATGCATAAGATGTTGCTAGCATTAGCGGACAAGGGTACTTGGTTGTTTATAATGTTTTTGTAAATGCACTTTGAGGACTAGTTTTAGAATATCCATTGTTGGCAAGGCCAAAACATCTTAGATTAGCAAGGAAGAAAAAGAAAGGTGGAAAACTACAATGGCCCTACAATGGTACTCAAGGGAGACTCAAGGCCCAAGTTGGAAGGGTATAGTTTTACAACACAAAATCATGGAGTGTGTGACATTTCTCTTGTTTACTTGTGTTATCACTATCTCTCTCACTTCCATATTTTGTGAGTGTCACCTACAATCGTGTCATTGTTCATTGTCATAGATCCTCTGGTCGTGCTCTAACAAGAGGTGTAGGATAAAGCATGGAAAGTAGCTCTCATGCTCACTTAGGTGAAAAATAGGGATTGATTACAAGGATTGGTGGAGGTTCTCACCTCCATAGGGGCTCAAGGGTTTACAAGGGGGATAATCTTGAAAAAGCTAACTTAGGAGTTCCAGGGTCTGGAGTGGGTTGCACGGTCTAGGAGGGGGTTGGAGCATTTAGAAGGGGTATAATGTTGAAAAAGCTAACTAGGAGTTCCACGGTTTGGAGAGGGTTGCAAGGTTTAGGAGGAGTTCAATGTTGAGGAGTGGAGAGCTAGTCTCCTTCATGACTTCAAGGGGTAAAGCATTGAGAAGGAGGATCAAGGGAGGAAGGAGGAAGTGGATGGAGGAGAAGAGGGAGGAGGAGAAGGGAGGAGACGAGGAGGAGACAAGGAAGAGGAAGGAGAAGGAGGAGGAGGAGGAGGAAGAGGAGGAAGAGGAGGAGGAGGGATGAAGAGGAGGAGAAGGGAGGAGGAGGAGGAAGAGGGAGGAGGAGGGAGGAGGAGAAGAACACGATAGTGTATGGGAGCATGGATGCAAGGGAGATCATGAATACAAAGTGAACTTGAACATTGAACCCAAAGAGTTGGAGCTTCTTTGCATCACTTACATTGAGATATATTTATGCAAGCTCTAGAGTTTCCACCCTTAAAATCATAAGGCAAGTGGCCTACACAAATTTGTAAGTGTAAGGCAAGTGCCCTACACAAAAGTATAAGGCAAGTGGCCTACACAAAGTGTAAGGCAAGTGACCAATACAAAAGTGTAAGGAATTCTCTCTCTAGATCATGATTTTGCAAGTACGACCAAATCTATCGTAGAGAGAATTATGGCTATCCCTACTCTATAGACCTATCAAGATCTATTTTCAAGATATTACAAGTGGAGCTTTGCCAGTAATCCATACACACAATGCTCCCATGTTCATTGCTCTAGACCGTGCTTTCGGCTCTTATTGCCACAAGGTTAACTTCTCCCCTTGACCGATTTGATTACCCATTTTCAGGTTATGGTTGAGTTTCCAGTCAATGTTGTGATGCAACAGCTTTTACCCAAGAGTGTGGTAAAGATGGCATCAATGATAGATGGGTCGAGCTTTCTATCGATCTTTGCCTTGTAATTATTGAACTCATAGATTGTTTGCTTAGTATTTAAGAAGCCAATATCAACCATTTCTTCAAATAAGCACACATACCACCCATCAACCAATATGCATTGTTGAAAGAGGTGACTAGCAATTTTTGCATCTACCTGTTCATTTGGATTGAAGCTAAGCATCGAAAGATGCTCACAAAGGGTGAGGGACACATACTACTAGAGTTTCACTATATTTGGCACTTTCCTTCAGTATTTTGTCAATGCTACCTTGCATCCAAGATGCATGTTTGTCCAAGTATGTAATGAGTCTCTTGGAATTTCCATTCCACCTTGGAGTATCTATTTATTAAGGGCCAATGATGAGGAGCATCTTCCTATCCTAAATCGTATTTTTTGCTAGCATCCCACATGTAGCAAGACGGGGTAGCACATCTAACATGGGATGTATTCAAAAGGAAGATGGGGCCTGTAGATACTCAAGGATGTATTTTTCTCTGAGCATCTTTGGTGTTGCATATGTCTACAACGATTTGCACTTGGAGAATGTGCATGGAAATCCTTGATAGTTCCCATCTTCCTCTTGACTGCTTGTCTGGGTATTGCCTCAAAAATTCTCCATGTGATTGCTAGGCATTGGAATTATCTATGTGTACTGTGTATCCTTATCCAAGTCTCATGTGGGTGTTCAATAAGACACTAAATACATAGGATATGTGGTCTTGGAGCAGAGGAAGAAGTTATAGGTGGTTGAAGCAATTAGAGAAAAGGGGGGGGGGAGGGAGTGCTACACAAAGTGGAGGAACAGCAAGGCCAATGGCGTGAGCTTCTTGATAGTTATGTAAGGATGGGTTCTCAAGTGACAAAAAAAGGCTAGGCCTCATCAGCTAGTAGGTTTGAGATTCTTTGATTAGTTGCAAGTGATGAGAGGCATGAGCAAAGAAGCATGGTAAGGAGTATTGGTTAGCTTGGATTTTGGGGAAGGTAACAGAGGGTGTGACCTAAGTCAGGGAGGTATGTTAAGAGTTCAATTCTTCAAATAGGCTTTTTTCCATTTTGGATGGCATTGTCAACCTACTGCATGGCTAGATTTGATTTGTAAGTGAATCCCACAAATGAAGAATGTTGGTTGCAATAGAGCTACCCAAAGAGGAGGACTTCCCATTAAGTGTTCATAGAGCTTTATTGTATCCTATTTGATTCACAAGAGGCTTGCATGTATTGATAGACACGGCACATTTTTCTCATCTTCATCCATCTTGTTGCATAGATCTAGGAGTTTATTTTCACCCACTAGCCTATCCCAATTGAGTCTAGTTAATTCTTATAACTTCTTAAGCTGCAAGTATCTCCACTAAATCCATGCTCTTCCCTCAAGGTGGCCATATTTTTTTAGAACTACAACAACATCTCGGTATAATGCTATGGTGCATGGGAGCAGAAGATCTTGTGGTGACTTTTCTTGGTTGTCATTCCTACTTTCTTCTAGAGCACTATGTATAAAGTTTTGTTGTTGCATTTTCTCTACCATGCTTTCTTTGAACTTTTGAATTTCCTTCTCTACATTCCACAACTATGTTTAGAGGGATGGGATCATCTGCCTTTCCATTTCTCATTGCTGCTCTTCTGATGCCATATTAGCAAATAGTTATGACCATTGTTGCAATTTTTGACTGTGATGCTATATGATGTGAAATGTTGGATTGCCTTGCTTGTATTGATTATATAGTTGGTACCCATGCACCCACGTGGCATCTTGTCCTTGATCTTAAATTATAGCTTGTTGTAGAGTTTTACGAGATTTATTTTGTAATTGTGTTGATGGAAGAATAGTATCAGGGACATTGTTGACTTGTGTTTCTTGTCTAGATACACTGTCTTGTCCACTAGTGAAGTCTATGTGTGACATGGCTTCCTCTCGAATTTGTCCCCTCAAGTCCCATTTGCGGTGGCTATTGTGGTAGTGATTCAAAACTGAGTTGTAGAATCCTTTTGTATCTACTCTGATTGACTACCTTCTATTTCATTTCCACTAACAGTAGGTGGGGGCTCCATTTCCCATTTAGGAGATAATATCAAGGCATCAAAGTCCTCTATTTCTTGTGGTAAGATTGCTCTAGACGCTTCCTCTTGTTGTATCTCAAATCGAATGATGGTAGCCAATGATGGCGAATGTGGCTCTTGCCATTGCCCTTGATATGGGATCTAAAATCATATCATGCTGCATTCCAAAGTATTCTGGCTTTGTGCCAATTGAAAACCAATTTGAGATGTCATAGTATTTTGCCTTAAGTTGTTTCAAAGGATAAGGTTCCTATTGAGTTAGAAACCCTAAGGCTTCATGCACTCTTAAAGTACTAAGGCAGATCTGAATAGGCTTTCCATTGTGAGTCATCGTACCGTATTTATCCTTTTGCAATTATTTTCTTTAATATCTCATGATGAATTTAGTGACATATTCAATCATTTATGGTGTGGGAAGAAGAGCTTGCAACCTCTCAAGAATCCTCCTAGTCCTTTGGATTGCAATAATGTGCATGCATCTTTTGAAACATTATACAACAAGACTCTTAGCCATACAAGTTGCCATTGTACTTTCTTTCGCCAACTCCTTATTGGCTCGGGCATTAGGGTGATCATGATTTGCATTTTTCATGGTTGGTGTCTCAGCCTCTAATTCTCTCGACTCCAGCTTCTTCAGGGTCTATGGCATCCCTCCTTGGCATATGTTGCATTCATTTCGTCATCACTGTCACTATCCAAAACCACCATCCTAGGTCGTTTTTGGGGTTAACATTTAGGTGGGTGATTCTTGATCTTGTTCTTCTTTAGGTTAGTTGACTGAGGAGGGATTTTGATGTTGAGGATGTGGTCATTTCGCATGGTGTCACTTTGACCCTAGCAAAGTCAGAATTTTTCACATCCTATTGAGCTTATCTTCATATTGGCATTTGCATACATGGATTAGCACCTTTTCTAGCAACTCCTTGTGCAACACGATGTAGCATGCCTGTGTTTCCTTTGTAGTTGGATGAATGGGTCCTACAAAATCAATCCACCATTTTCAAATGGCTCTTGTGCAGCAACTATTGTCAAGAGATTGAAGTCTTCATGTTGGGGCTTAATGTGGGGGTTAAAGGTCACTGCGCCTTTACCTCGGTTATGTACAATACTCAAACACATATATAAATGAATGAAAAAGAAGATTAGGGTGTTCGGCACCGACCAAAACTTGTGTGGCTCTCTGTCTCTCTCTCTGCCTCTTCCGTTCTTGCTTCCGTTGAGAGCACTCTCAACTAGTATTAGAGCCCATGGCATTCGATCTACAAGGAGCTCGGTGAGAGGAGAACGGGCACTGCTTTGAGAGATCTACCGGGAGCTTTGGAGAGCTTCATTCTCTCATTCACGGAGAGATTTTGGGTAGACATCATCCAGACATATTTCTTTGCCATTTTACAAAGCTTGTTCGGAAGCCGTCCAGGAGCTTGTTGAGCAGTTGGTGGTGGCATTTTGGATTTCCTGTGAGCCCTTGAGCTCGTTTATGAGAAGGGTTGTGGAGTCGATCACCTAGCATTGGAAGGAGACCGTCGATGGAGATAATCGATGATGTCATGTGTTGCCAGCTTATGGAACCATGGAGTAGCCATAAATCCCCTTGCAAGTGAATCTTGCTCATCATTGGAGGTGAGGCATTGCATGGAGGGCTGTAGGGAAGCTCTTTGTAGATGCAGCTGCTGCAGATGGCTCATGAGCAGGAGAGTATTTCAAGTTTGAGGCACTTGTGATGGAGCCATGGACACTAGAGGTGCCCTTGAGAGGATGGCATGAAACAGGCTATTTCAAAAGGAAGAGATGTGAGCAAAGGAACAAGAGCATCCCAGCACTAGTAGCAACTCGCTGTTGGGGAGCTTGTGGATTGCATGTTTGATGCAGTTGTATGCTTGGGAGATAGCCGGTGTTGCATTTGAGGTCTCGGAGCTGAGCATTGGCTGATTTTGGTCTCTTTGCAGGACATTTTGCAGAAGTACGCCTTGTGAACATTGTGTGGGATATGTGCTTGTGCACTATGCAGCTTCTTTTGGTTGTAGTTGAGCTTTGTTAGCTCATGTTTTCCTGTGCATTTGGGACCTATGGGTTATGGGCCCACCACACTTCCGCTGCGCATTTGGCAGCTATTGTTATTTTGGATTGCCATTGTAGTTGGCATTTTCTTTTGGGCCAGATTTGCTCATATGGATGCATAGTACATGCACATGAGTCAGCTGTACCTTTTGATGCTTTGAGCTTTGAGTTGTGGTGATATTTCAGTCTATTGTGGCATACACATTTGGGTGCACCTAGTATTTGGTGTGATTCTCTCTTACAGGCACTAGCATTTGGGATTTTGCTTCATTTGCATTATGGCATCCTCTTCCATGTCTGAAAAGGAGTTTTTCAACATTAGAAAGTTTGATGGGACAAACTTTTCTTTGTGGAAAGAACAGATAAGGGATGTGCTTATTCAAAAGAAGCAGATTAAACCCTTGGCAGGGATTGAAGCTAAGCCTGCAAATATGTCCGAGGATGATTGGAATGAGTTGGATGCATTAGCAAAATCTACTATTAGACTTCATCTTGCAGAGTCAGTTTATTTCACAGTAGTAAATGAGCAGACTACGGAAGATTTGTGGAAGAAACTGTGTGCCACTTATGAGAAGGAAATTGCCTCTAATAAAGTTTACCTCATGAAGAGGTTGTTTGAGTTGTAGATGAAGAAAGGGGTCTCCATTGCTTCTCACTTGAATGTATTCAATATTATTTTCAGCCAGCTTCAGGCTCAGAAGATGAATTTTGATGCGGAGACTAAGGCAATATTTCTCTTATGTTCATTGCCATCCTCATGGGATACCTTCCGTAGAGCTGTCAGTAACTCTGCACTTGGTGGAGTGATATTGTGGGTAGCTTGTTGGCTGAGGAGATTAGACGGAAGTCTATGGATGGCAACAAGCAGGATGCATCCTTAAATGTGCAAAGGGGCAGATCACAGTTCAGGGGGAAGTCCCAAGAAAGAGGGAAGTCTCGTAGCAAATCCAAGGCACGGAACATTGAGTGTTACCACTGTGGCAAGAAGGGCCATATGAAAAAGGATTGCTACAAGCTGAAAAGAGAGCAAAAGGATAAGAAAAAGAATGCAAATTGGGGTGCAAATCAAAAGGAAGAGAGTCCAAGGGAGGACAAAGGAAAAGTGAAGATCGAGGAGATCAATGCAGTCACACATGATAGTGACAATGACGTTCTCTTCATGTCTAGTTTACCTGCAGAGTTGCTTACCACTTCAGATGATGCATATTCCCAGGATTGGATTTTGGATTCTGGTGCTTCATTCCATGTCACTCCCCATAGGGAATGGTTCTCCACTTATGACAGTGGAAAGACAGGTTGTGTGCATCTTGGAAATGACTATGCATGTGACATAGTGGGAGTAGGTGACATAAAGTTTTCTTTTGCAAATGGGTCTGCATTTATTTTGAAATATGTGAGACATGTGCCTAAGTTGACCAAGAGTCTTATTTCAGTGGGTCAACTAGATGATGCTGGTTTTCACACCACTTTTGGCTTTCATAGTTGGAAAATTCAGAAGGGCTCTACGCTTTTGGCCAAGGGTGCCAAGTGTGGGACTTTGTATCCCTTACATGTATCAGGGGCTCGGGGGGGTCACTCATCATATGTAACTATATCACATGAGTTCAACAGAAGGATATTTTTTATTTCTAAAATTTACAGAAATAAATATATATAAGGGACTATTTAAAATAGTTCTGAAAAAAATTTACAGATTTGTATAGAAAAGGGGTACATTTTATTAATGAAAAATTTACAGATAAGGTATTTTAGAAATAGGCCTTGAACGCACGTGATATAGAGGATTTATACATAGTGAACCCCCCCCACCCCCCCCCCCCCGAGATCAGGGGTATTTGATCATGTTGTTGCAATAATCGAGCAACCAAGCACTTCTTTGTGGCATTGCAGGTTAGGGCACATGAGCCAAAATGGAATGAAACTCTTATGCCGTTTGGGTTATGTACCGCATTTGAGTTTCTCTGATTTTGAATTTTGTGAGCAATGTCTCTATGGGAAGTAGACTAAATCAGCCCATAAAAGAAGGGGAAAGAAAGAGTTTGAAAACCTTGATTTGGTGCATTCAAACGTATGTGGTCCCATGCCTACACGATCATTAGGCGGGGCTGAATACTATGTGGCATTCATTGATGATGCAACTAGGAAAGTGTGGGCTTATGCTATAGCTCGGAAGAGTGATGTGTTCTAGGTATTTCAGAAATGGCTGGCCTTGGTTGAGAATTAGTCAGGTAGAACGCTTAAATGCCTACGGACTGAAAATGGTGGAGAGTATCTCTCTCATGACTTTCAACATTTCTGTGATACACGTGGGATTAAGAGGGAGCTCACATCCCCTCGTACTCCAGAGCAAAATCCAGTTGCAAAAAAGATGAACCATACCATTCAAGAAAGGTTGCAATGCATGCTTTCCAATGCAAGTCTTTCTAGTGGTTTTTGGGCTGAGGCAATGAAGACTACAGTGCATGTGATCAATAGATCACCTAGTAAGAGTTTGGATGGTGGTATTCCTGAAGAGGCATGGAGTGGCAAGAAGCCCTCTTACTCTCATTTGCGTATATTTGGGTGTGAGGCATATGCACATGTGCTGAAAGAGCTTCAAAAGAAGCTAGATCCTAAGTCTAGGAAATGCATCTTTTTGGGTTATGGTGAAAGTGGAGAGATGGGCTATCGTCTCTGGGATCCAGAAGCAAAGAAGATCATACGCAGCCATGATGTAGTCTTCAATGAGAAGAAGATGCATAAGGTACCCATGAGGGATGTTGAAATGAGGAGAATCACTTTCCAGGATGTGAATCCACCTGCATATGTTGATAGATAGCAAGCTGTCCATGCACCAAATGTGCAAGAAATGGTACCACCAAGTACTCCCACAGGTATACAATCACGCGTGATCGGAGTAGGAAACTCCTTTGGCTTTCACAAAAAGAGTATGTTACAAAAGTATTGCAGCGTTTCAATATGGAGAGGGGGAAGGCAGTGAGTACTCCATTGCCTCCATATGTGAAACTGAGTCATACAGATAGTCCCAAATCAGATGAGGAAAGGGCCATGATGGCCAAGGTTCCTTATGCATCAGCAGTTGGGAGTCTTATGTATACTATGATAGCTACTAGACCAGACATTGGTATATGGCTAATCCAGGAAAGAGGCATTGGGAGGCAGTTAAGTGCATCATGAGGTACATGAAGGGTACCAAGGAGAGGTGCATCTGCTTTGGTAGAGGAGACATGCATGTACTTGGGTACACAGATTCAGACTATTAGGGCATGTGGATAGTAGGAGATCCACTTCTGGTTATGTGTTCACCTTTGCAGGTGGTGCAGTGTCGTGGATGTCTCGTGCACAGAAGTGGGTTGCTTTGTCTACCACAGAGGCTGAGTATGTTGCAGCCACAGAGGGTTGCAAGGAGGCTATATGGCTTGATCGGCTAGTGGGAGATTTGGGGATTCATACAGGTGTACCGACATTGCATAGTGATTCCATGAGTGCTGTTCAACTAGCACGAAATCCGGTCTTTCATGCAAAGACCAAACACATTGAGGTCAGGTACCATTTCATCAGGGAGGTACTTGAGGACAAGCGCATAGAGCTTGTCAAGGTTCATACAGATGATAACCCTATAGATATGCTGACAAAGAGTCTATCTAGTCAGCAGTTTGAGTATTGTCGTGTATTGATGGGCATTGGATAGTATGCTCACTGGTTGTTCTCCCTTAAAGGCACATTGTCCTTTAAGTGGGAGGTTGTGGGGGTTAAAGGTCATTGTGCCTTTACCCCGGTTATGTACAATAATCAAACACATATATAAATGAATGAAAAAGAAGATTAGGGTGTTCTGCACCCACCAAAACTTGTGTGGCTCTCTGTCTTTCTCTCTCTCTCTTCCATTCTTGCTTCCGTTGAGAGCACTCTCACTTAATTGTTCTTTGGCATACATACTTCATGTGCATCTGCCCAAAGTGTGTGCACCAGTTTCCTTCCAAGAGGATTTTCCTTGCTATTGCCTCACCTACAAAGTGACCTCCTACTATGCCTTCATGGGATTCTATAATGATTGGCATGATTTCATGAGGCATAACACAACTTCTTAGTATTTGATCTGTGCCCATGTTATCAAGTTGGCCTACTATCAATTAGTAGGAGGTAGCTTTTAGAATGAGCTTTCTGCCTTAGACATTGGTTTAAATGCAAGGGGTGGTCTTCCTGTCATTAAATACCCAATTATGTCTTTGCACCAATGAGAGACACCATCAATTTGAAACAATGCTACATTTGGAAAGTCACCTTCTAATCCATCAAGCTATTCTCTTGTCATCAAGCATGACATGTGATCTACAATGTAATGCTGAGCTCCTTTCCTTGCCATTATCCTGAAATTGAATTCTTGGAGTAGTAGAAGCCACCTCGTGATTTGACTAGTGGTACATGATTGATTAACAAGATACAACAAGGGTTGATGATCAGTGTAAAATACAAAGTCATTTACCAATAGATAATGTCAAAACTTCTTCACTGTGTATACCATTACTAGGGCTTGTCTTTCTGTGGTGGTGTTATTCACCCTCTATTCACCTCTATATCATTCAATTTCTTGCTTGCAAAACATATTGGGTAGTATTTCTTGTATTTTCTAGGTTGACATAGTACATTCCTCATTACATAATTGGAACCATCAATATGCATGTGGAATTCAATGTCTCAATTTGGAGCCATTAGTATAGGAGCTATGATCGATCTCCAAATGAGGGTTCAAATGCCTACTCACATTGTTCTTTCCATATAAATTTTACTAGTAGCTTGTATAGGGAGGACTTGTAATCATGGCATGCCGTAGGATGAATCTTCTATAGTATCCTGCATGGCCCATGAATACCTGGACACCCTTAGCATTTTGTGGAGGGGGGAGTTCCATAATTTTTAATTTATGTTGATAGCAATCCCATGTCTAGAGACTATGTGCCCCAAGATTACTCCTTGTGTGACCAAGAATTCGAATTTGAGGATTCAAGGAGATGCCATACTCTCTATATTTTTTTTATACATCTTCAAGAAATTTTAAGTGATATATATATATATATATATATATAGTGATAGCAGATGCCGATGTGCTTCATCATATTCTCATCCCTGGGTACATGGACAATTAAATGGCATTTTTATTATGATCACAAAAAGTCATTGTGGTATTATCTTGAAATGCTTTGAGTCACCTAGTAACCATTTTGCCATATAGCCTTTCATGCACATCATGTAAGTGAAATACCCTCTATTTCTACAATAGATAAGGCCATGGTGTCGTACTTCTTACTTGAGCAAGATAAATAATGTGGCCTCTATCTTTTTTAAAATAAGCTTAAGCCTTCCTAAGAGGGCAAGGAGGCACCAAAAGTAGAAGCCAAAGAAAGGCAAGGTAAGACTATCAACACTAGCAAAAAAAAGAGACCAAGTAGTTTAGGAGCCAAAAGTCATATAAGAGTAAGAAATGTGATGTGAAATATGGGGCACAATCAAAGAAATAAGAATCTACCAAAGAAAGATGAGAAAAGTCTGAGAAGGGGGGCTACTACCAATGCTGTGTGTAGAACCATTGGAATGCTTGAGTGCTATAATGCAAGTGCTTGCAAATGCAAAGCAATGTGCAAACTATGTGTGTGTGCATACCTGTGTGTGGGGGGGGGTGTGAGAGAAAGAAGGAGAGCACATGATGTGTTCGATAGCATTGTCTTAATTATTTCAAATTTTTAAGCTTTTATGGAGCATTGGAATATATCAATAGAGGAGGATAAGGCTACAACTTGAGTGGGGAGAGAGAGAGAGAGAGAGAGAGAGACAGAGACTAAAATAGAAAGTAGTTAACCAAGGCATGAGGCGTCCAAAATCTATTGGGAAACAGCTTTTTCTTGGGCCCCAAATAATGTGAAGGAGAAGCCTTTGATCACAATGAGTATTTTTTACCTTTATAGTGATAGACAAGCCCAACAATGGAACTCCATGAAATCAAGATATCAAAATGCAACTTAGTCTATTCTATGTGGATTTACCTATGTAGAGTTTCTATTGCTCTTGTTGTAGACACATCCCCTATGCAGCAATTTGAAGTGGCATGCAAAATGATTGTGTGTGAGGGACTAATGCTCATTTATGCTACAGATAGTGGTGAAGGGTAAGGATTTCCCAATGTTTGAAAGGAAATCTGATGGTGGGAGAGAGAGTTTCTTGGAGCCAACATTCACCCTTTAAGTCTTTTGAGAGAAATAGAAAAACTAGTGTGCATCCTTCATACAACAATCTCTTTCTCACATAATTTTTGTCCTTAGGGTCTTTTGCATTAGTTTTAGAAACATAAAATTGACATATAAAATAAAAATGGTTCCTTATTGCACTTCAAGTTGAGAAATTAGAAGATGAAGGTTTTTATATATGGCAAGTAGAAGTCCTAATTGCTAATAAGAGAGGTGTTATGGAGCATTATCAAAGGTGAGGTAGTCATCAAATCAAATGTTCAAGACTTTCAATACATCAAGTAAAGTATTTGTAAGTGAATGTGACTCCCACAAGTCCAAGACTGAATTCTAGTACTCAAGCATAGTCAATACTAAAAAATTTCAATCAAAGTAAAGTTGACTTGGTCAACCCTCAAAACCACAAAACTGTCAAAATTTGAATCTAGCAACAAGCAAAGATTGGAGACTGAAATTCACCCAGATAGAAATGACTTTGTGAGGGCTTTTGCAACATAATGGAAGTCATCCAATCTTAAGCATATTAGAGTGAAGAATCCCATCAAAAAGAAGGCATAGTTTATCAATAGGAAAGTTACCAAGCTCCAAGCCAAACCTCAAGCTCCCTACTACTATCAGTGTGCAAAGGACCTTGGATTTTCATATTTTCTTGCTTGCAATATGCACTTGTATGGTGATGGTTCTTTCTAAAGATTTGTAAATGGATTAGACGCTGCCATTATTGGTAAGACCTCACCTATGGCTACCAAAACAAAGTTTGAGGGTGAGGGATTCTACACAGACCAAAGTCAAATTTTTTCTCATGAAAAAGGGGATTTGGAACATTGCTAATGGGAAAAAGAAGAATCCTACCACTAGGGAAGGAGAAGCATTGTGGTTACCTAGAGATGAGACGGCATTGGCTATAATTGCACTAGGCTTGAGTGATTCCTTCATTCATCACATTGATGGTTGTGAAACTACACATGCTGCATTGAAGCACCTTGAGACTATCTTTAGAACACAGAGGAAATGTTCCTAGTATAGTCTACTCATTACGTTCTTTGACCTGAAGCTTGACAAGGGAGAATCAATATCCTCACATCTAAACTCCATGAAAAATAATTTGACTCAACTAGTTAGCATCAAATTTGACCTTGATGATGATATTGTGATTGCTATATAGCTTAAGAGTCTACCTGATGAGTATTGTACCATTGTGACTACTCTTACAAATCTACCAGAATCTAGTTTGGTAGATATAGAGGCATCCCTCTTGGAAGAAGAAAGAAAGATCAAGCAAAAGAATGGCTACAATTATAAAAAAAGTGAGGCCTATCTAGTGAAAAACAACTTCAAAGGATTGACAAGCAAGAGCAAGATGAAGTGCAATTTCTGTCGAAAGCTTGGTCATTTTGAAAAGGAGTGCTACACAAAGAAGAAACTCTCAGTAAATCTTGTGGAAGAATCAGAAAAAGAAGAAGAACTAGAGGAGATTAATGCTCTCACTACTTTCATCACCCTGAAATTAAAAAAAAACGTGAAGTCAAGGAACAACTAATCTTGAATGCCAAGAATGAGAAGGGCGTATCTATCACTACCTTAGGATTATCTAACAAATTCATTCATCATCAACGTAAATATTACTACTTTAATTTAAAGCTAAAGGAAGGAATTCAAAGATAGTCTCAAAATTCAATTCTTTGGCTTAAAGATGACATTGGGGAAGACTTTGCAACCCGCCTAGGGAAGTCCAAAAGCATCATGCAACTTTTGGTGCTATGGTTGTTGATGATGATGATGCTATTTCCGTTCAGTTGCAAAGTACTCCCATGTAGTGTGGGAGATTTGTAGGAACGTTTCATATCTAACATTGGAAGAGGCAATCTCTTCCTTGATAGAAGAAGAGAAAAGGCAAAACAATGCCCCTTAAAGCACAAGGGACGAAACTTTCCTTACAAGAAAGAGGGATTTCACTAAAACATTGCAAGTGCTCCTGTTGTGGGGAGCTAGGTCACATTACAAAGAATTGTTGGAAGAAAACGCAAAATGAATAAAATGTAAAGGCCTGCTTCATGGAGGAAGGTAATGAGGTGGGACAATCCCCTCAAGATGTAAAATTGCTTTGATGAGGTCATGGACTTGAAGTGTGGCACACATATGAGTGGCTAAGATTGCAATTGTAAACATGTGCATTGAGTTGGGTCAAGGTTGAGGCACATTAGAAGGAGGCATGTGTTCACCTAGTTTGTTGAGAGGAGTGGCATGAGTTTGCTATTGGGTGGAAAGAGTTCATCATCTTGGATGGTAGCATGAGAGTTTGGCTTTATGAGAATGTGGTGGGGACTATTGTTTATTTGTGGGACTATGTTAAAAAATAAACTCCAATAGGAGTGAGTGCTAGTGTGAGTGCACTATGTGTGTGCAAGTGTGTGAGAGTTGTGTGCGTGGTATGAGATATGCAAATGTGTGTGAGTTCCATCAAAATGTAGCTTGGTGTGAGAGTTTTGCAAAAGGTTAGAGTGCTTTGTGAGTCATGTGAGATGTGAAAGAACGATTAAGGGAAATTGTGACTGACTATGATAGTGAGATTGAGTGATGTAGGAGGTCAAGTCTTAGGGAGTGACTTAAGAGATGGTGTCCCTAGGGCGATCACTCTATAAAAAACCATGTAATGCGTGCGAGCAATAACACATTTGAAATTCCCTTATATTTATTTATTTTTAACTAATTATTTCCCGCTCTTCTTTACGTATACATGTTGTAATATTGAATAAAGTCCCCTCCGTACATGTACATACCATAGTTATAGTAGATAAATATTTTTTAATCATGTCATAAATGGCCATAACTCCCCCTAAAAAAGAACCCTTTCTAGTAAGGAACCTACTATGTTACATGTTGCATAGAGTGATTGGCTTGGGGTGATTTCAAAGAGAGAGCCCATGGGCCATAAGCAAGTGCTTGGTTAGTGTAATGCAATGAGAAGATCTTAAGCTTTGTGGACATTCTCTTCTCCTTGTTCTCCTGCATTCATTCTTGAAATATGTGAAATGCTACCCCTTTTCCAGCCTATATATATATATATATATATATTTTAAAAACACTTCAAGGCTTGTAACCTCATCATCGTTGTTGTAGCTATTTGGACCTTTCACTCTCTAGATGAGATTATAAATATGAATAAACTTCTAGCCTCGCTTCTGGTAGTTATTCATGCCTTAATCGATTATGTATCGTATATGTATATTTACACGAACTTGCAAGCTCCACTAAGAGGGGCCAGTAATGCACTTTGATGAGCCTAGATTTTTTCAATGTGCCAAGGAAGGAGGTGATATGTAGGAGGGCAACATGTTGGTTACAAGGACTGAGGACTCTTGTATCCTAACTTTTGAGCATTACATGACTCACATTAAACTAAAGAGTACACATGGGGGATTAGCTCCAAGGGATGGAGAAGGACAAAAAGAGAAAGAAGAAATGTGGGAAAGTGTGGCAAAGGCTGCTTCACAAACATGAGAATAGAGATTCATCCATTGAGATTGATGGATGCCTAATGGCTAGTTGAGGAGCCTAGACACCTATTAGACATGATGGTTCTGCAAACTAAAGTAGTCTAGGCTAGGCTTTTGAAATTGCAAGTTTTGACAGAATGACAGTGACAGTGAGGGGAAGGCCTCTCACCTTGTCTATGCTGAATTAGTTGGCATTGTTGGAAGTAATTTTCCTTGAATGCATCCTTCATGGACTGGAGATCTGTTGGATCAAGGAAGAGGTGTGGCCTCGCATGGAAGCCATTTGAGGACCATGGGAGAGAATGAAGTCATAGGGTGACTTTCCTTTGGTCATCAAGGTAGGGGAAATGCATGGCATGGTCGGTGGCTAAGCCTTCTCACCCACTGCATCTTTGGCACTCAAAAAGTTGGCACATGATGACATTGCATGGGTTGACACGTGTCCATATCACGCAAAGAGGTTAGGGGCACTGGCCATGGACCTCCAATGGCATCAATTTTCACCAAACAAGGTTATTTGGGGAGTTGAGTCTCGACAACTTTGTTATGAGGGCCGTACACTAGAAAAGGGGGACTCAAGCATCCACAGGGGTACTCTGGCCAAAATCACACTATTGCCACCACGCATTCGATCTGTAGTGGTCTTCCTGCACTGCCCATTAGCATTCTCCCCTTTGGCACATGAGGTACGTGCTGAGATAGCATGAGGGGAGCACATGGCCTATAATGGGCTGTCATGTGGCAAGGACAAGTGTATTCTACTTTGTTAGTGGGTTCATGGGCAGCAAAGGAGCTTGGAAGGAGAAAGGACGTTGCTATGTGGTGTTGAGAAGAGGTAGAGGGAGGCGCGAGCTCGTCTAGTGTGTCCGCAGGGGCCTGGGCGGGCGATTCTATGGACAAGTCCATGGGGCCAAAGATTTTGTGTCAAGTAGACGAACGATTTTGTGTAAGCGTGGGAGAGAGGCGAAGGGGGTGTCCGTTCCATGGACAAGTCAGATGGGCCGACGATTTTGTGTGAGGTGGACGAACGCCCCTTTTTGCAAGTCGGAGAGTACGGGCGGCGGGAGGCCGCCACACGAGTCTTGAGTCTTTGCTACGTGTGGACGAGTGTCGAGGGATTAGCAATTGGCGATGGCGCACGTGTGTGCAGTTCCTTTGAGGCTTTCCTCACTCCCATTTACTGGCTCGTTTGTGCAACCTTCGATCTTGCCTGCTTGCCGATGCCAACGACCTGGTAAGCTGCTGCCCGATGAAATGTAGAAGCATCCTGCATTTTTGATTCAACGATTGTGAGCTCTTTTTGCATATTGTATCTTTGCTGCTTAGGCACCCAAGATTTGCAATCGCTTCTGCCTGTTTTGAGGCCGTTGTAGATTGTCTTTAGGCGTCGAATGTTCAACACAGCCGGGAAGACGGGAGGTTTTGTCAAGCTGCTTGTCTCTCCTAGCGACTTCTGTTTGCGGAGGGAATTTATGGCATTCGTCAACAGGAAACGCTGCCGAATCTAAGCAAAATAAACCACCGACTGAAAAAGTGAAGGTAAGTTGCACCGCATTGTCGCATTCAACACGATGATTTTAAAGAAGGTTATTCTTTAAATGAAACGTTAGACGAACGCAGTCTCGTATTTTTGGCGATCACTGACCTCGTTATATGGAATCTGCTTCGTATCACTTTGCCATTTATGGCATAGAGTCTCGTTAGGGAGTTGAAGGTTGATGCCATATGTTGGTTATGTTCCAAACACAAAGACCTGAGAATTATACGCCGGACGAAGTCTGGCTTTCTGAGGACAGTACTTAATTCCTTTTGCATTCCTCACTACCAAGCACATCCATTTGAAATTTGTGTTGTTGGATTTAAGTGCTCAGAGCTTTATGTTTCTGTAGTATTGTATGTTCTGAATTTTGATTCTCATGTTGTCTTTACTTCTCACGCTTAAAACCCAATACTTATCGATAGGTTGAATGGATTCGAATATGCATCCAGTCTCTCTTATGATAATATCACTAAACAGTAGAAACGAGCATTGCATTTTTGCATCATTCTATTACCTTCTGCGTTCCAGATGTTGAAGTGTCTTATGCCTCTTTGAGGGGTAACGCTAACGATAAGGTAGCTCATCGATATTATGGCCCCTACATGATCGTCCGTAGGGTTGGAGAAGCAGCTTATCACTTGGAGCTACCACTCTCCTTCAGGATCCACAATGTGTTCCACGTGGGCTAAAACGTGCATGTTCTGTCAGAGTTGCCCAGATGTGTATTTTGCATGCAAAGGCTAACGATTAATGGGTCTACTAAATGCAAAAATTCAATATCTGCACATCCAAGCATCCGATCTCCTCGGGATTTGTTCCACTAGGTTTGTAATTTTGTGTTTCAATTGTTTGTGCATTGAACAATTGGATTTGAACTTGCATTGGAAAAAATTAATTGGTGATAGTCCATTAGCCTAACTTAATTAACTTAATTAACCCAATTAGCCTAACCTAATAAATTTAATTAATTCCTCCTCCCCCTCCCCCTCGTGCACCTCCGCCTCTTTGTGCTCCCTGATTGCGGAGGTATATGAGGAAGGAGAAGAGGGTGAAGAAGAAGAAGAAGAAGATGGTGCAATCTCCTTTGTCTCTCTCTGTGTGACTATGGCGAGCTCGAGCTCTCCCCTCTCTAGCTATGGTGAGCTCGACCTTTGCAAGCTCTCCCCCCTCGTCTCTCTTGCTGGCTATGGCTATGGCTATGGCTGATATAGCTCCGCAAGCTCTCTGGCTCTCTCTCTCGCTGGCTATGGCTATGCTCTACCTGGCTGTGGGGTGTGATGGAGCTCCGTAAGCTGGATGGATGCCTCCCTATCTGGGTATGGCGGGATACTAGAGCTCCACAATCCTCCTTGCGCACCTCTGCCTCTCTGCAACTACCTGGCCATAAAAGATAGGCTGTGTCCCCTTGGTGATCGATGCATCAAGCATGGAGAGGAGGCTGTGCGCGATGTCGAGATGAGAGGAGAAGCCATACGAGGGAGCTAGCACAAGTTCTTCTTATACCGCGTCGATGGTGGTTCAGAGAGTTCCAGAAGGTAGACTCCAAGGACACGTGGCTTTTTTCTCTTCCCCATTTATCCCTCTCTCTACCCCCTTCACCCCGCTCCACATGGGCTAATACCATTTTTTACTAACAGGGGGCCCTATTGGGTGCCATGGCTATGCACATTTAATTAATTGTTGCATGTACAAGAGGGGTTGAAAACCCAAGTGCTATGGAGCCTAGCAAGCAACCAGGAGTGACCAAGTGCTACGAAGACTTCAGAGTTGCCCTATGTGGCCTGTAATTAGGAAAGTAGATTAGAAATTTGACAAGTGGCATGTTGCCAAAGAAATGGGCTATGAGCTCTTTGTAAAAATGGATTCACGTATGCTTTGTATGTCACAGCCTGGTGCTGACTTTTGTACTAAAAAATTTATTCAGTAATACAAAACCTTCGGGGGGGTCCAGCCCAACACTTGTCCTGGGCCCAACGCTTGCTGTGTGTGTGAGAGAGAGAAAGGTTTTAGTTCTTGCAATAAGAAAATGTCTGAGCTGGCAGGGAAAGGCAAGGAGTTTCCTTGGTTGTCCTATCCTTCTCCAGATATTCAAGCAAAACTGGCTTTTTCCACCTGCCATGCGGTGTCGTGGTTCTTCTGAGGTTTTTAGAACTGGAAGGACTATCCATGCAGTGACCACCTCATTGTCTACAACCAGCAAGAAAGAAACTTTCCCTTGGCTCTGATACCTGCTGAGACAGCCTTTACTGGTGATGTAGAGTGGATGTCACGTTATCTGTAATCCTCACCACCTCATTGTCTACAACCAGCAAGAAAGAAACTTTCCCTTGGTTCTGATACCAGCTGAGACAGCCTTTACTGGTGATGTAGAGTGGATGTCACGTTATCTTTAATTCTCACAGTATTTTAAAAATCTACACAGAAAAGCTCAGAATTGGAGACTAGTGGAGGGACCAAGGTGGGGGCCTAGCCTGTAGGCTAACTTTATTCCAACACAACCGACCTTCAGGGTTAACCTAAACAAGGCCTAGGGATCAAGACAATCACACAGGCTGGCCGAGTGTATGTGTATGTACAAGCCTTTTTATTGGGCTCAACATGGGTGAGCCATGCCCATCGAGATATGACCAGTTAATTATTGGTTTCAGATTCTATGGTGCAATACTGTTGCACTTTTTCAGCTTTTTGACAAATTGAAGAATGTCAACCTTAACCCCAGCAGGGCCTAGATCGAGACAAAAAAACAAAAACAGCTTTGAACTGATCACCGTTATCCAGCAAGGGCTTCGGGGGAACGAGATTCGTTCAACTGATCATTACAAGTAGCACCATTTCATCTAGCCCGGAGGGCAGCTTGTTTAATTGCATTGGCAGCAGTCCTAAAGCACTTAGTGAGTGACCAGCAGGCTGCAGTAGCTATTCACCATAAGTGCTTCTGTAGACATGAGAGCAGCAGACCATATTTGGTGGCAGGCAGCAATATGGCGGGTTTTTTAGGCAGACAGGAAAAATCTGCTGGAGAGGCTTTCCTACAGGCTGAGTTTGCAGTAAGTGCTGCAATGCATGTAATGTAGAGGTTCTGTTGAGCAGAGGGTTGTTGCACACTGAGGACAGAAGATTGTTGCTGATTCAAAAGTTTATTGCAGCTTGTAACTCAGTGCAGAGGTTCATTGCAGAGGCTTTTATCAGAGAATGACAATGGCAGCGAATGAAGCTAATGAACCTCCACCCTCTCCCTTGTGATCCCCACCTGAAGACCAGCCCTTCTCATGCTGCTGATTCGCCGCAATACACAGTCAGCTGCTCCAGCGGCTGTTTCCACCCCTACCTCACCTCTGATCAGCCAGCCTTCATCAGCTCTCTCCCGAGAAGCAGTCGCCACTTCCAGCATCCTCTGATTTCCCCTTCCCCCTGGTCATACACTCTTCAGCTGCTCCAAAAAGTCAGGACATGTGGTTCAGTTCCCCCCAAAGTGGTTTCAATGCTTCATAGGTGTTTGGAAAAGGCCTTCGATTTTTTATTTATTGTGCCTTCTAGTGCTCCTTTGGAATAAAATGTTCCCCTTCTCTAGCCAGCAGCTGTTTCCACCCCTACCTCACCTCTGATCAGCCAGCCTTCATCAGCTATCTCCCGAGAAGCAGTTGCCACTTCCAGCATCCTCTGATTTCCCCTTCCCCCTGGTCATACACTCTTCAGCTGCTCCAAAAAGTCAGGACATGTGGTTCAGTTCCCCCCAAAGTGGTTTCAATGCTTCATAGGTGTTTGGCAAAGGCCTTCAATTTTTTATTTATTGTGCCTTCTAGTGCTCCTTTGGAATAAAATGTTCCCCTTCTCTAGCCGTTCGACATGGTCGCCTTGTTGGAGGCCAACATCTCGTGATGTCACCGTAGTGAGAGAGGGCCAGTGCTTGTGGGTGTGCCCGCCCCTCGTGAGCTTAGGCTAGTCTAGAGAGAGGGCCTTGTTGTGGGTGTGCTCCCCCCCCGTGAGGATAGAATAGGAGCAGGGTTGGGAGCCCACCTGGGCACATGTGCTCGCCAGGACCTTGTGGTGGTTCTCATTTTCGCTGCACTTTTCACATGGTATTAGAGACCCGAGGAGTGGAGGGAGTGTTGAGCCAGCACACAGAGAGGAGGTTTAGGGTGCTGTTCAGAGGCGTCTTCGAGGAGGAGCGTGTGTGAGGAGTGGACTGTTCGGGTGCCCAGCAAGGGGTGACTCTAAAGGGTGTTTTCAGATCAGAGAGGAGGTGTTCTTGAGGGACGAATAGCAAGGAGTGAAGGTACATTGGGCTGTCAGCGCCTTCATCCTCTTCTCCAAGCCGCTCTTTTTTTCAACCTTGTGTCCCCTTCTATCCCATCCACCTTCTCTTTCAGTTCAGCTTCCTCTTAACTTCGATATGGCGACTTTGTCCGAGATGGCAGAGAACAAGACAAAAATCCTCCTGATTGACCGTTAGTTGGATGGGCTCAATTACGGAGTCTGGCGGGTGATGATCGAATCTGTGTTGCAGCCATACGATTAGGAAGATATCATATTGATAAGAGTTGCCAGACCCGATCCCTTTGCGTCCGATCTTGGCATCCTAGAGCAAAAAGAGGCCGAGTCAAGGTCGTTTATTTTCCTTAACTGTACTCCTCAAGTGATTAATCACATGAAGCACATGATAGTGGCCAAGAGTATCTGGAGCATTTGGCGTCCCTGTATAATCGAACCTCTCCCATGAAGAGGGCTTCCTGGAAGTCCAGATGCATTTGTTGGATCCCAAGAAGTCTTCCTCGATAGGGAGCACATCAACAAGTTACACAAACTTCAGTAGGAGATCCTCCAGGCAGGGAAGCAGATATTGTCTAAGGACATGGCCATAACTCTCTTGTCTTAGTTATCCTCTCAGTATGGGGCCCTCTATTTGTCCGTGATCACAAGTGGAAGGATAAATGCGTTGACTTGGGGGGAATTGGTCCCGATGGTGCTTGACTAGGAGGAGTGCTTTGTTGATCGTACCTATGAGAGTTAGCTTGAGGTTTTGACAGCTGAGCAGAAAGGCAGAAAGCAGCTGACAGTTGAGGAACGAGAAGCACACAAGGCGTCCCGTACGTGTAACCAATGTGGCCAGGAAGATCATTATTGGCGGCACTGTCCTTTGGGGACAGTGAGGGGACCAGTAACAAGTTAGATAGTGTTACGGCCGCGACAACGTATACTCCAGCCTTCTAGTAGCATGAGCCGCGCTTCATATTTCCTAAGGCAGTGGCTAATGTTATGTAATAAGGGGCTAGGGGCACTTTTTCCCTTTATTAAGGTTTTTTACCTCTAACCTCAGGTAGAGGTTGAGTTTATGTGTGAGTTAGTCACCATACATCTTTTGCCCTAGTTAGGATTCATTGTAGGGTTTTATCTCTATGACTACCCTAGCTTTGTAGTTCATTGTTGTTGCTGCAATTTCATTCCAACTTGCTTTAGCTCCATTCTCTCACATTCTCTTGCCTCCATTTCCAACATTTGGTTTATAACAGGTTCCCCTTTGCTCCTACACCTCTCCCTGCACCTCCCTCTAGCATTGATTCTGTTGTGAAAACTTCACTTTTGTCACGAAGAACTTGACCGAAACGGTTTGTTTTTGCTGGCAGCCACCTCCTACAGGGTCCTCTTGCTTGGGTGCCACTTTTGGAGAAGTTATAGTGCTGTTCCGAACCTGGGTGACCAGTTTTTGGAGGTTTTTAAAACTGATTTCGAGTTGGTTTGGACCAGCCACTACCTCCTACTGCAAGTGCAAGGCTCGGCGCCTCTTTTTGATCACTTTAGGAGCTTCTTCTAGGCTGGGCGACCTCATTTTGGACCAGCTTTCGACAAAAACGGCCAGTTGAACCTATTTTTTGTGGGATTTGTTGCTGTTTTTCGAACGCAGCAATCATTCTTAGGCTGGGCGCCAATTTTTGGAAGGGTGGACAAACTTTTCGAGGTGTTTTTCAGGGCTGGACACACTTTTCGAGGTGTTTGTCAGGACTGTTTTGCTGTTTTGAAGCTTTTCTACCCCTTTCAGGACTGTTTTGGAGCTTCTGGAAACTTCTCCTTGCTGTTTTGAATCTATCCAGGCAGTATTGTGCAAGGACAGCTCATATTTTGCACCTCTAGGTGCATTTTCAGTCCATACAGTTGGGGACTTTCTGTTTTCTCCAAAACAGAGATAAAAATCAGTCATTTATGTTGGGATATGTGTGATCAAGGGCTTGCTAGGTGCATGTGTGCATCCACTAGCAGTCATATGGTTGTGTGTTTGTGTAGGAGAGGCACACTTAGTGCCATAGGCCATGACACAGGTGATGATGTAATGCAAAGGCCCCCACATGGGGTAGTGCCTATGATTGTGGAGTTCCTATGATTTAGGAGTTACCTCCTTTGATGTAGGAGAGGTGCCATTGAGTTAGGCCACCCTCTCTCCCATTCTATAAAAGAGAGGACTTCCTCTCATCTCAATGGAACATTTTGCCATTTGGTTCCCACACTCTCTTCAATGGTGTCCTTCTCTCCCACTCCCCAACATGTGGTATCAGAGCCTCCTTGAGTCCCTAGCCCATTCGAGCTTCAATATGCCACCTCATCATCTTCTTCTCCACCCTCCACCTTCTTTTTCATTTTTTGCCGTCTTTCTCTCCAGATTTTTCTTATCTCTGTTCTCCTCCATTAAGTGACCATTCCCAAAATCCTCTGAGCTGATGTATCCTCTACTTGGGACGCACCTTTGACACCAAGCATTCTCTGAAATTTTGCTTCGTTTGCCCGTGCCGACACGATCTCTGCACGTCGATCTTTCACACAATTCCGCCTGCAGATGCGACCATTTGTCAATTCCTCTAAGCCATGGGTGGGCGACACTATGAGCTTGTTGCTGATGAAATTTGAGCTCAAATGCTTGCTGGAGAAAGGAGAAACAAGCAAAAGACCAGTCAGAGAAGGCGCTATTGTCATGAGCAATTCTGCGCGCTTTTTGGGCAATCCTCCTAGGTGGACAATCTCTGGTATAAGGTATTCAAATGTGCATTAGAAGCCCTCTCAGTTATGCTTCATAGAGCTTGAATCAAGCCCTCCAAATTACTCTGTTTTTTACGCTATAATTTTGGGCAATTTTGATTGTTGAATGCTTGATGTAAGCTTGGAGATGACTTATTGAGAGAAAATTCTTACTTAATAATGCCTAGCTCTTCTTTATCTTCCAATGCTTTATATGCGAAAGCAAAGAGAAAAAACAAGCACCTAGATATGCCAATAGGAAGGTAACAAAACTTGTGAAGGAAAAAGTCACATAAACCATATTATTATTTTGATGCAAAAAGTTTAGGATTTTTTGATTTTATGGCTTGCAATATGCACTTGTATGCTTGAGACTCATAAGCCATTTGTAAGAGAGCAGACACTGCCTAAACATAAAGATAAGACCCTCTCATGGCCACCTTTAAGACAGGCAAGTTCGATGGCCAAGGTTTTCACACTTGGCAAATGAAAATCAAATTTGTGCTTATGAAAGAGAACTTGTGGGACTTGGTCAAGTCAGGGAATCAATGATCTCAAGAAGGTAAATCCACCACAACCAAAGGTAAAGGGAAGGCAAGTGACTCTTCTTCAACTACACCTGCAGATGCTAAACGGCTAGAGAAAGCTTATGCAATTATTGCATTAGGTTTGGGAGATGATTATGTGCATCATATTCCAGATTTGGAATCCCCTTTTGAGGCCTGGTATAAGTTAGATGTGTTATTTGGTGCTAGCTCTCATACTTCTAAGTTGAATTGAAAATTAAGTTCTTTGAACAAGATGGATGGAGATAATGTTGCAGCTCATGTTAATACTTTGAGGAGTCTTATGACACAATTGGCCTCAATCAACTCTCCAGTTTCTGAAGATGATGCTATGGCTATGCTCTTGAAGAGTATGCCTCAAGACTATGATTATGTTGTGGCTACCTTGAAGAATCTTTCCCAACCCACACTAGAGGGCATCATCAGTGCTCTACCAGAGAAAGAAAGAAAGAATACTTCAAGAATGGGTGAAGTGCACACACAAGCACTTGCAACAAAGTTTTCATCAAAGAACAAGTACAAGGCATGCAAGCATTGTGGAAAGACCAATCATCTTGAAAAAGATTGCTACAAGATCAATCCTTGCACTTATTGTGGCAAGAACAATAATTCAGAGAAGTTTTGCAATGAGAATAAGAAAAACATGGCAAATCTAGTTGAAGAGAGAACTCCATCAACAAATGAAGAATCAAACATTGTGGTAGAAGATAAAGACTATGCCTTTTGAGCACTCTAACTTTATTTATCATCACTTGGTCAAATTTTTGAGGTTCTCTACCTGGAATAGTACTCCAAAAAGAATGTTATGTGTTTTGTCTTTCATAAATTACCTCTAGTCACCATATCATGTAGAGAGAACTCCATCAACAAATGAAGAATCAAACTTTGTGGTAGAAGATAGAGACTATGCCTTTTGAGCACTTTAACTTTATTTATCATCACTTGGTCAAATTTTTGAGGTTCTCTGCCTGGAATAATACTCCAAAAGAATGTTATGTGTTTTTTCTTTTATAAATTACCTCTGGTCACCATATGATGTAGGCCATGTGATATGTGTTTTCCCCCATGGTACCTCGACACGAGAAACTAGGTCCACACAAAGGCCTAAGATTCATCCTTGTACATGCAAGTGAGATAACCATTTTGGGAGATTCTATCCCATTTTTGTAAACCTCGACCTTTGGACACCTTTGCTAGCATGAGATCCTAGCCATAGATTTATCCTTGATCGTCATGAGATGGCATGTGAAACTATTTGACTAGATGTATCCTTGACATAGCAAGAGACAAATCCTTGGGGGGAGGTATGTTGGGATATGTGTGATCAAGGGCTTGCTAGGTGCATGTGTGCATCCACTAGCAGTCATATGGTTGTGTGTGTGTGTGTAGGAGAGACACACTTAGTGCCATAGGCCATGACATAGGTGATGATGTAATGCAAAGATCCCCACATGGGGTGGTGCTTATGATCGTGGAGTTCCTATGATTTAGGAGTTAACCTCCTTTGATGTAGGAGAGGTGCCATCCCATTCTATAAAAGAGAGGACTTTCTCTCAACTCAATGGAACATTTTGCCATTTGGTTCCCACACTCTCTTCAATGGTGTCCTCCTTCTCTCCCACTCCCCAACAATTTATTGCTTGCTAAGGCAAGCAATTTTGAAGGAAAGCACATATAGTTCGTGGGAGATCATTTTCAGTTCATCTTGGAGCTCTTTTTGGAGGCATTTTGCAAGCCGTTTGCTTGGGTTTTAGTTTGGTAAACTTTCAGTTTTGTTATTGCTTGCATTGGGAGCTCTTTTCCCTCTCAATCGCTTGCATTTGTTGGTCCTTGTGCCACTAGGGTTTGCCTTTGCAAGTACAATTAAGCATCCAGCTGGGTTTATGCCTTGTTGAGCTGCTAGTTTTTGAGGGGAAACTTTGAGATTGCAGTACATATATGAGCACGGGATCTTTCTGGTGTATTTGAGGAGCATCCTCAAGCCTAGTATAGGCTTTGACAGTGATATCTGTTACTTGAGCAGGGTGTTCATAGCAAGTGAACTTTGTTGAGATGATTTGCCTCTTTTTGTTTGCTCAAATAGCATGGCAAAATCCACATGATGTCTTTCAGTTGCTTGCCCAGGAGGATCGGTCGGACGGCACCAACTGCCCTCTTTGGAGTTTTTTGATTCACAATCTGTTAGTTGCCAAGGGAGTTTAGGATTATGTTATGGGTGATGAGGCTCGTCCCGGTCCTATAGCACCAGGTACTCCTCTACAACAAAGGGGGGGGGGGGGGTCGTGGGCAACAAGGACAACAAGTTGCCTTGGTTGGGCAAGCACCTGCAGGTATCACTCCTGAGCAAAGGAGGTGGGATACTCGTAATGCTCAAGCCTTGTCTTTGATTTCACTGAATATCAAGAGGTTTATTGTTCCTCATATTAGGTCTTGCCGGATTGCTAAAGAAGCCTGTGATATTTTGGAACATATGTATCAAGCTCGTAATGAGGCGAGTCTCATATTTGCGCAAAGAGCTTGATAATGTGCACATGGATGAGAGTGACTCTATGTAGGAACATGCCACTCGGATTCAAGATTTGCGAGAGCAACTCTTGAACATTGATGAGGTCATTCCAGACTCACAGCTTGTTACCATTACTTTGAACTCCTTGCCGGAGTCTTATCTTTCTCTTCATACGTCTCCCAACCTTTCGATGCGAGGGAATCATAATCGCCTCACTTTTTAAGAGTTGGTAGTTACTCTTGTTGCAAGAGGAGCAGACGTGAGAATATGATTTCACTTTTTCGTAGTAGGGAGCATGTTTTTTAGCAAAGGATAAGGGCAAAAAGAAAGTTCAGCCAACTCATGCCTCTAGCAGTGGTTTTGGACATGCATATGTAGGTGGGAAAGATAAAAAGGATTCATCAAAGCCTTTCAAGAAAGGTAAGTTCCATTATTGCAAAAACCTTGGTCATCACATCAAGGAATGCCCCAAGAGGCTTGCAAAGCAGAAGAAGAAAGAGTCTGGTATGGTAGTTTCAGGCTCAGCTCATCATGTAGGTGAGAATACTTCTGCTCATTTTGTTGAGCATGATTGGGTCTTCTTTATGGTTTCAATCTTATGAGTGACTATCGTGAGATTGAAACTGCACTATGTTGTGTTTTTAGAGGATGAGTTTGGGAATGTTCCTGGATTCATCTAGATATATGCTTTTGCCGTATTAGCGGGGATGCGAATTTCACCTTGTGAAGTTTTCGTCCAAGTTGCGGCGTGCTAGTATTGCAATAATTTTTCTATCTTAAATGGTGCATTGTCCTATCAACTAGATTAGATGCTCATTTGGGAGAGACCAAAATGAAATCGTTCAGACTTCACAAGTAGTTGTAGCTTGAATGAAGAGATTTTGGACTTGATTAGCCTTCTCCTTTAGTGCTAGCCTTTGTCATGGTTGAGTCTACCCTTCACCTCCTGTGGAGAACCAGCCTTCTCAAGAATGCAAATGTGTGCAATGCATGCAGAATTCGAATGTCAATTGGCCCTCCAATGGGGAAGAGCGCCCTATGCTACGTGAGAGTCACAATGAAAGGGTGATACCCTTTCATTAATGTTCGTTGAGATTACTCAAGTTCCATCTTCCCATTTACACCTACACTTATTCTATGACCCATGCATCTACCATTCAATGCACCCTAATGCACCCTTCCCTTTCTATTGCCCCTAGGACCTAGACACGTGTGTGCACATTTTTATTAATAGAATAAGTGTCACCTATCCAAATTCAATGCCGTTTGAAGCAGTGGCTCCAGCTCGACTAGTCCTATCTACTCAAATGATCCACTGCCATAACAAATAGGTTGGTGTTCTTCATAAATACAAATACATGTTACACCATTGGCATATAATATATAATAATGTTTTAATATCTACTAATCACGGATTAGTGATTTCTCTTGTCATGACACTCCCTCCTGCTTGAATGGACAGAAGTCCTCTTCTGGATCCTCTCTTGTCTCTTTCTCTTGCGTACACTTCTCTTTTACTTCTGCATTTGCATCTTCTCTTCATAATATGCAAATAGTCTTCTCATGGTAGTACACGATCTCTTTTGAATCGGAAATTAAATCCCATGTTTAAGTTTTGGTTCCTCTAGATGCTGAATATTCAAAATGCAGAAGTACCACTGCAGTGCCTCTTCAATATCTCTTCATACTCATAACTCTCTTTTGAATACCAAGCTGCTGAAATCTCTTTATAGTAACCTGCTCAATAAGCTGAAACCTATGGTCAACAAATTGGTCAGTATTAAAACGATCTCTCACCGGGTTAATGAGGATTCAATTTCCTCTCAGCAATATTAGCCAATTTAGTGAGGTCTTTCGAGGTGGTTGGGTTGAACATTTCAACCTCATACCTCACTTGTGGGGTTAGGGCTGCTAAATACTTCTTCCTTCTATCATCCTCGCTCTTCTCAGGTAGTTAACTCTAAAGAGAGTTTTCAGAACCTAGCTGTAAATTCAGCATTGCTCTTGTTATCGAATTGCCTGAACCTTTCCTAGTGGAAGGTCAGCTCTTCTTCATGCCTCGAAGGCATGAAAGTGGCCTTAAGCTGCCCTATAAATTTGGACCATTGAAGAATAGGCTCTTTTCCCGTTTTTGATAAGGACCACCACATCAAAGCATACTTCTGTAGATGCAATGTAGTAAGAGCAAGCTTCTTGTGGTCGGTCTTATCTTTATGGGCAAAATATAGCTCAAAATGGCGAATCCAATTGAGGATTTTATCCGCCTCTCTTGCTCCATCATACTTTGGGAATTCTATTTTCTCTGGAGGTTGAAATTTAGCTCTCTTTGAGGGGGTACTTAAATCTTCATCCCCAAACTTCAGCACTCTTAGTCCCAAATGTTGTCATAATGGACTGTTCAATCATATGGCTAAGCTGAGAAACCAACTTATCAACGGGAGACTCCTCTCTACCTCTTGCACTTGGATTATAATCCATGTGTATGGGATTTTGAGTCAAAGGCGTAAAACTCAGTGCCTTGCTCTTGGATGGACTCGTTTTTCCCTTCATTTCTGAAGGAAAACTCCCTATCAAGAGATTCTTGGAGGAGAAATGAAGGTAATTCTATATGTGGGTTATCATACTCAATATGTGTGTAACTCTCATCTACATCATCCTCTTCAAGAAGAGGTGATGGTGTTCTCTCCCTGTCTCCTTCTAGTAGTGGAGGAAAAAGAACAAGTTCATTATTAAATATCCCTTCTCCTTCCATTCTTTCCTTTTAGTAATACAAGAGAGAAAATGACTTGCTGTAATTTCAGAAAAGGGGTTTATTTTACAGCAAAAGTCAAGTGTTATAGAGTTGGTGGTACTTATCCGACTCCCGCTTCACTTGTATCGAAAAACCACTTCAAATGACCTCTTCTTCCTTCTCTTTTAGTCTTTCTTCCTTGTTTTTATGCTGTAAACTGGTACACTCCGTTTGCGCTACTTGTTTTGAGCGGATTGGTGCTCTAGATACCGTTATAAGGGACGTGGATCACCCCCTTAAAATCTTGTTCCGATCCGAATTTCCCTTCGGGAGAATTGGGGGGGGGGGGTCTCTTCTCCCCACGGTTTAAGGGTTTTAAGGGTCTATTCGCAAGGGGGGGGAGTCACCCCGTTAGGACACCCCGTTCCCCGTCCAAAGACAAAAAAAAAAAGATGAAAGCCCTTACCTCAAGCCTGTTTAGTCTCCAAAAATCGAGGGCTGCAAGAAATCGTGCTAAGCTTTCTTGCAACCCCTGGCTTCTGCACAGGGTCCAACCAAAGGCTTGTTTCGTGTGCAAATCTGACACCCCCTTCCTCTGGTATTCTGTCACGTCGCTATTGCCCTGCTCGCACGTGTCCCTCGCCTTCACGGGTTTCCTTGTGCTGTGGGACTCCTTCGCATGCGTTCTGTGTTGGTTGCTATTCTGTGCGCTTGCGCCCTCCCTCGTGCTCGCTTCTTCTCCTTTCCTTTCCATCTTGGTAGTGGATCGTCAAAGCTCTGATACCAAATGTGAAGAACTAGCCTTCTCAAGAATGCAAATGTGTGCAATGCATGCAGAATTTGAATGCCGATTGGCCCTCCAATGGGGAAGAGCACCCTTGTGAGAGTACTCGTTTCTATTTTGACCTACATGCAAGGTGTGTGTGAGAGATGGCATATGAATGCAAGGTGAATAGAGAATGCTACGTGAGAGTTACAATGAAAGGGTAATACCCTTTCATTAATGTCCCTTGAGATCACTTTAGTTCCATCTTCCCATTTACACCTACCCTTATCCTATGACCCATGCATCTACTGTTCAGTGCACCTTAATGCATCCTTCCCTTCCTATTGTCCCTAGGACCTAGACACGTGTGTGCACATCGTTATTAATAGAATAAGTGTCACATGTCCAAATTCGATGTCATCTGAAGCATTGGCTCTAGCTCGACTAGTCCTATCTACTCAGATGATCCACCGCCATAACAAATCGGTTGGTGTCCATCATAAATACAAATACATGTTACACCATTGGCATATAATATATAATAATGTTTAAATATCTACTAATCATGGATTAGTGATTTCTTGTCATGACACCTCTGGAGTGCCGACAGAAACTCAGTACAAAGACTTTGTATAAACGGATGCTCATACTATGGTCTACACCATATTTTAATACTATGGTCTACACCCACTGTTGGGCGCTGATGATGTCACTGGGGATGCCATATTAGCTAGTCCCTGCTGTGCGTGATGAAGTTTATGGTTTTCAATCTTATGAGTGACTATTGTGAGATCGAAATTGCACTATGTTGTGTTTTTAGAGGATGAGTTTGGGAATGTTTCCGGATTCATCTAGGTATATGATTGGGCCTTCTTTACTTGCAGCTATGATGCTTCTTGAGAGTCACGTATTTTCAGTGTGAATGAGACGCCTAAGATGTGGTACTTTGATAGGGGTGCTTTTTGCCATATCACCTCATATAAATCTTTCTTTGATAAGTTATCCAGTACACTGGTTGGCAAAACAGTTTCTTGTGCCAATGATTCTTCTTATCAAGTTAAAGGGATTGGGAAAATTTCACGCACAACCGTGGATAGTCAGATCTTTGCATCGAGGATGCTTTGTATGTCCCTGTGATAAAGAAGAATTTACTTTCTGTCTCTTCTTTGTCTTGAAGAGGTTATCAAGTCATCTTTGAGGATGACAGATGTACGGTCCGTGACAGGGAGAGAGATTATGCTTGGTATATTATGTCACGAGTTATTTCAGCTTGATGCCTATGAGAAAAGAGCATATTAAGCTTTTGTGGGTTCCACTCTGCCATGTACCTGGGTCTTTGCTCTTAAGTAGAAGTCTGAAGTTTGCAATGTGGTCAATCACTTTGTTGCCTTGGTTGAAAATCAATCTGAATGCCGGTTGTTGACCCTTTGTTTGGATCGAGGGGGGGAATATATGTCCAAGGCATTGCAACATTTTTTTGCCGAGAAGGGCATTACACATCAGTTTACAGTCAGGTATACTCCTTAACAGAATGGAAAGGGTGAAAGGAAAAATCGGTCACTTTCGAAGATGGGGATATGCATGCTAAAAGCAAAAGGGTTGCCACACAAATTTTGGATGGAAGCCATCATGTGATCAAGCCATATTTTAAACAAGTGTCCCACGAAGGCTCTTAAGGTCATGACACCTTATCAAGCATGGTTTGGTCGTAAGCCCGATTGGGCTATTTCCATACATTTGGTTGTGTAGCGTATGCACATGTGCCTCAAGAGTTGCGTGGCAAACTTGACAAGGTAGAGAAGTGCATTTTTATTGGCTACGGCAGTGAAAGCTAAGGGTATAGACTTTATAATCCCTTGACCAAGAAGGTTATCACTAGTCGGGATGCTATCTTTGCCGAAAATGCAGATCTTCCCTTTGCTGGTTTTGGCAGAAATCAGGGTTCTTTTTAACACTGTGGCGGGATGCTGCCCATTTCCTTTGATGTTGCACATGATATATCAGTGGAAAATGAGAATTTGCAGCAAGATACTGTAGTGGGTGATGCCTCAATTCAACCTATGGCTGAGCCTGTTTCTCAAGAAGAGAATGATGATGCCATAGGACGTGAAAGTACATCAGTGCAGGAAGCAAGATCAGTACCTCGTTGGCTGCTCCGCACTCTTGAGGATAGTAAACTTTCAGCACCACTTCTTAACCGTACACGGAGTGGCACTAAAGATGCTGAGGATGCCCATTTTGTGAGTTTGCTTGGGTCAGTATACTTGATGTAGATGAGCCTATAGTTTTGATGATGCAAGAGACAATGTGCATTGGATGCAGGCAATGCAAGCAGAGATTCACTCCATTAAGAAAAACCACACTTCGGTTTTGGTGGACTTGCCTACTGGCAAGAAGGCAATTGGCACGAAGTGGGTGTATAACCTCAAAAGAAAATCAGATGGGTCCATTGACAGGTACGAAGCTCGCATTGTAGCAAAGGGCTATGCACAATAGAAAGGCATAGACTATGGTGACGCCTTTGCTCCCACTTCTCGTATGGCCACTTTTGTTAGGTGTGTGGTTGCATTGGCTGCATTTCATGGATAAGATCCATTCGTTGGACGTAAAAAATGCATTCTTGAATGGGGACCTTTAGGAGGAGGTCAATGTTTCTCAGCCCATTGGATTTGTGAAACCTGACAAGGAAGACAAAGTATGCAAGTTGAGAAAAGCCTTGTATGGTTTGAAGCAAGCTCCACGAGTTTGGTATGCAAAGATAGATGCCGTTTTGACTAGCCATGGAATGCAGAACAGTCCGCATGAGAGTACCCTCTATGTCAGGAGAGGGAAGGGGGGGATTTGCTTATCATTGTTCTCAACATCGATGACATGCTGCTCACTGGTACTAATGTTGCAAAGATTGCAGATTTCAAGGCTGAATTACGGCAGATGTTTGAGATGTTAAATTTAGGTTGCTTCACTACTATTTGGGCATCCACTTTATACAAGATGATAGAGGTATTGGGCTGTTGCAGTCCAAGTATATTGGTAAGGTCTTGGAACGGTTCAGATTTCCGAATTGTAAGCCCATCTCTACTCCTATGGAGGCGGGAGGCTTAAGCTGTCTGTTCATGATGCAAGTGAACCTTTTGATGCCTCTGTTTACAGCCACACTGTGGGATGCCTTATTTATTTATGCAACAGACGTCCTAGCATTCAATATGCAGTGTCCCAGTTGAGCAAGTTTATGCACAGTTCAAAGACTTCACATTGGCAAGCTATGAAGCGTGTGTTCCGTTATCTGCAGGGCACCCGAACTCTGGTTTGCTCTTTCCCAAGGGGGGTGACTTTCACTTACATGCTTACATCGATTCAAATTGGGCTGGTGATTTTGATACTCGGCAGTCCACTAGTGGTAATTGTTTCTTTCTTGGGCACTAGTGCATTTCTTGGTTAAGCAAGACAGTCTACAATGGCTACCTCTTCATGTGAGGCTGACTGCAGGGCAGCCTTCACAACCATAGTCGAGTGTATTTGACTGAGGCGTTTGCTGGGTGATCTTCATGCATCATTGGAGGAGCCTACTCCAATTCTCACTGACAGTCAGTGTGCTATTGAAGTGGCACAGAATCTTGTGTTTCATGCTCGTACAAAACACATTTATCATTATGTTAGGGAGCGGCTACATGCACTAGACATCAGCTTGGTCTGAACTTCTGCCCTACACAACAGAATGTGGCAGATCTCTTCACCAAAGCATTACCTCGTCCAAAGTTTGAGGCTTTTCGCAAAGCTTTAAACTTATATCCGTTTGGTGATTGATGTGCAGGGGGATGTTAGAAATATTTATATTTCCTGAGCTAGTGGCTAATGTTATGTAATGAGTACTTCCTAAGGTATTGGCTAATGTTATGAAATAAGGCGCTAGGGTTACTTTTTTTCTTTATTAAGGTTACAGGTGTCCTTGTAGGCAACTCTGTGGGGCACGATACCCGACTGCTAGGTCGGTTTGGCAGGCCCCAGCAGAAGCGTGGCTTGCTGCGGTGGTCCTATCTGCTGGTCGGCCACTTGGCAGCCTCTAGATGGCTGCGTGGCAGCCTCCCATGTGGTGGGTCCTAGGGCAGAGGGGGTCGGCCCTCTAGAAGGTGCAGTAGGGCTGTGTGTTAAGCCCTTTATAGAGGGCAGAGGGAGTTGGCCCCTAGGGTTGTGGGTCGGCCCACATAGCATGCTGGTCAGCGTGGCTAGCATGCTGACCAACTAGGGGGACATGGGCTATATATAGGGCCCCCTCCTCCCTTCATTGGTTATCTCCTAGAGTAAGGTTGTGGAGCAGTTCTTCCACAACAGAACATCTATTTGTTGAGGTTGCTGAGCAGTCTTATGGAGCTGTTGAGCAGCCTGTTGTGTAGAGGGGCTTTTGCCAGAGATCACTTGCAATTCTCTTGTTTCTTTCTCTCCCTCTGAGTGTGGTGTGTGTGAGAGGAAAGAGTATGTAAAATCTGCCCCGCAGGAGACGTAGAAAATGAGCAGCATGCACTCCTAACATGTCGAGCATATGTGCAAATCAGAGAATGCTATGGGGGCAATAGAAGCAACCTGAAATCCCTACTGGAGTGGCCAGCCAAAGAGCTAGGCAACTACATAAAGGAAATTTTAGAATATCGCAACAAAGTACTTGGTCTAGCACTATAGGCCATCTTTTGGTGGTTCTAGTGATGCCCTATAGGCCATGGTATGTGCCTTGTAGGCATAAGTGTAGGCACTTGTAGTGCTAGTGCCTTTTAGGCCACATAGGACACTTAGTCCTATGTGACACCTAGGACACTTAGTCCTAGGTCTAGGTACAAGTACCTTGTACTTAGATTTTTTCATCATCTAAGTTTGACGTGATGGCTGAACTATCGTACGACTCTTTGCTACCTGCACTCTCTCTTTCTTTTGCGATCGTCCCTTCAGTCATACTGACTTCGTGCATCCATACAGTTGTACTTGTTTCAGGATTTCCGTATAGGTTTGTGCATGAATTTGCTGAGCTGAGATACTGCATACTGCAAGTCAGGTTTGGTGTGACATAAATGAATAAGGCATCCAACAGCCTGCTGATAAAGAGGGATATCACATGGTGGGCTCCCATCATGAGCTGAGAATTTGAAGCCAGGGTCCACTGGAGTAGAGATTGGCTTGCAATCCTCAAACTGAAAATGATCAAGGAGCTGTCCAGTATACTTGGACTGAGACATCATGATACCCCCCTCAACATGAGCAAACTGAATGCCCAAATAATAATGGAGGGGGGTTAGTAGGCCATCTTCTGGTGGTTCTAGTGATGCCCTATAGGCCATGGTATGTGCCTTGTAGGCATAAGTGTAGGCACTTGTAGTGTTAGTGTCTTTTAGGCCACATAGGACACTTAGTCCTATGTGACACCTAGGACACTTAGTCCTAGGTCTAGGTACAAGTACATTGTACTTAGATTTTTTCATCATCTAAGTTTGACGTGACGGCTGAACTATCGTACGACTCTTTGCTACTTGCACTCTCTCTCTCTTTTGCGATCGTCCCTTCAAGCAAGCACACAGGCTAGCACAACAAGTACTCATTGCATAACACATTTATGCTATTTTCTTTCAATGTAAACAATCACTACTTGTTGATAGTGATCACTGTCCCATAGATCATGAAGGGTCTCACGAGGACGTTAATACAATCATATCATATCATCTCTCTCTCTCTCTCTCTCTCTCTCTTCATTTCTGTTCATTTCCGCTGCACTTCTCACACACCTCACCTTTGAAAAGCCCCAACTTGAATTCATTACTTTATTTGCTTAAAATAGCAATAGATAAATTTTGAGGTGCCATTGAGCTTTGATGCATCACCCAAGCTATGAGTATCTCTAATGCCTCTTCATTTGCCCGGGGGGGAAGTTTGTTAGTGCAAATGCCTTTTGCCATTGAAATCAACTTTTTGGTGAAGCCACTGGCCAGATATAGTAAGTAACTATTCCATGGCCAATTTACAAGGGTGGGCCTGGCCACCTTCCTTGGGCATGCCTGTGATCGTTTCGCCCAGAGTGCCTTGTGAATCACGTCTTCATTACTTTGATGCAAACCTATCAAAACGGCTAGTTTTAGGCAGTCTGCATCCTCCTATAAAAGCACGACCTAGCGTAAATACACCATGTGTTGTTGAATGCATCAATCAATGTGCAATTAGTGCATAGTCTTGGTGCGCTTGCCCCTAAGAGGACCTATAACCTCAAGCCTTGCCAACTTATGGATTGTGTTGGTCTTTATCCATCAATTCTAAGATACTGCTACATGCCCCAAAACCCTTACCCAATTTGGGTGCACCGTGTCAGGGTATCCAGCAATTCTGCGTTCTGGTTCCCGGAGAGATGTGTAGGCGGGGCTTTGGTGGTACCTGGCAATCATCCTGATTGCATTAAAGTTCTGACCCAAACAGTGTGTCCCCACTTCACTACAATGGGTCAAGGTGGGGCCTCCGTTAACCAGTCAGAATTCTCACCCCAAAGTTACCATTGGGTTGGACAGCGAGTCTCTGACCCCACATACACGTAATATATCTGACTCAATAAGGGGAAAATGAATGAATCTTATTAAAAAAAACAATTACATAAAAAAGGAGATCTTGTTTTATCTGTTTCATGACAAGGTGCCACAATGAGTTCACATTTAGACTGTATGGCCTGAGGAATTGATTTATTGCAAGGATCAGAATTTAAACCCTGAAGCAGTCTTTCGAGACTGCTGTTATTGGTTGGACCAGCTTCTTCAACCCATCTTTGCATTCTTAACCTCTTGGGGCCATTGTACAACAAAAAGATTCCTCTTCTTTTATTACCTGTGTTGAACATGCTCTGAATTTTCGCCTAATGAAGCAAAAGACTGTTCAGTGACAGTACCAGGCTTACATACTTGTCACATGATTTTACAAGCAATCTGTTGGTAGGTTTACATTGTTCCTTCATTCGTTATTCTTCTCCTTTTAGTGTAAGCTATTTAGGCATGGATCCTCAATATCTTATATATTTTTTGTATGCAGGAAATGATTGAAAATGACATTCGAAACGGACAGTATTATGTCACAGGCAATTTGACCAAGGCAATCTATGATGATAATTGCAGGCAAGGTTTGATTCCAGACTCCTATAAGCTTTTTTTCTGGAATTGGAATAAACATATAAGCCACCATGTCATATTAGCTGAAAGCGTTACATTCATGTCTTTTGGAAGCTTCAGGTTTATTGATCCGACCACTGATATAAGTGGAGTTGATAAGTACATAACTGCAATCAAACTTTTGTTTGATCCCAATACATCACATCATGACCTGCTTTCTATTGCTGTGACCGGTCCAAACACAGTTCAAGCTAAATGGAGACTAGAGGGGTGAGGTTTGCCTAGACTGATTTCTTGAATTTTGCAAAGTTTCTTTTGCTTGCTAATGAATGAAAAGTTATGGTGCGGCATTGTACCTGTAGTGTATGTAATGATTTCTCCATACATTTTGTAAATTGTACGCATGCTTCAAAATCAAATAAAGCACAAAGAAGAATGGCATGCCTCACGGAATTTGAGAGCATATTGCTTTAATAAGAGTGTTGAGAAGTTGCAGTGTGGTGACCGGGCTTATTAATGTTTCTTGAGCTTTAAATCAAACCTTGCCTAGATTTTATTGCTAGCAAGCTGTTTGACCTACCGTTAGAAATGGACTGCCTCATTAAGCCCATCATCAAGCCCATATAGAGTGACGCCATATTTATTAATGCAATTCAAGGCTATACTCATCTTTAGCAAAAAGGACTGCATCATTTTTTGTATAGTAGCAAGAGAAGGTGATCTCTCGCAATTCGGATGATTTCTCCTCTGTGTGATCTCATCCACTCATGTGGGAAATTAATAGATAGTGTTGCGCAAAGAGAGCATTCTTGTTTCACCCACGTTATTATCTATGTCTGAACCATCCACAAGGGGTGTCATGATAATTCATTTGTACCCTCTTGTAAATCTGAGTGTCCCCTCTCTCAGCACTTTGGGAATTTTGAGTGTTGATATTGTGTCCCATACCTCACTCCTCGTAACAGAGCAATCCCATCATTTGTTGATAGTAAGAGCAAGGGTAGAAGGAGCACAAGGCAAGATTTGCATATTCCAAGAAGCGTTCAATAGAGCACCGAGGTGGGGATTTAGATCTAGTGACTTAAAGATGACAAAAGACCTGATCTACGCGGAAATAACGTAGGAATTGTTCTTTATTGTGACTTTGTGAAGGCTTACACAAATGGATAGATCCATCCTTCTTTAACACATAGGTGGTGGAACTAGACCGAATCTTTGACTTTTGAGATAATACTCTTTCATTTGTCTTTCAATTTTATCTAACTTACTACAGGAACAAGGAGATGTAAACATAGGCAAAGGTGGGGGGGAAAATGGTCTATTTATGTTCACACATTGTCAAACTCAATTGATGGTTTGCTCAGTTTCCTTTACTTTCTCTTTTCAAAAGAAAGTTTTACAACAAAGGACGTTGAGACGGAGGAGCACTTCATCTTTAGGTGTCCTGTTTACTACGAGATCCGAGGGCATTTCTATTGCCTGTTCAGAGTTAGCTATGGGGTTTTGTCCAGATTCCTCTCCTATCCAGATTAGAGATGCTTGGCATGCTTCATTCATGAGGTAGTTAGGTACCATGAGAGGATACTTTGATCACGGAGACATTGTTGGAATGGTCACCTCCCCATGTGTAAATGTAAGAAATCCTAGATTTACTATATTTAGAAATGTGCTAAGGAACAGAAAGGAGACTGAGATAGCAGAGAACAAGGAATAATTGTATTGCTTGAATGTCCGTACGGTAGATGTTGTGTCATCCATACAATTGGGCCTCTCTTATATAGAGAGTGAAGAGTCACACATGAAAAGGTGTGTACTCCAAAGGGTATGTGCATGAAGAGGTGTGTACCCCTTGTGAAGGGTGTGACCTTTGATGAGAGGGTACATTACAATAGAAATGTCTCTTCAATAGAATGTCTCTTGTGAGGTTGTGCCTCATAGGAAGTGTCCCGTCGAAAGGGCATACCCTTCCACAAGTGTCCATTCATCAAACCATCCATAAGTCTAGAAATAGAGAAAGGAATACGTCACAGATCGTGACATGCCCTCCCACTCAAAATAAGACCCTGGTGGAGACAATGAACTGATGTAGAAAATATCACTGTAAATTCTGAAAATACTACTGTAAAATGTCAGGGTACTGCTACAAGTCTTCATCAGATTGCCAAGTAGCGTCGGAGTCGTCCAGATCTCGAGCGTTCATGACTGGCTGAGTAAAGATATACTTTAGAGAGTGATGGTCTGTCTTGACCATAGAGTCGGCTCCCATGAGATAATGTTTCCAAGAGCGATAAGCATGTACAACGGCAAGAAACTCCTTATCATAAACTGGGTATCGGGTTTGGATATCAGAATGTTTATGGCTGTCAAAAGCAATAACTCTGTCTTCTTGCATCAAGACTGCTCCAGTAGCGGTGTCGGAAGCGTTGGTCATGACCTCAAACGGAAGGTTGGGGTCAGCAATAGCCATAACTGGTGTTGTAGTGAGTGCTTGCTTGAGTTGTTGGAAACTATACTCTGTTTCGGGAAGCCACTGAAAAACTGCTGTGCTTTTCAATAATTCGGACATAGGAGCTGCGATTTCGGAAAACTGATAGACCTTTGTATGGTAGAAGTTTGCCAATCCGAGAAAAGAGCGGACATCATGAACATTCTTAGGAGTAGGCCAGTTTCGGATTACCTCGACCTTCTTGGGATCCACAGAGATGCCTTGAGCTGAAATAACATGTCCCAAATATTCGAGTTGGGTCTTGAAGAACTCACTCTTCTCAATGTTGATGTAGAGAGAATTTGCGTGGAGAACTTCAAAAACTTGGTGAAGATGTTGTTTGTGCCCATGTAGGGATCTGCTGAAAACGAGGATGTCATCGAGGTAAATGATGACGAACTTATCGAGGAAAGGCCTGAAGATGTTGTTCATTAGTGTCATGAATGTGGCCGGGGCATTGTTTAACCCAAAGGGCATGACCAAACATTCATAGTGTCCATACTTTGTTCGAAAAGCTGTCTTGTACTCATCGCCTTCTCATATGCAAATTTGATGATAACCTGAACGAAGATCAATCTTTGAGAATTATGTTGCATGTAGAAGCTGATCGAAGAGGTCATCGATGCGAGGCAATGGATACTTGTTTTTTATAGTGAGCTTGTTGAGGGCTCGGTAGTCAATGCAGAGGTGCATTGACTTATTTTTTTTTTTCACAAGTAGTACAGGAGATCCGAAAGGGCTGTGACTGGGCCGAATGTGACCTTTGTCAAGTAGTTCGGTGACCTGTCTTTGGATTTCTTCATTTTGAGTGTAAGAAACCCGATAAGGAGGTTTCGACGGTGGATTACTGCCGGGAATAAGTTCAATTGGGTGATCCACTGGTCGTCAAGGTGGTAACTGCGTTGGCAATTCCTGTGGAAAAATATCTAGGTAAGGCTGGAAAAAAGGTTGGTTGAGGTATTTAGGAGGATCCTTTGTTGGTGTCTCCTCTACTGCCGTAACCAACAGAAGTGAAGTCTTTACTTGGCGTTTACGAACCCACTTCTTGACTTGTAGGGCAAAGGCAACTGGGGTTGAAGGAGAGTCCCTAGAACCAGTTAGGTCAATAAGTTTTTCCTGGCGGACAAACTGGATAGTATGGCTGCGAAAACTGATTGATGGATCATAGTCGTAGAGCCACTGTTGTCCGAGTATGACATCGTACCGAAAAAGAGGCATGATGTCGAAGTTCAACTTGTTCGTATAATGTTGGATGCGAAAAGACAAGTTTTTGATCCTGGTGTTGCACAAGAAAGTCGTTCCATTTGCGAGTTCAATCTGATAGTCCATGAGACTAGGACTGGTGGTCAACCGAAGTTTGTCGACCATTGAACTAGCTAGGAAGTTATGAGAGCAGCCACTGTCGATGAGGATAGTGACCGTTGTTCAACGAATCGATCCTTGAACACAAAGTACTTGAGTGGCCAGGGAAGGTTCGGGGTTGCTGGCAAGGCTCAAGTGGATGGTATTCGCCATTCGAACAGCTTTGTCTTTCTTGTCTTGTGCTGGGGTAGCATCTTCTCTTTGGGAAGTGCTAGGTTCCATATTGAAAATTTGCTTTGGTCGCTTGGGACAATCGAACCATCTATGGTCGCCTGTACAGATGGTACAAAGTCCTTTTGTGCTGGAGTTGTTCTTCTTGTCAATGGCCGCACCTTTATGTTGGGGATGTCGGTAATGACTTTGTGAAGAAGAAGAGGCGCGATCCTTGGAGGAGTGCTTCTGTTGGAATTCAGCATATGATTTCTGAGTCTTCTGGGGATCTTGAGACTGTCGCTGACCTTGATTACCGGAGTTTTTTCGAAACCTGGTGTTATCTTGAGGGCGAGCACCTTTGGCCATAGTAGAGTTCTGTGTGCGATTAGCACTCTGCTTCCCTGTGTTTTGGAAATTTGTAATGCGCTCTGCGTAAGCAATAGCGCCAGCTGTGGTGGTTATGTTTGCTTTAAGGACATCAATGCGTAACGAGGGATTTAGGCCTGAGATGAAAGCATGAAGACGATCATCCTCAGTTAAACCATCAATCTCCAGCACCAATGTGGTGAACTGAGAGATGTAGGAAGACAGGGAGCCTGTTTGCTCCAACTGTCGGAGTTTTGAACGTGCTTGGAAGTCCGCATTGGCAGGTATGAACTGCTTATGGAGCACGTGTTCAAAACGTTCCCATGTTAACACACTTTTGCCGTCCTTTAAGCGTCTTTGCCACCATAGAAAAGCTGTATCCTTGAGGAGGGAGGTTGCCAAGGCGATCTTTTTGCCTTCAGTGAGGTCAACAGTATCAAAATACATGCGCATTTTTGCGAGCCATTGGTCAAATGTTCGGCGATTGCGTTGACCAGTGTAGGCTTCCCGAAGTTTGATGTCAAGTCTTTTAGTTTTGGAAGCTTGAAGTAAACGGTAGAGGGCACGTAGTTCAGTGTTTTCTACCTCTGGTGGGAATGAATCCGCATAGTCATCTGGTTGCGTCACGTCATCCCCTGTATGTGTGGTACTACGAGAATCTTGAAGTTGTTGAACTTTCTGGACCAAGTCGGAGATGCTGTCCTGAAGCTGGAAAATTTGAAGTTGCAGTAGTGATTCGCCTTGTATGTTGACTTCAAGGGTCTTTTTTGGACTTGAGTCTTTGATCTCTGGAGAGGCTTCACGTGAGCGTTGCGACATATCAGAGATCCCTGTGAGAAAAGCGCGAACTTGCGCTCTAGTTTGTACCATTCCTGGAAGAAGATTCGGGCTGCTCCCTGAGGTTGCTCATGTTGGAGGGGGCAGGCGAGGCAGGATGGAACCACCCGTGGAAGTCTGGTAAAGGAGGTCCTGTCTGAGGTAACACTGGTGATGCTGAAAGTCCTGTATGAGGTAACACTGGTGATACCATTCCTGGAAGAAGATTCGGGCTGCTCCCTGAGGTTGCTCATGTTGGAGGGGGCAGGCAAGGCAGGATGGAACCACCCGTGGAAGTCTGGTAAAGGAGGTCCTGTCTGAGGTAACACTGGTGATGCCGAAAGTGGTGTTACTGCTCGTGAGAGGACAGGAGTAGGTTGCAGAGTCCACGGATTTGAGAAGGTATAAGGAGCTGCTGTCGGAAATGGAGGATATCCAGGAGAAGGAGTGCCTTCAGAGTGTAAATACTATCTTGGAGAAGGTACAACCTGTAGAGGAGGATATCTGGGAACTGAAGGAGGTGGAGAGTACCCTGGAGATGCCGAAGGTGAGGGGTAAAATTCTCTCCAAAGATGGACAACAAACTCTTGAGGAATATCGGGTTCTGGGTATCTTCGTGTCTCGTGGAACACAACCTGTAACGGCTGAGGAAGTAATGTAACTGAGGTGCCTCACGCAGAAGATATAGGATGTGGTCCAAATCGCTAGGAGGGCACGTGACACAGAAGACCCACGATGCAAAAGCTCCGAAATGGGCTGGTTGTGCAATTTGAACACGATATTGTGTGGTAGATGATGCCTGAGGTGTCCTTGAAATGCCGGGTGAATTACCAGGGGTTTCCATGCTTTAAGGGAGCGTCTTTCATTTGCTGTAATTTGATAATGACAAGAGAATCCTTAAAAGCAGATTGGAAAGACTCCACCTGGCAATGATTTGATCTGCCAAATTGTTGCGTAGAAGACGCTTGCAAATCGCTGTCTGGAGATCCATGTTGCAGTGGTTTGCAAGGAGCGGATCGAGGCTTGTCTGGTCCGGGCTGTTAACAGGCTGTCTTCATCGCGAGAGGAAGCTGCAACTGTTGCCGATTTGGCAGGAAAAGATGGCGAAACAAGGGGGGGGCTGCAGGCTGTCAATGGCGAAAAACTGGTTGCAGTTCCCAGGGCTGGACTTCGCAGATAAGGCAGGGCTGTCACGGATTTCACACTGCAGGCTGGCAGGGAAATAGCAGGTAACCAGGGCCGCAATGGCGATGCAGGGCTGCGCAGTTAGGTTGGCGTGGCTGGCAAGGCAAATGACTGCGCAGGGGAGGGCTGCGTGCTGGCGAGGCCAATGACTGCGCAGGGGGCTGGCGTGCTGGCGAGGCTAGGGCTGCGTAGGAAGGCTGGCGTGCTGGCGAGGCTAGGGCTGCGCAGGGGCTGGTGTGCAGATCCGTATGGTCCACGGGCTGAGGCGGGCTGCTGCTGCGGGGAGATCCGTACGGTGCAGGTCGTACGGAATATCAAAGAAGGTGCGCCTCTTTTCGTTGGGCTGCCTAAAATGGTTAGTTGCCCAAAAATTAATTTGGGGGTTTAGTTAACCCTAGGTAGCTAGGGTAAACCTAAGGGTAGGGGCTGGGTTTATTTTTTTTTCCCTTTTTTACCCCTCTAGGTACCCTTTTATAGGTGCTTGGTGCCTAAAAGGTGTGCCTATTCGAAGGGGTGTGACCCTTGGAATAGGTGAACCTTTTCATGAAGGGGTGTGTCCCTGTTTTTAAAAGGGGTGTTCCTACATGAATAGGTGTGTCCTTTTGTCCACGATGGGGTGTGTCTCTTGAGTGAGGAGTCGAGACTCTTCATCAAAAGGTGTGTCCGATGGTGGAAAAGGTGCGTCTCTTGGTTTTGGGACAGCCCAAGCACCTAAAAAGACACGATTTTTGTCGTGTCTATTCACATCAACTTGTGATGTGTGGGAGATGGAGAGGCCATAGATGACTTTAGGTAGGGTTGGCGCTTAAAATTTTTACGCTCATCCTCTCCATCTCTTCCATGCACAATGTGCACGGATATCCTTCTAGCGGAAAAGATGTATCAGATCGGCGCTAGAAGGTGGGGGGCATTTCCTACAGGCAGGAGCGAATTTTGCTGTGATACCACTGTAAGAAATCCTAGATTTACTATATTTAGAAATGTGCTAAGGAACAGAAAGGAGACTGAGATAGCAGAGAACAAGGAATAATTGTATTGCTTGAATGTCGGTAGGGTAGATGTTGTGTCATCCATACAATTGGGCCTCTCTTATATAGAGAGTGAAGAGTCACACATAAAAAGGTGTGTACTCCAAAGGGTATGTGCATGAAGAGGTGTGTACCCCTTGTGAAGGGTGTGACCCTTGATGAGAGGGTACATTACAATAGAAATGTCTCTTCAATAGAATGTCTCTTGTGAAGGGTTGTGCCTCGTAGGAAGTGTCCCGTCGAAAGGGCATACCCTTCCACAAGTGTCCATTCATCAAACCATCAGTAAGTCTAGAAATAGAGAAAGGAATACGTCACAGATCGTGACAGTAAGCCCCCATTTGAGGAGAGCATGGGGAAGTGAGACCTAGGGTAGTACCCCACAGGAAAAGAGAGAAAGGGGCTGCCACATGGACAGCATCATGGCTGTCATGTGGGCAGCACATCAAAGGTTTCAGAGGCTGTCTCTGAAGGTGCCTTTGTGCAGGAAGGATGGCGAGGGCATCAAGCCCTGGATCAGACCTGGCAGGAGGCTATGGATGAGCAGCTACATGGCGGGGTGTCCCAAGATAGAGGGCACAGCAGGGCAGGCCATCTGGCAGGAGCTGTGTGCAGAGAACAGCCTGCAACACGCTCCAGAAGATGTCGTAATCAGGGCCAGCAGCAGGCATCATCATGGTGATGGACTGAGGCAAGGCAGTGTAGAGGATTCAGGCCTGCAACAGGACCTGCATAGGTCGCATCAGATGGCAGAGGCTATGGGCAGGTGTGAGGCCTGCAAAAGGTCCTGAATCTAGGGCAGTAGGGCCCTGGCCAGTGGCGCAATGCCACGTGGCAGGTCAGCCCTGCAAATGGCCCTAGTTTTGGAGCCCTTAAAGGGCTGGTTTTGGGGCAGACTGGTCAGCCCAAATAGACCAGCCAGTCGGCCCATTTAGGGCTGGCTGGTTGGTTACTTCAAGGGGCCTCGAGGGCCTATATAAGGAGGGGCTTCATGCCCCATTATTTATCCAGCATAGCCAGCAGTTCCAGGGCTGAAAGGAGCAGCAGGAAGCCTACTCTTTGGGCCTATCTACAGGAGGTGAGAGAGTGCAACAAGTGCTGCAGACTTAGCTCTAGGGAGAGGCTGGACCTTGGCTGTCTTCATCATCTTCTGGAGCAGCCATTCACAAGCAGGTTGGAGCAGTGGAACAGTTAGCTTGGGGCCTACGTTCAGGAGGACCAAGGGGACCTGTGTGCTGCAGACAAAGCTTGGCAGGGGCTGCCCACCTGGGCTGATTCACAGGCAGTAATGTGGAGAAGAACACGCTAGACGGAAAGTCTACAGACGCTCGAGGTGGAGCACGCGGGCTCGAGTCTAGAGATAGCCAGCAGATAGGAGAAGTACCTTGTGGTAAGATCAGAGGACCACACCATTGGTGGGACTTTGGATCTCTCTCTTTTGTATTGTGTCCATAGTTTTGGATGGAAATATATTATTTTGGTGGTTTCTCTATCTGGCTGGTTCATTGTCTATTGATGAGTCTGCACATCTATTTTATGCACATAAGTTAAGAAGTTTCTGATTCCACACCCACACCACACTATGTGAGCTCTTGGGCATTACTATCAGTCTTCCGCTGTGCGTACCCTCTATTGGGTCATTTCTAACAGACATGAGTGGACTTCTTCTTCCTTGGTAGACCCCTCTCAGAGCTCTATCACGGAGTTCTTTCAGCCATATCACTTGGACCCCCACGAGATGAGGCCTCGACATGATCGTGACCCAGAGCCAGTGACTGGACAGCTCAGACAGAGGTTTGACGCGCAGATTACACTTGGGGATATTCCCTCCATGTTTAGCGTTGGAGCGCGGCCGACAAGGGTTACTGTAGCCCTATTTAGGCGCAGAGCTATGACCAAGAGATGTCACAGGGCCGCACCCTCGAGTGGTCGACAACACTCTATCGCCGATTTCATGCTTCCATTACCTCATCCACCCTGATGTCCTGATGATGATGAGATTGATATGTAGTCGACCACTGACATGACTGTTGTACTTAGTACTTAGTACTACCATTTTGCATTTTTTGCATTCTGCATTGGTGTGGGTGCTCGTTTAGTAGCTCCACCCTCACAGCTCGTTTGTACCAAGATTTTCAGAGTCTCATAGACCCATCGGTCTTCCGAAGACTTTAATAACTTTCCTTCTTTCTTTCTCCAAAGATCCCTTCCACCTTGCTGTCTGGAAAGCCAGCCTAGGTGGGCTCCACCTCCTGATTGTAGGCCCAAGGATGGCTACCTTTCTGCTCTTTTGAGGGCTGCTCCAAGTGATGAGAAATGAGGCCCCTAGGGCGCCCCTCTTATAAAGCAAAGCCCTACCCAAAATGGCCGACCCAATCAGCCGAGTCAGCCTGCCCCTACCAGCTGAATGGAGGGGGAAGGCTATAAATAGCCCCACATGGCACATTTCCAGGCTTTGGATGGTCCTGCCTGGCCACGTGGCATCTAGCCACTCTGCCCCAATCATGCCCAAAGGGTCCCAAAACCTTGCTGAACTGCTGTGCCTTCTTCCTGCCTCTGTCCTGTACCATTCCAGAGCCTCTGGAACTGCTCCAGGAATGCTGCTGTACTGTCTGGGACCTTGCTGCTGTCAGTGCCCTGTCCACGCAGTCATCTGTTGCTGGAAACCCTGCCCAGGTCTGCCCTTTCCATCTCTGGACAGCCTCTGGAACTGTGTCTACGAGCTCCTGCCCTCCATGGTGGCTCTCCTCTGTCAGGGATCTCCTCTCTCTCTTTGCTGCCCACATGGCAGCCCATGTGCTGCCCATGTGGCAGCCCCATGTCCCAACCTATCATTCTACGGTCCACCGCCTTGATGCACTCCTCATGTGGGGGCTCACAAGTGGGCAGGTGACCAACCCTGTACCAACAAGAACACCACTCCGTTAAGGGATTTCTTGGATTAGCATCCTTCTATAGAAGGTTCATTAAATACTTTTTAAAAATAGCAGCACCCCTTACTAACCAGCTCAAAAAGGAGGCCTTGTTCTAGACAGCTACTGCAAAGAAAAGTTTCCTGGAATTGAAGGATGCTCTGACCTCATCTCCCATCCTTGTGTGTCTAGATGTTGCTCAACCATTCACCATTGAAGCTGATGCTAGTGGTAGGGGCCTTGGGGCAATGCTCAAGCAAAGCCATGGAGTAATAGCCATGAGAGCCGGAAGTTGGATGACAAAGAGCTGACCTACCACTTTTATGACCAGGGAATGCTAGCCATATTGCATGCTATCAAGAAATGGCATCACTACATATATGCGAGTCATCTTAAGGTAAGAACTGATGATAGAACTCTCAGATATTTCTCATCTCCATCCAAATTATCTCCCAAACAGAAAAGGTGGTTTTCCATTGGACAAAATCACGATTTTGTCATTGAATACAAGATGGGGAAGAAGAATGTGGTGGCTGATTCACTCTCTAGTATGTAGGCCTCTATGACAGAAGTTTACAAGGATTGGATACATGGAATTCAAGAGGAATACCTTTCAGATCTAGCAGCCGCAACTCTATTTCATGACCTGCAGGACCCCAATTGCCTCGATCATCCACATTACAAGCTAAATAATAGGCTGATTTGGTTCCATGATAGGATTTACCTCACTAAAAACTCAGAGTACAAGCTTATTGGAAGGGGCTTTGGAAAGTTGTGTGTTGTTAGTGACCGTGATGCCAAATTCATGGGGCATTTTTGGCAAGAATTGTTTTAGTCTATGGGTGCACTTCTAACCCCTAGTAGTGCTGATCATCCTCAAACAAAAAGGGTAAACAGGTGGCTGGAAGAATACCTCAAACATTTCTGCTTTGACACCCAAGCTCCATGGAATAAATGGCTTCGTCTGGCTGAATTTTGCTATAATTATACTAAGCATACTCCCTTTGTCATGAGTCCAGTTGAAGCTAATGTGGTGTAAAGTCCATGTGTGCTCCAGTGTTGTTGATAGCACAATGGCCAACCAACAAGCTAGGGATAATTTAGCCCGCATGACTGCTTTATTACAGCAATGCAAGGACAACATGGTTAAGGCCCAAGCTTGTATGAAACGGTATGCAGATCAACATAGAAGAGAACTCTGATTTGAGGGGGATTCTCTGTTTCTCAGGATCCACAAGACCAGATATGCTTCTCTTAAGGGAAACACTAATACTAAGCTTGAACATAGATATTATGGCCCATACAAAGTGCGGGTTGGTGAAGTGGCTTACCAACTGGAACTGCCTCCATCTTCCAGAATTCAAGATGTATTCCACGTATCACTCTTGAAGAAGCACTTGGGTCCTTCTGAACGAGCATTTGAGGAGCTACCTCCCATCGATGAAGAGGGGCAGCTTCAATACATTCCCGAGAGGATCATTGGCTTCTATGACTCTGTACTCAAGAACAAATCCTATGTCGAATACTGCATCAAGTGGAGGGGCCTTTGGATGATGAATCCTCCTGGCAGCCCTCATCTATAGTGGAGCAATATCCATATCGACACAAGATTTGGGGAGCCTTTGAGCAGCAATATTGCTACATGGATGTGATCCCACACTATCTACTCTTTCCATTGTTTTCTTTTTCTGTTACAGTGACTCTTTCGAATTCGAGACAAATTTGTCTCTTGGGGGGCAGGACCGCAACAAAAGGGTTACTTTGGTAGCCTTTTAATTAGCTTTGTACTATGTAGTTTATACTAGAGGCTTTTAAATTGTTGCCACGTGGCAGTTTTGGGGTACCATCTCGTAAATAAAGATGTAAGTCAGCCTGCACTAGTTCCTATAAGAGGCATGGCCTCACCATTTGTACACTGAGCCAAAATGGGATTCAACAGCCAGGGCCTTTAGCTCGAAGCGAAATTCTGAAGTGGATTTAACTCTTCTTGTCCTTGTGCAGCCCCTCACAAGTCCCTGTTGTAAGTCCAGCCCCTGACTTACTCTCTCTATCCACTCTCCAACTCTATGAAGGTACTTATCCTGTAGTTCTTGCACGCTTCAGCAATGCAATTCCTATTCTTAAGTGAGTGATCCTAGCCTATTTCCTATTCAAATCTACTCATAACTGTTCTAAACATGCTTAGGCCAGCCTAGGACTCTCCATTTAAGCTAAATTAGGTGGAGATATCTTTAGTTAGGAGCAGTCTCGTTGAAATACATGTCAATGGCAATAGAGATGAGGCTCTACTAGTCCTTTCCCAAAAAGAAAGCTTGTGTCAACCAACTGACTGGAGGAAAGCCAATACTTGGAATCTGTTGATTGTTTCAATGATCCACAACTGCACTAAGCCTGGAAACAGATTCAATTTGGTAGCTTGGCATTGACCAGCTGTTGTAGGAGCCCTCCTATCCGTAGTTCCAAACGTATGTGGGGATTAGACTTGGTAGCCATAGGAAAGGACAATCAAAGAAGAACTATAGGCAAGGAAAGCAAGAAAGCAAAGTGGAGAGAGGGATGAAAAACATTTGATGACAAGCAAAAGGATGGAAAAAAAACAAAATGGGGGAAGATGATACTCAATGTAGGTTGATAAAATAGAATAGAACGTGAGGTAGGCTGAAGTGGGCGGGGGAGTAGACTTGGTAACCATAGGAAAGGAAAGTCATAGAAGAAATATAGGCACAGAAAGCAAGAAGGTAAACTAGTGAAAGGGATGACAAACAGGTGATGACAAGTGAAAAGGCTAAACAGGATGAATACAATACTCTCAATGAAGGTCAAAAGTACGTACAGCTGACAGCTGAGAAAATAGAACGGGAGGTGAAACAGGCTGAGCAACAAACAAATTGAGAATGAATACATTCTGAGAAGGGTCGGTGCTTAGATCAGTGCCCATTACCTGCTGATTTAGTTCTGTGCCTCATGTAGTTGCAGTCAAAATTTTTAAAACTACGCCCTCAGACTGTATGCAACAATTGGACAGATCCCTTGACATCTATGCCTTTGGGGGATCCCATAGCCCATGTTTAGCACATGATAATGAATATAACTAACATTTGCAAAAGGCATTCTTTTACATTTGAGTAGAATTGCTACATGTGACCAATCTTCCCCAATATACATGATAATGTTTCTGGCTGCTTCATCAGCTGCTGCCAGCTTTCTTTTCCAGCTCAGCCTAATGTCTTATTTATGTTGTCACGAAATTTTGTACAATCTTTTTCTCGTTCCAAGGATCACACTATCTTTCCAATATTGTCTTGTGAGGACAAAACTGGACCTGTACATGTGCTCAAAGTTTTGGAAAACAGAGACAAGGTTTGACAATAATTGCACTCATATGAAGCATTCTACCCTTAACAATGGCCTCTTCTTTCAGAGAATATCCAATTATGTTTTAGATAAGAAACATTAGATGAATTGTTTTTCTCAAGTCTTAATGCCAGGCTTATCAAAATGTTTACCCAAAACTAAGTAGCTTACCCCTCTTACATATAGAGTTCAGAAGGGAAAGCTGTTTTTATGGATAGAACATTTATCTGTGATTGTGTACCAAAGACCTGCTTCAAAATAAAATGTCAAGCCAAAATTTGGGAATTGACGTAACCTCTTGCATAATTGAGATGCATAATTGAGATATATGGAGTCATACAGTTTTCAAAAGCTCGATAATATTTCATTTGAATCTCCTTTGATATTTTCAGGTACTTAAAAGTTCCATGGCATCCTCACATCTTACCATATGAAGGTTTGTTAACAATGTGTATCCGAGCAGCAAGGCTAAGAAATTTATGACCACTCTACTGTGCGTTTGCCACTGCATGCTAGAGATACATTTTCAGTTTGTGTATATGGGGTGTGACTGTTTTAACATAGGAGTAGGTGAGGATCCTATGTTTTTGTATTTCTTGGTGGAGGTTTCTTTATTGAAGGATGCAAATTTGTCTTTTTCTGCAGGCACTACTGAGTATCGATTGAATGATGATGGCCTTATTGTGTCCCATGAAGAGACATGGGATCTTTCTGTTTGGACAGCGTTCTTAGAATTTTTTACACCCTCTTGGAAGCCTCTTTAGGTGCAATTCCGCTTTGTATCCCATGAGAGAGTGTGGAGCAAGACATTTTGTGTCGCATCGAGAAACATGGTATGTTTTTTTTGGTTTCGACAGTATTCTGAGAATGTTGAACATCTTGATGGATTTCGTATTCTACGAGAATGAAGGTAGAGCTTGTGAGGGGCAGGCTTTATTAGTCTGCACACATATCAAAATCTTTTGGAAATGCTGTTATGTTGGCAGGTCACAAAATTCAAAACCCTACATGCGTTTGTCAGTAAAGATACATTATTTCATCTTTATAAAATAAAGTGGAGTCCTCTTCAATGCTTATGTTTGGAAGTCCACGATGGGCTATTATGTGAGGACCCATGCTTGTCCAGAGTTTGATAGACTAGAAAACTTGCAAAGCTGAAAAACCCGTTCTCTCAATTCTTGCTTGTCCGAAATTCCAAGCCAGTAATTATTATGTGTAGTGTGAGGGCAAGGGGGAACAATCGTCTCAAAGTAAAGTAAATAGTGAAAGAGCAAGAGAAGCAAAGTTTGCAATCATTTGTACTTTAAGAGTCTTTCTATTGATTGGCCAAATTGGCTTGTATACAAACAGCTCTGCACTGCACTCCACACACAGGAGTATACCTATGTTGCAGGAATGACCCTACCTCCTCGAGCTCTAGAACCTTATATGCAAGACTTAGGTTAGGTCTGACGTTTAATGAGGGTACTACCTACTGCATTTGCAATGGTTTGTGCAGCTCTTGTCAAAAGAGCAGGTGCCCCTACTTTGTGTCGGTCTGAGATGCCAGACTTTGCCGGTGCAAATCCTTTGTGCATGGACTTCAACGGCATCCTTTGCCAGTGGGTTGACTCGTTCACAGTTGGTGTGATGATGCGTTTCTTGGTGTCCGTGCTAGCCGCATGCCTGTAACTTCCTTTGTCATGTACTCGTTGTCTAGCACCATGATCCTAAGTTTCTTCACCTACTTAACGCACGATCAAACTTTGCCGCTTGTAGACTACTATTTGGTACTTGATGTTGACGGGAATATTTGAGCTGCTCCCTTCTTCACTGAGTCCTTAAGTTGTCATCTCCCCTTGTCCTTTGTTGAGGATCTCTCTTTGCCCGCTTTGTCCTTCGGTCTGCAAGCTCCCTTGGACAAAATTGAATCCCAAAATGTCAGTTTCGGGATTCAACACATGCATGTAATCATCAAGAAAATCTAGACATCACATGAAAATGTCCATATGTTAAGGAAAAATACAGAAGTGCATGAAAACCGCAACTCGCGAATAGTCACTGAAAACAACTCACTTGAAAGCATCCACATGCATTAAAAATCATATTTGGCAATACAACTGGCAACTCTACCTCACCACACAAGAATGATGTAGCCCAACCCTTAGCCCAATGAAAGATGCTTTGATACCATGTTAAGATTCAGGGGTTGGCTAGAGTGTGCAAGAGGGATATGCAATAAATTGAAAGTGGAGTTGAGGAGAGAGCATGAGAGAGGCACAAGGTATGACTTAGAAAACAACTTTACGCACCAAGAAAACACCAAGTTCACCGAGATACAAAGTGTGAATGAAGCTAACCTTAAGCAATGTAGAGGAGAAGAAACCACCAACTTGGCACAATCATATTCACCTCTCGTGATGATTTCTTGAGTTGCATGTCTTTTCGCTTCTTCCTTAGGTTGCACATCCATGCATGGCACTTGGTTTTGCTCCTAGGGGCTCTTCATGAGGTCATTCAAGGACACCGTATGGTCCTCCTCTTTGCCTTGGCTTCTCGTCTGGGGTGTGCTCTCTCTATTAATTTATTAACTTTTGTCTTGGCCTTCTTGGTCACCGCTTGGCCACTAGTGGATTTGTTCTTATGGTTGTTAGACAATGGCTTTTCCTTGTCTTAAGGTAGGCGTCTTTGACTTGTCCTTCGACTTCTCTTGAGACTGTCCTTTTGAAGTCTTCCACTTCTTCAAGTTGGGCCCGTGATGTTCTTCTGATCATGGCCCCTCCATGAAGCTGCTATGTTGATCTTTGTACAGGGCCTACTACACCTTACCATACTTATATAGGGCCTACTATACCTTACCATACTTATACAAGGTATGATTCTTGCCTAGCACTTGACCCTAAAAAATTGCAAGCCTTCAAGGTGGGCCCTGGAACCCACCTTTCTGAAGTACATAGGGTTGCGCAGGCCTTGGCCCAGGCATCGCAATAGCCAGATCAGGAGTAAAGAGGAGAGGAAATCATTTGAACAAGGCCAGTCTCACGGAGGGACTTCCCTACATACATGGGAGGTGCCTCAAATAAAGTGATTACCACATAGCATGGCCACCTACACATCTACATGTCACCATCCTAGTACCCAAATAGAGGCTTAGACAAACCCATCTATTGTATCTCTCACATAGACTCACTAAGGTTGGATGTTATGATCATTCAATTTTCGACAACGGACACTTGAGTCATGCATACCTCACAAGGAGGAAGTAGGATAGGAAAAATTTATTCCATGCTCAACATTGCATTTAAAATATTTAATATATTATCTTATTAATTTATAAAGAAATAACCTTTCATATCTTATGCAGTATAGTCACCTTGATTGACACAAGGATTTTTTGACAAAGCATCCACATACATCACGACTTTTTATTATGTTTGAACTTTAGACCCCTTCCATTACTAGCTTAATGACATGTTTCTTCATGTAAACCATTCAGATTTTTTTACATAAGTGTATAAGTTTAAGGTGTCAAACGGTGAATATTTTATGTCAGTTCTTCTGCCAACCTTGAACAAGTGGCAAAATGTACAGCTTGAGTTCAATATGTTTTCCTCAATAGGAATACACATCATACAACAATTGTATCTGAGAGTATTTGTGAATTAGGTCTCACGTGATGTTGAAAATTTTATGATTTTACAATGTTCAAAGTCTCCTAATTTCAAACATTGGCTTGCTTTTGATGGTAACCAACAACCTAGGGTTCGCATCCTCGCTCCCTTCTTTACTCCCTTCTTCGCTCCCTTCTTCCTCATCTTCTTCCTCTTGATCAGCCCTAGGGCCCTGCAAATGAGGGACAACATGTATCAATGTATGAAAAATCAAATCTTTATTTACAATATTGACATTATTTAATTACTTTTAAATACCTAGGGGGCACTCCAGTAGCCCGGATATACTGCTCCTCAGTAATCAACCCGTCATCATAGAAGTGCCTCCATGTATCTCCTTTGCGATGGTGGTGGTGGTAGGTTGTCTCAACAGGAATAGGGTACCTGCCCACGATATCAAGCTGTAAGATGACACAATTTGTGGAGGGGTTAGTACAAAGAAACAACCTCCTAATAAACCACATAAACACCATATAATTTGAGATCGATACTTATAAATTGGGCCTCCCATGATTCAACACCCCCTGCTCCAAATGCACATTTCCATATTGCTCATTTGGATCGTTCGTGCCTCCACGTGCTGCAGATTGGGGTCTACCTTCACTGCCTTCATTGCTTTCGTCCACTCATGCTTGTGAGCGGTGTGGGGATGGCCCTTTGGTGGTTGACCTCCCTCTCCCCTGGCAATCTCGGCTAGTGCCTGCCTCTTAAGCGAAGGTCTTTTATTGGCAAGTATCATAACAATCTTTGACTTGGCCCATTTATCTATGAACTAAACATTGGGGGGATTGGGATACCTAGACCGAATAGCAACGAGGGTCTCATCAGCCAACTTTTTTAGTTGGTCTTTGTAGTGAATAAAGCAATCTCTGTAGTTGTTAGCAATTACAAAGCGCATGAAGGCCATGATGTCCTTCCCTCGTGCATCCATCAAGATGCCTCCTATCTGAGTGATGTCATAGAAGATCGTACCATCACCCTCAGGCATGTCTGCATCATCTGGATCATCCCCACCCCCACCATTACCCCCCCAAGAAACTGTGCCATGCGCTCTCCCTGCTACTACGCCTGTTGCCTTGTCGTGTTGAGCTAGTACACTGGCCACTCATAGCTGGAGAAGCGACTCGACTACATGGGAGTACGTTGGCCAGTCGTAGCTGGAGAAGCGACTCTTGACTGCACGGGAGTACATCGGTGGCTCTACGAGACAAAAGGGCCTCCTGACCGCAGGGGGGGAGAAGGGGCTCGGCTCTGTAGCCTACTGGGTTGTCTCGATTCCACTGGGGTAATCTCAGTTGGTGTGGGATTGGGGTGGTTTAAAGTCTATACTGCCGACTCTGGGGGGGGGTGTTAGAGTACTCGTCATGTATGTGTATAACTCCCCAGAAGTGGGAGGGTGTCCCAAAATGTTATATAACTCTTGAAAGATGGCATCCCGAAGATCAGGTGAGGCTAAAGAGCTTCCTGTCCACATGATGAACTGAAGAAAAGAAAAGAAGAAGATTACCATCGAGCATGCCCTCTTTCCATCATCATGCAAAAGAAAAAATAGAGTGATAGCGTGACATTGAGCAAGCATTTACAGACTCCTGCATTTTTTGATTTAGAGTGACCGAAGTCTATATCTGCTTGCTCAATGTCAGGCTATTGAAGCTTCACGTGGGGAAAAAGAGAGAAGGAAAGAAAGGAGAAAAAAGAGGAAAAGAGAGGGGAAAAGAGAAGGAAAGAGAGGAGAAAAGAGAGAAAAAGAGAGGAGATAAGAGAGAAAAAGAGAGGAGAAAAGAGAGAAAAGAGAGAAAAAGAGAGGATATAAGAGAGAAAAAGAGAGGAGAAAAGAGAGGAAAAGAGACGAAAAGAGAGGATAAAAGAGAGAAGGAAAAAGAGAGGATAAAAGAGAGAAGGAAAGAGAGGAGAAAAGATAGGAGAAAAAAGAGAGAAAAAGAGAGGAGATAAGAGAGAAAAAGAGAGGAGAAAAGAGATGAAAAGAGACGAAAAGAGAGAAGCAAAGAGAGGATATAAGAGAGAAAAAGTGAGGATAAAAGAGAGAAAAAGAGAGAAGGAAAGAGATGAGAAAAGAGAGGAAAATAGAGGAAAAGAGAGGAGAAAAAAGAGAGGAGATAAGAGAGAAAAAGAGAGGAGAAAAGAGAAGGAAAGAGAGGAGAAAAGAGAGGAAAAGAGATGAGAAAATAGAGGGAAAAAGAGAGGAGATAAGAGAGGAAAAGAGAGGAGAAAAGAGAGGAGAAAAGAGAGGAGAAAAAAGAGAGAAAAAGAGAGGAGATAAGAGAGAATAAGAGAGGAAAAAAGAGGAGGAAAGAGAGGTGAAAATAGAGGAAAGGACAGGGGAAAAGATAGGGGAAAAGAGAGGAACAAAGAGGAGAAAAAAGACTAAAAAAGAATGCTCCATCATGCATGCCCTCTTTCTTAATCCCGCCCTCATGCTTCAGTCCAATTTTCCTCTTTCTTAGACCCGCCCTCATGCAATCACTTATTTCCATCATTCATGCAATCCCTTATTTCCTCACGAATGTTTAAGGAAAAGAGAAGGGGAAGGGAAAGGGAAAGGGGAAGGGAAAAAGAAGGAAAAGAAAGGGGAAGGGGAAGGGGAAAGGGAAGAACACACAAGAAAAACTATCATAGCGCATCTAACAGTGCATCTACAGGCGCGGCTATCTGTTTTTCCAAAAATTAGACACACTGTTTGATGCGTCTATAGACGTGCTTCGACAGATGCCTTTTTAAAGGAAGCTGAAAAGGACATGCGCTCGATCCCAAAAAGAACAACACTAGTACCAAAAACATCCTTCCCTGCATATGACAAAGGACGAATCCAAAGAGAGCAACTTCCAAAGAAGAACAACTGGCAAGAGACTTACCTTGGATAGAGGTATCGAAGCTTCTTGTCCTTCTTCAAAGCTGCTTCGCTTTCTTCTCTTCCTTGTTCACCCTCTTCTCTTGTATGCTTGGGGATGACTGTGTAAGCCTGGAGATGAGTGTGGGTGCTTGGAGATAAGTGTGGATGCCTGGAGCTATGTCTGTTAATAGGAAAGCAAGCCACACGATGCTAAAATATGTGAAGGAAAGCAAGCACGCTAAAAGTAGGTTTAAAATCAGCTCGCAGTCTGCGTGTCTAAAAGCACATCTAAACACGCATCTAAAAGCACGTCTAAAAGTACGTCTAAAAGTGCATCTATAAATGTGGCCACACTATGTTTTAGACACGCCTATAGATGCGTCCCATAGTACAGACACGGTGTTAGATGCTACACATAGTTTTAACATTTACAACTCATGCAAGAGCACATTTTTTGGGTTGTTTATCTATAGGATGTCTTCATCTTCAACAAGTAGCTCCAGTGAGGATGAATCCCTCTGTATCCACCATCATGAAATGTGGTTGGAGCAAAAAATCAAATGTATGTGTGATTGATGTCAAGGAAACATGTATCGTGCAAGCAGAATTACACTCAATCACGTCTCAAAGTATGGAGAACGGGATGTGACTATAAACATGGTAAGTGTTAAAGAGTTAAGGTTGTTGAGATACTTGTGGCTGTTCATGTGTTTGATATATGATCCTTTTTTAATTTAATACAGGATGCAGTGTCACACCGGCATATGTTACCCTATGCTCATCCTGAAGAGGCAAAGCGTCGGCGATATGAGGTGGGATCTTCAGGAGGGACCGTTCTAGATGCATGGAGTGATGGTGATAGTAGCCCTTCGCCATTACCTCATGAGGCCGTGGAGGAGGAGGTGTTTGATGATATGGGGCGGTATATATATATCCATAAGTCCTCAGGTAGGGATGATAGCATGGAGTAGGACGATCTTTTTACTGCAGCATCGACTCCACTGTTTGAGGGGTGCACATTCTCTATTCTACGTGCCTCCCTTGAGTTACTAAACTTGCAGACCATCTATGGATGCCCGGGGGATTCAGAAGGGGAACCTTACGATATCACGTGAGTGTACACTAGGGGGTTTTTTTGCAGATGATGCATAAGCTTATACATTAGGGGTGGGGGCCCTTTTATGTTTTGGCTAATCTTAAATTTAAGTTAGGGGGGTGGGAGGGGGGGGGGGGAACTAATCTTTACCCTAGATGTAGACCCAATGTAGAAATGACACACAAATACTCATTTGATAAGTCAGTCACTGGGTGTTCATGAACTAAGCCCAAAACTAACACTAGGTCTCCTTCATTGATGGTGATTCTTATTGTTAATTATGGTAATCAAAGAACTAATCGTGGCTAATTAAAGGGGCTAATGTTTAGAGAAAATAAGAGAAAAGGCTATGGAAAAAGGTGTAAGAAATGTTCCATAGTAATGCATTCCTACAAGCAAAATAAGCATAACATGGCCACATGAACACCACCACACCCACACCTATACCCTCTCACTCTTTCACTCTTTGATTTTGACCACAAGATGGTTCTCCTAAGTTGTCCTTATTCTCTTTTGGCATTTTTAAATATTCACTCTATCTTTCTAGTACACTTTGCTTTGCACACTTTGCAAAATTGCCCAATCACCCAAAGACAAAGAGAGTATCTATCAGAGGATTAAATAAAAAATGGAGTAATGGAAGGCTACATGGAGTGGGCATGGAGTCCCAATGTTGTAGATCTAAGAAATGGGTTTTAAGGGTGGTTCAAATCAAGGAACTTGAGATCCAACCTTGTAAGTCATGATATAAACAGTCTTTCGTAATATAAAACAAATATATCATTAAATCATTCTCTCTTTAATATAGGTTTACTATTTTATTCTAGTGTCTATAGTAGTGTAATATACATGTGTCTTTTCAATATTACGACTGTGTGACCGCTATTTGAATAGTGAATTTCTTAATAGAACCCTTCATTCAGAATTTGTGATAGGAAGGAAGTCATGTGACTGCTATGTGTAAGTCTTGGGACAATCTATGAGAGACGATGACCCTAGAACTATCAAAGCAAAGATGTGCATTGAAGGACACCATTACAAATGCCTTAATACACTATGGATCAGTGGCAGTGAACCTAATAACTAAGGAAACCATGATAGATTTGGGCTTGGAAAAGATGTTATAAAGTAATTAGGTTAGTTGGCTTGCCAACAAAAGTAGAAATTAATTGCCCTCCCAAGTATGTGTACACATGTGGCCTATCCCATGAGTGAGGGCTTTTCACACGGTTGACCATACTCTATGTTTTCTTAACCATGGTAAAATGGAGCTAATTTTATCCCCAAAAATGGAGGGGGGAGATGGGGAAGCGAGGGAAAATTGGTTTCCTATCCTGCACATGACTTTTGCCCTATCTTATGCCTTGTACTTTTGCCCTATCTTATACCCTTCGGCTTCGTTCCGCCTCTGCCCCTTTGCTTTGTTCTGCCTCTGCCTTTCAATCCTCTCATCTCTTCCCCATTTTCATCTTCGAGGCTAGCCCATGTCGGGCGTCTTCAGACGGGCTTCGGACAGACTTACCACTTTCCCGTCCTGGGAGACCTTGTCTTCGTGGCTACTACTTTCTTCTTTTTTGGGATCTGGCGTTTTACCTTCTTGCATTAATGTTGCCCTTGATGGTCGCAGTGCTCCCGCTGCACCTGTAGAGAAGGCAACAACACCCCCGCCACCTCTACCGAAGTGACTATCCCCCGCAAGGTAAGTGATTTTGCTTTGTTCGGGCACTTGATCATCGTGATTATTTGCTTATTATCTTTGATTCCTTCCTTTCCCCTTTCATTCCCACAATCCATGTGTGTGTGTGTGTGTGTGTGAGTGTGTCTGTTCGACCATCCCCACATGCAAAGCAATATTGTACTCCACACTGCACTGCCCCTGCCACTGCATCACGCCAGCATATTTTAAAGCAACTTTCCTTCCAGATTTCAAGTGACAAGAGTTTTGAAATCTACAGAGCCGTCTCAACATGCCCTTAGCTCATTCCAATTCTGGGCATTCATCAGCCTTCTCATAATTAACAAGCTCCCACTATAATCTCCTCAAATGTGCACACTTGCTCAGAACCCATATTGCTATTCAACAGCTCACAACAATTCAAAAACGGAGCTTAGCTTCTGCTCAGACTCAAACCTACATGGTAGACTTTTGGGAGTGCCGTTTGCTATTTTTCCCCTCCAAAGATTTTGAATCAACATGAATGGCATTTGAAAGTGCCATTTGTCACAGCACAGAGCTAAATCTGGCAGTGCCATTTGTCCGTGCATAGAAAGCTTGATTGATACAAAGCTGAGCATATTAAGGTTGTGGGTGTCATTATTGATCAAGTCAATACCTTTAGAATCTCGCTAAACATGGGTCCTCGATGAGCTGGCCCTTTTGGCCACGTGGGCGGCAAACCACTGATTTGACCGAGTCTTTTTGCCCGCCAACTCCCGTTTTCAATTATTATCTAGCGTAACACCCTAATCTTTGGGAGTCTCTGATCATCGAATCCTGCCATTGATTGTTGCCCATGAGTCTGATAGAGTAGGGGACTTGCCAGAGAGCCAGAAAATCCTTTCAAAAGCATGTTAGAAGACCTTCAAATGGCCACAGCTATCTGTATATACCACCTTGGGCATTCCCATTCTCTACACAATTAACTGGCAATGACTCCATACTCTTTTGCAATCTTTTTAGTTCAAACCAGCCATCTTTCAGCTAGGACTTGGTGCTATTAGTGTGCTCTCAGCCTACTTGGCGTTATGTGTGGTTGACAAGGTGGGCTTGAGAATCATACTCCTTGTCTGCACGCTTCCATAATCACATTTGTAGCTGTATATCACCATACATGTCAACAGTTTTATGTCCATTTCATGCTTCATTTTGAACATGTTAATGATGATTTTGCTGTAATTTGTTCCTCATTTCCTTTACTTTACAATAGGTTTTGCTGCTACTGCAAATAATGCATTGAGAAGGCCTATGTTTCTACTTCAACTCACATGTTTTTGGTTGGAATTTGTTTACAGGTGCTGTAATTTGTTACTAGTTGCTAGAGTAGCTGTAAGCTTCAAAAGGAGATTGTTGGCTTGAAGCAGCTCTGATTCTTCCATACTTTGCTCCAGGTTTTATGTCCATTTCATCCTTCATTTTGAACATGTTAATGATGGTTTTGCTGTAATTTTCTCCTCATTTTCTTTACTTTACAACAGGTTTTGCTGTCCATTTGAGATTATCTTGTTGGGCACCTTTTTGTTATCTAGCCCTTTTATAGGAGCATGGAGAGGCATGATATTGTGATTGTGTTAGATGAGGGTGTGGCTGAAAATCATGTGTTGGGATATGTTCATCTTAAAACTGGTGGTACCTACAAGGACTTGAGAGAAGAGATCATCCTTGATAATCTCATCATAGATGAGTTTATATTTTTGGGAGGATCTAGGAAAATTCCAATAGGGGCCAACCAAGAGGAGAGATGGATAGTTGATGTTGCCGAAGTAACCATCCAATTGAAAATGGAATATGATACACAAGGCAAACACCAAAAAGTGGACTCAGTTGGAGATAGCAATAAAATGCAGCCAAAGTGTACAGTGTCTCCAGATTTATGTATGCATGATCTTGCTCGAGGGTGTGAGAGGTACAATATGGTGGATGATTCGACTACGTGTGGTAGTGTTTCTAAGAATCGATTGAAGAGTCACCTTGCAACACCATCTGAGGTCAAAAAATGGCAGAGGGAGATTAAGATAGCCAAAGAAAAGTTAAGAGCAAAAGGCCGACATGATAGATTTGAGCTCATGTCAAAGGACAAGGATGGTAAAGAATTGTTTCAAATTTGGTGTGAGGAGTGTGATTGCTCTTATGGTCAAGGGGGTCCTGACACTTTGTATAATTACACACACTCACACATCAACTCAACATCCCATATGAGGATTATTGGGTTATGTGAGCAAGAAAAGATAGCCTTCGTTCATTGGATGACATTATGGAATTAGGAAAAGAAAAAGTAAATGAAGCAATGTTGGAGGTTTCAACCTTTGCAAGTGAGAGTAATGTGGTGTTTCAACTAGTAACAGAGACTATTGGAGATTATAGCACTCTATCAAAAGTCTATATAAGCTGCATGCTAGATAACAAGTGGATACCACTATTTCCAAAGACAGGATCTCTACGACAATGCATGATTGAGCATATGAAATCCAAGCTACATATCACAAAGGCTAGTGGCATTGATTCTAGTAATCAAGTGAAGAGGGCTAGTGGTCGCCCATCCAAGGTGACAATTATAGATAAGAAGCAAAGAGATCTAAGTGGTTTTTTCAAGAAATGTTCTGCTAAAGGTAAAACTCACATGTTCTAGCTGTGTTTTCCATCAGCTTTGTATTTTCCAAGTGAACATTTTTTCTTATGCTCTATTGTAATGTTTTCTTATAGATAATGACACCTTGCAAACTGCCAATGCATCACGAAAGCCATCAGGTATTTCTCATATGCTTCTATTTTCAATCATTATTTCTGATTTTTTATAGAGATGTTAGGTGTAGCTAGTCATATGGCTTTTGGCTCTCTCTCTATTAAGCAAATTTTCAAGCTTCTATTTTCAATCATCATTTCTGTTTTTTTATAGAGATGTTAGGTGTAGCTAGTATATGGCTTTTGGCTCTCTCTCCATCAAGTTTATTGGGAACTTAACAGATTCCTCCTTTGCTCACAGAGAGTAGTTTGCTTGCAACCTTGTGTTGGGGTTTTTGGCAAGGGTCATATAACTATGATGGGAATGTGGTTGACTTGAAGCCCTTTTTGGATGATAGTAAGGGAGGTGGCAAATGGCACAATGAGCCAGCAACTAAGGCAACAATTATGATGGGGACAATAGAGTTCATTGAAATTAATGGCACTTTTCGTCATAAGGATTGCAAGCGGATATGTTTGGAGGGAACATACTTTGATAATTTGCAATGTGGTGCATGTGCTACTATTCCTAAAGAACGAGACTTTCGCATGCGAGTGTATCAACAAATTCGATCTTCAGGCACTCTCGATCAAGAGACACAGGAGGTGGTAGACGGTTAGATTATTTGACTCATTTAGAGTTATTGAGAGTAGCAAAAACAAATTCCACAATGGTTCGGGTATTGAAAAAGGAGATAGCATTCACAAGAACTGAAGTTGTTGCATTGAGCGTGAAGGTTAAAAGTCTTCGGGAGAGCACTATGGAAGCCATGGTGAGGAAAGATGTTAGAAAATTTTGTCAAGATATAATCAATGCTCATGAGCTAGGTCTGTTTGAGGGAAAGAAGGCATTGTGGAACTTCTTTGTTGACATTTCACAAAACATTTCAAGAGTAGGTCAAGGGAAGAGATATTCCAATACAACAAAGGAATTATTTGAGACTGTCAAGATATGGGGAGGGACAAGGTTGCATAATTTCTTATCACTTAACCATGTGCCACGTGGAAGGTATAATGCGTACATTTTTGCAAGCACTCCCTACTACTGACTACGTATGAAAAATGGCGCACGTACTAACCAAATACGCATGTGGACTTATTTGTTGGGGATGAAACTCTGCACAGCTCTTAGGCTACCCTAGACCTACATCCACACAAGATTTAGTCTCCAACTGATTTGGTATGTGCCACGTGGAAGGTATAATGCATACATTTTTACAATCCCTACTAGTGACTACGTATGAAAACTGGCGCACGTACTAACCAAATACGCATGTGGACTTATCTGTTGGGGATGATTTTGGACCAATCATACATTATCATGTATTAATGTTTGACACATGTTACTACCAATGAGCACCATTCCATGCTATACATTGACATTTTTTTCTTAATCTACAATTTACAAAAATTAGTGACAATATTAGTGTAATAATTGCAAGCATTGATATATATGAAATTCAATATGATATTCAAAATGATAAAGTTCATAGCACGAGAGAGAGAGAGAGAGAGAGAGACCTTATACTTGAACACCTTTTCAATGCTTAATGTTTACAATTACTTCACACGGCATTATTTTTAAAATACCTTATGTATTAGATGTGTGAATTGAGATATCTGAAATTCAAAATGATACTCCTAATTTTAAATTTTTATGTTAGATTTGAACAAACTATAAACTGAGATAAACAAACTAAGAAGAACATCATGAAAGTACCAAAATGCTCATACATCATAAAAGTAAGAACAACATCATGAAAGTACCAAAATGAATGTGTACATCATCATCATCATTGTGCAGAAGTGCATCCCTAAACAAGATATGTGTGAAGCCTAAACAATCATCCTGAATCAGAATCTGATAACTCCACATATGATCCTCTAGTCATCCTCTGATGTGGCTCCTGTATGACCCGCTGCCCAACCGTTCGCTGTGTGCCCTCAGGCAAAGCCGGATCAGATAGGCCAGCCTCATCTCTTGGAGCAGATGGGCCAGCCTCATCCTAATGAAGAGGAGGGCATGCTGCACGAGCCACTGTTGCCATCTTTGCCTCCCTCACCTCCTCTATGTATACGTGGCTCAGCTCCCAAAGTCGTGCATCTGCGAATACTCGTGCCTCAAATCCAGCATGAGTAATCGTCTCTACATGTAGAAGATGCTAGTCTCGACCCCGCCCAAGCTATTGCTCCACCCACTGTTGCAATGATATATGAAGCTCTGCCTCTCGCTCAATACGAAGTGCCTCCTCTGCTTGTGCCTTGTCACCTGGCATGAAATCACCATATGAGAAGCGTCGCGGAACACACATTGCAACCACTGAAGTATTAGCACCCTCCTGCTACAGCAATGCTCTCTGTGCCTCCTCCTTGTAGTGCTTTGTCAAGACCATGTGGGCAAATGGATCAATGGCCTAATGATGACTAGGATACAGATCATCCATGCCTAGTCCTCTGTATGTGGCCACATCAATGTCAGCAAAGCATACAAGGCACATTGATCATGCCACCATGTGGCGGGTCATGCAATGGAGATGTGCGATGTGGCCACACCCTAGTCCAAACCACCCTACGGTGTTAAAATCCTCGTGGCAAAGGATGCAAGTGGTGGTAGGAAGCTTGGTTGTGACTGGTGCATCTATGGGTGTCCTAGTCAGCACATCTACAGGAGGAGCAGCGTACAGGGTCACACTGGGGTCGATCCTATGGCAAGATGGATCACGAATATGTCTCAACTGCAAATATAGTGCTCCGCACCATGGTAGGCTATGCATGTCCGAATCCTCTGCTCCTCCAAATCTACCTCCAACTGTCGTACATGAGAGTCCATATCCTGTCGCAATAGATGTGCCTGCCAAGCAAACATGTCGCGTACATGGTGAGAATGAACAAAAAAACTTCAGTTCAAAACACGCAACAAAAAAATAAACTAAAATAATCAGAATAACTAACCTCGACCCTAGACTCAGCCAACAATGCCTCCAACTCTGCAATCCGTGCATCTCGAGTATCCAACTATGCTGAGGCAGTGTAGATGTGGGAGGTGGTGTAGATGTGGGGGGCTCCATAGATGTGGGAGGTGGAATCGAAAGTGATCTCGATAGGGCAGAGACCATGTCGTGCAAGGATGAGGCCACTAAATGAACATCCCCCCTAATCCGTCCTCAAATAGCTCGCAATGCTAGTGCAGGTATAGTGTGCAGCTCTGGTGCCTCACGTCGACGCGGAACACCTGCAGTCTGATGCTCCTGACACCCCATCCTACCATGTCCGGCGGCTCCTGATCTTGGACGAGTACTAAGGTAGTCTACCCGATGACCAAGCACAAACTCGGCATATAGCTGCATGGCAAATGACCTGGCTATCTGACGGGGTTGAGGCAATCGACCACCATTCGCAGCAAGATATCTTGGATAAATGTGTGCTACTAAGACGGGGTGCCTACAACATAAAATATCAAAGGGCAGTCCTAATCGTGGTCGCATCGCCTCAGTGTGACCATCCCAAAACATATCCTCTAAGGCCTGCCTGTGAGGTGACTCACACTCAAACAACTCTCGAATGGCTCTCCAATCCAAGCCATGACCAGTGATCTCTACCTCAGCCTGTGCCTGAAAGGAATCCAAAACATTCTCAACTGTGTCTAATCGACCTAGAGCATCAATGATTGAATCTAAACTTGCAACCACGTGAGGGGGTGCCCTAGCATCTTGCAGTGCCCTCATCTTAGCTCTCAAAATCACTATCTGCATATGAACAGTGGTGCTAGAACCTGCGTGCTGGCTAGCACATGCACAAAAAAACACATGGAAATTAATATTCTATTTGGGTAATGAAAATTAATATTCTATTCAATGGGACTTAATAATCTATTTACGTAATTAAAACTTTTAGCTAGCCAATTTTGATTGAATTTTTACAAAAGCTCATGACAAGGTTTCATGGAATCACATAAGTCTTTGTATTTGTCTATGTAACTATATCCATACATAGATCTACAATCTTCCCTAGTTCCCTATTTGTATAGTTTCACGTGCCACCTAAAGGGATTGCTAGCCACATGACCTACCCTCTCCTATTTGTTTGATTGATTACACTTAGTCATGTACTCCTTGATGAGGTAGGATGTCGTTGGGATCATCTTATGCACCTAACGGTAGATGGGCCAAATGTGTGGCTATGCCTACAACAGTGCTATGTTGCAAATGCAACACATGCACTCCCTACATGCTCTAAGTTGCTCTACTCTTCAATGGAAGATGCACACACAATAGTTATTTAACGGTGTTATTGAAAAAGGGATTTAGATGTACATCCTTGGTCTTATTTCATTTTCAAAGAAATTTCAAACTTTGTGTTAAAGATGCTACACTTCCCTAATTTGAAAAATAATATAAAAACTACTTTAATCTCTTTTTTAAAATAAATGAAATAGATGATTTTAAAAAACAAAATATATACATTTTGACATTGAAATAAAAACTTCACTAACTTGAAAAATAATATAAAAGCTACTTTAAACTCTTATTTTCTTTTTTTTAATAGATGATTTCTAAAAACAAAATTTAAACGTTTTTACATTTAATTCAAAACTTCACTAATTTAAAAAATAACATAAAAACTACTTTAATCTCTTTTTTTTTTAATAGATGATTTGAAAAAATAAAATATATACTTTTTGACATTTAAATAAAAACTTCACTAACTGAAATAATATAAAAGCTACCTTAAACTCTTATTTTCTTTTTTTTAAAAGATGATTTTTAAAAATAAAATTTAAATGTTTTTTTATTTAAATAAAAATACAACTAATTTGAAAAATAACATAAAAACTACTTTAATCTCTTTTTTTTGAAATAGATGATTTAAAAAAACATAATATATACATTTTTACATTTTAAATAAAAACTTACGTAATTAAAAAAATAATTTAAAAAAACTTTAAAATGCATGTGAAATTTTGAAATATTTTATAATTAAATTAGATATTCCTATAAAGTAAAATTTAAATAAATTTTCGCAAAAAAAAAAAGCTACATTAAAAAAACCTTACTTGGAATCTCCTGCTCTATCCATCTCCGTCGTTGTTCATTGGTCCTTGTCTATCACTGCAGCAATTCCATCGAGCTCTCGCAAATCCATCGATTTTGATGAAGAGGAGCTTGATCGAGGTTTGACGAATGAGGGGGGGTCCCTCTCTTTATATACAAAAATTTAGGGTTTCACTACCTCGATCGAGGTATTTCATATGCCACATACACATTGATCCATCATACCTCAATCAAGGTATAGACACGCCATGATACCTCGGTCGAGGTATATGACATGCCACATACACATCTCTCCATCATACCTCGATTGAGGTATAGATATGCCACGATACCTCGATCGAGGTATTTGACATGCCACATACACATCGGTCCAGCATCGAGGTATGGACCTGCCATGATACCTCGATCGAGGTATGTCAGCTGCTAGCACAGTACATGTCGGATGCCATATACCTCAATCATGGTATTGGACATGCGGCCAAGTCATTGGTCCAGCATACCACGATCGAGGTATGTGGACTTGCCACATTACCTCGATCGACGAGGTATGTCATTTGCCATGTCGGATGCCACATACCTCGATCGTGGTATTTGACACGACCGATGTCATCTATCCACAATACCTCGATCGAGGTATGTGGACTTGCCACAATACCTCGATCGAGGTATAGGCGACTTGCCACGATACCTCGATCGAGGTATAGGCTCGGTTCGGTGAAAGCAAGTGTAGGACCTCGATCGAGGTATTGGCTTGGCTCGGTTGTCCTCGTGTGTGAATTTCATTGGAGATGATACCTCGATTGAGGTATTTCACACCAAAGCAAAACCTTTGTATTTTCACTCGAGGGGGTGTCACACTCACCCGAAAGTGGTTCGGAAGTGGACACCCTTAGCTTGCTACCTCCCTTATTTTATTTTAATATTTCAATGGGAAATATTTTAGCTTAATTATTTTAGTTTAATATCTTAATTCTCATGTGTCTAAGGATCAAAATTAATCTTAATCTATGCAAGTGGGTGTGTAAAGAGTTTGGTACACGTGTCGTAGGAGATCAGATTATGGCTGGCACCAGGATCGATGAAGGCATTGACTGAGGATATTGTTTCCCTGAACAATTAAAAATCGGCTTGTAGCCTTGTAGGGGCAACGGTTGGGTCTTCCATTGGGTTTAACCCTTCCATGGATGCTTTATAAATTGATATAATTCCTAAATTTTTTGATTTGGCTTGATGCACTCTAGCTTCTTCTATTACTTATCGCTTCATTCAAACAACTTCCTTTTTGAGTTTCTGTTCCCAACGGATGGGCTATAACATCTGTAGTGTCAATGGGCCATAGTACTGTTTAAGCTTATTACCACTAATATAGCTGGTGAGTGAGAACTACAGTCAATGGCATGTAGTCATGGCTATGAGGTATGGAGATGTGTTGGCAAGGATCATAGCATTTGACAAACTCGGTTGCATTTGTGAAGAGCGTTGGCCACCATAATCTGCCTTGCAATACCTTATGTGCCTTAAGCTCTCCCATGAAGTGGCCTCCAGCAATGCTTGAATGAGCTTCCTCTAGAACTTCCACAAATTCATCTTCCCAGACACATCGACGCATAATGCCATCTTTTCCCATTTAGTAGAGTTGTCTGGCTATTAATTGATATGGGCCTACATCCTTTATCTATTTTCTAGCTCTGTTGAGTGTCTTGTCTTGAGGAATTATATTGGCTAAGAAGTGTTTGATTTCCTATACCCACTTTGGAACCAAGTCAATAAGAAATAATGTGGCATTTAGAACCCATGAGGAGGGCTCTCAGCTCATGACCTTAAAGACAACATTAACCTACTAAGCCTTGAGAGGGGCCAAGTGTCCTTGGTATCATTGAATGTGATCATGAGGACCCAGGCTATGGCCATGAGTAAGGAGCTCTGTAAACAGGATAATAGGGAAAAATCACCGCCTCAAAGCCTAAGGATAAGGACCGCATACTGCAATTAAGGTAGGAAAAGGCTAGGAGCAACTAGAGAAGCTCGGATGAGGAGACCGCAACGGTCTCCACCTCAACATGATCAACTCCTGCATGGTTGATCTTAAACACCATTACACTATGGCCTCAAGAGAAGGGAAGGGCACGTGAATCCCAGCCACATAGACGGGATGTAAGCTCAGTGGGTCAAAATGAATACCCCGATCTAGCCATGGAAAAGGAATGCATGGAAGAGGCACAACAATTAGTCCAGGAATGTCATGAAAGATTTGAGAAGCAGCTCAGGACTAACAAAGCCATGGACATCATCCATCCCAACTATCAGACTCCAAAAAGGGCCTTAAAGTATTTTCCTACTTTGGATAGGGTGGATGAGATAGTCTCACATAGCACATCACCAGGAAAGTCTCTCCTATGTCACAAGATGTTTGATGAAGGCCCTACTTGGCAACAGGCTGTAGATGAGGACCCCATGTCCTTTTATGGTCTTGAAGAACCATATTCTAAAGGCCAAGAGCGATAGGCCAACCCCACATCCTTTTATGGATTTGAAGAACCACTCTGTGTGTGTGTAAAATAAAAAACCTTTTAACAAGATGGCACACGAAGCTCAGATAAGGGTGGATAAAAAATTATTTACTACATGGTTGTTCATGCAAAGTGTAAAAATTATAATGCCGGTGCAGTCTTGACAAGCATCTTACTTACTGAAGAGAAGAATCTACATACATGCCACCATCCAACAAGAAAACATGATGAGAATCAGGTTAACTTAAGTTCGGAAGACCCTCCTCCCTTATTATTGGGGTCACAATAAATTAGAAGCTTAGCCATGAACTTAACCAGCATGATAAAATAATAATAATAAAGTGCAAAAGATGGGTTTATTCAAGTGTGGATTAGGTAGAGTGTATTAGGTAAAGGGTTAGGTAGAAGGTTAGGTGTGGAACTATTGTTATAAATAACGAGAATTTGGAGGGTAAGAAACTTTACTTGGGGGGATTGGTAGAAAAATTAAATGGGGATAAATAACGGGGAGAATGAGGGAGAACCAAAGGAGTAAATACTTAGAAAAAAAAGGAGGGAATTAGAAGGGGGAACTTAGATATTAATATTGAGAAGAGGGGAATTAGATGTACTTATAGAAGGGGGGAATAAAGAGGGGGGAAAAGGAAGTAAAAATATATAGAAAAAAAGGGGGGTAAAAGACTGCTTTTTAAAAAGCGAGAATAGGGGGAAATTTACTTTTTAGAAAAAGTAAAAAAAGGAAAGGGAGGGAAAATAACCTTTATGGGAGCATAAAATTAAAAAGCGCTTGGAAAAAGTAATAAAACAAAAAGTAGCTTAAGTGCAAGTTCATGTTAGAGAAAAACCAATAATAAATTTAAAAGTGTAAATAGAGCTAAGAGTTATAGCAAATTTACAAAAGAGGGAGGGGTTATAATAAAGGAATTAAAGTAAGGGAATTAAAAAGGGAGGGGAGGGGGATATAAAAAATAAATAAGGGAATTACTAACAAATAGGAAAAAAAGAGGGGAAAAACCAGTGAGTACAGTAAGCTAAAACTTAGGGTTAAGATCCTAATCTATAGAAATAAATTTAAAACATTATAAAGGGGCATATACTATTAAAAAAAGGGGGGGTTTAAGTTTAATAAAATTTGTTTGATAGTAAAGCAAAAAAGGTAAAATAAAGCAAGGACATGGGAGGATTGTAAATAAAAAGAAGGGGAAGGGACTAAGAGAGAGGGAGGGGGGGTAGTTAATAAGAAATAACTAAGAAAAATGGAACCTGTGAATGGCGATGCCTCATATTTGCATGGCAAACGTTTCTTTCGAGGCTTGGACGACATTCATGGATTATGTATGAGCTCTCAAAGGAGGCGAGAATCTTATAGCTTGAGATGAAGCTATAATGCATGAGGATGGATAAAGGGGAATTGAAAAAATAACACATCATCAAGATGAAGGTGATGTCGGATCAACCATCGACAGTTGGTCAAACGACAAGAGCTCAACCAAAATGGCAAGGCTATTGCTGGGAATGACAGAGGCGGTGCCAGTGACATTTAATAAGCTCATTGTTGCTGCAGTAAGAAGTAGAAGTACGCTGGTATAGATAAGGATGAAAAGGCCTTGATAGCTTAAGACAAGAGTAAAGGCAAGGGCAAGGGTAATCCTGAGAAAGGCAAGCCCAAATCTGACAAATGAAGATACTAAGAAAAGAAAGAAAGAGAAGAAGTGCTTCTACTATGATGAGCCAAGACATTTTGTGAAGGGTTGCAAAAAGAAGGCGGCTGATTAGAAGAAGAAGGATGCTAGCTCAAAGTCAAAGGAGTCAGCTCATTTGGTGACAAGAGGAACTTTTCTTGGTAGCAACTCCAAGTGTTGGTGAGATTAGGTACATGGACCCCGATCTTACAAAAGAGGACTTTGGATCCTTTGTGAAGGTGATAGACACTGTGACAAGTGCCTAGAGTCATCTGGTGCTTGGCTAGCCTTACTAACATAGAGAAGGGATTCTTTGACAACACATGAGGACTCAAGGTCAGACAAAGGCTTGATTTAGAGGGGGATAACAATATGAAACCACAAGTGGAGCTTGATGGTCCAAGGAATCTAGATTTATGCTTGGGATATGATGTCTCAAGTATGTTGTTTGGTTGCAGACTTAGCCAGACGGAGCACGGGTTGAAACAAACCCTGAGAGCTTGCTACCTAGCAGACCTCAAACTATTCACCCATCATGAGGGGGACATTGGAGCATGCTAGTGCCTAGAGAGCTAGAGTTTAAAGGCAGGTTCGTAACTGAAACATGTTGTTTACTGACTAAAGCTATTTTTCAGCCTATTTAGCTCTCTTGACTAGCCTAATCACATTTAGAATGGTTACAAATAGCTTGGAATAGGAAATAGGCTAGATCCATTTCTTAGAATAAGAAATACACTTGCTAGAATACAATGTCAAAAATACAATTCTAAAGGGAACGTAGAAGTACCTTTTAGAACTGAAAAGGAGAGGATGAGAGAGTAGGTCAAGGGCTAGACTTACAACAGGGCTTGTGAGGGGCTAGACAAGGACATAAATGGTTAATTTCATCTTAGGATTCAGCTTGAGCTTAGAAGCTCTAGTAGAATTCCATTTTGGCATTATAACAATATGGAAATCAAGCTTGGTACAAATGGGGGGGCCATGCCTAGTGCAGGACAAATTACAACTTTATTCATGGGATGGTAACCCCACACTACCACATGGCATTAGTCTAGAGCCTAAAGTACAGAGTACAAGACTAAAAGGCTACTAAAATACGACTTTTGTTACAGTCCTCCCTACCCAAAAAGAATCTGACCGCAAATTCTGAAGAGTCACTGTAACAGAAATGGAAAATAGTGAGAAGAGTAAATGGGAAGGGATCATATCTGTGTATCAACATTGCTACTTAAAGACTCCCCAAACCCTGTGTCAACTGAGTAGATACAGGTACTGCTCCAATGTAATAGATGAGGGATGCCAAGAGGATTCATCATCTGAAAGGTCCCTCCACTTGATGTAGTATTCCACATGTGACTTGTTTCTATAGATGTGGTCTCTAAACTCAATGATCCTCTCAGGTATGTATTGAATATGACCTTTTGCATCCATGGGAGGTAGCTCCTCCATGACATTATTTTGTGGGCCCCAACTATTTCTTCAAAGGGGATACATGGAATACATGATGAATTCTGGAAGAAGAGGGTAACTACAGCCTATAGGCCACCTCAGCAATTCTCTGCAACACCATGTAGGGTCCATAGAACATGTGGGCACGCTTATTGTTTGTGTTCACCTTCAATGAAGCATATCTAGACTTATGGATCATGAGGAAGACCTAATCTACTTCTTCAAAAGAAATCTCTCTCCTATGTTCATCAGCATATGCCTTCATGCATGCTTGGGCCTTATCCATGTGGTCCTTGCACTACTGAAGTAGGGCTGTCATGTGAGCTAGATCATCAATAGCTTGCTAGTTAGTCATGGCTCCATCGAAAACAATGTACCTTATACCAATAATGGCCTCAAATGGGATCATAATTGTAGATTTGGAAGTGTTGTTATAACAAAACTCAACCAAGTGTAGCCATCTATCCCATGTGGTCTAGGTGTCAAAATAGAAATGCCTAAGCTACTCCTCCAGCCACCTATTGCTGAGACTGGCCAGCAGTTTGTGGGTGGTTAATAGTGCTTGGATTGAGGAGTGTCCCCATTGCTTTGAAAAATTCTTGCCAAAACTGGCCCATGAATTTCGTGTCCCTATCACTCACTATTTCTTGTGGTAGACCATGCAATTGCCACTTGTCCCCTGGAATGGGAAGAAGCTAAAGCAACCTTGCTAGTCTGATATTCAACTCTCTGTTTTGTTGGCAAGGCCTACAACTTTGTATACGTCTTTCCATAACCCCTTTAAAATAAAGCTCTATCTTACCATATCATAGGTCTTTTTCAGACCAACCTAAACATGCTCACATAGGAAAGGAGCGGCCTTACCACCGAGCGGGACAGTCTTTTGGTGTAGAGAGATGTGTTGCTCCATCAACATGAGACCATGGATGAGGAGTGGAAAAATCTAAGGTAGAATCATGACGGTCTCCAAGCGCATCTTGAAAGCCTCAAGGTGGTGTGCGACGAGAAGGTTGTGGAATATCATAAGCTTGTGCACATTCACCTTCAGCTGTAGACCGATCATCACAAAAATTAGCAATGTGAGATCAAATGACTTCGGGAAGCGGCTACCAAAGCCCAGGAGTCCCAAACAGTGGCAAAGGTAGAAATTGCAAGGTTGGAAGTGACACTCCCACAGGCACCAACTGAAAAAAAACCTGATCTCAAGACGGCGGACTAGGAACAAATAGATGCCCTCCAAGCCGAAAGTGTGAAGCTGTAATAGGACTTGGCAGATGTCGAGGATCTTCATGAGGCAAACGAATGGTTGCAGCAATGAACGACAGTTGCAATCCGTCATCCGACTTCTCCAAGTTCTTGATGGGCACCCAAGCAAATTGCCCCAACAAAGGGAGCCTAATGATGGTGACTCAGCAATAAGGCACGGTGGTCCATGCCATTCCTCCAGATCCCCTCCATTAGTATGTCCCATTTTGCAAAAGGCAGGTTCCACCTCTCGAGGAAAATCTACAAGTGGATAGACCAAGCCAAGGAAAAGACAACGGCTAAAGCACTTCTATTGCTGGATCCAATGGGACAAGGGTCCCCCAAGCCATGTGCCTTTTCCAAATAGGGAATGCAGGTCAACCTAGATCCTTTACATCATGCCAAATATTTGGGAATTTTTGCAGGCTAAGACCCAAACTTGGGTGAGCACTCAAGAGATGGCCGTACACGGACCAGGTGGCATCTTTGTATTGGCAACCACTGCATCTAACTCCTTCCTCTACTAAGGAGCCACAGGCCGAAGAACTAGGCGGTAATCTCTATGATCACCTAGGAGTCCCTTAATGTCATAGTCGCCTTGATCTCTGTGTTTTTATATTAATGTTGCATGCTCTACATCCATCTCAACACACAGCTCACCATGGACTACAAGAGAAGACATCTTCCACCACGATCACCTCACGGGTAGTGAAGGCACATCCTAGCATGGAGCACTCTATGTACATTAACCAATTAGCAAGAGAAACAAGACCGTCAATAGTTTTCTTACCTTAGGTTGATATAACCCTATGTGTTGAGTGTTATGCAACCAAAGTAAAGGGTTTGTTTTCTGTTTCACTGTACATTGTTGAAATGAGTTGAGCCAATGTATGGTTTGTTGATGTAGTCTATGTGGGCTATCTTCCTCTATAGTAGTACTTATTATGTAATACTGGCCAAAGATAGTAATTAAACTCTTGATAATTTAAAAATACGTATGGTATTGTTGTGATGAAATATACTTGAATATTTAGTTGTAGAAAATTACAAATATATGTAATACAACATGTAAGCATGTAAAATCATTGAAAAGTGTGAATGTCATAAAATTCAATGTGTGTGCAAGGGATACCATTAAAACTGCTTCATGTGACTTGTCCTCCACATGAACATGTAGATCATCAATGGGAGCAAATTCTTAGAATGGGGGAATGTCATGAAAACTAAGTGTGTACAAGGGATACTATTTAAACAACATTGCCTGACTTGTCTTACACATAAACATGTAGATCATCAATGGAAACTCTACTAACCTCTTCTTAAATGTGTGCAAAACCTTGTCCAATCGGTATGTCTTTGGATTCGGAATTTATAAGTCCTAGTTTGTCCTCAGGGATGCATGTATTTTCTATAGTCCACATAACACTATATCCACCCATCAAAATTTTCAAAAAGATTTCAACATTAGGGTTGACATGTAGTTGCCCTCAGTTTCTTTCTCTCATTGTCCTTACACTTTATGACAAGTAGGGCAATGCCAAAAGTCTTTCATTGTGCCAAACATTTGAGAAATGTTGAAGGGACATCAGCGAAAAATGTTGTAGGATATCATCATTAAAGTCCACAAGTGTGGTTTGTTCTCTCTCTCTCTCTCTCTCTCTCTCTCTCCTCTCTCTCTCTCTAGAGTAGGAGAGGTGAATAGGAGAGTAACGAGGTTGATGGGTTGTGCAAATAGCCCTTTCATAGTCAACATGGATCTCTATCAATTGCAACCTGCATGACTAGAGCAAATAGCCCTTTCGTAGTTAACACGAATCTCCACTAGTTGCAACCTACATGACTCGAGCAGATAGACCGATTGACCAAAGTGTGTGCATGCCATTGAGCCTTTTCATTTAGTGGCTATGTATGAGGTTGATGGGTTCCGCAAATAGCCCTTTTGTAGTCAACATGGATCTCCACTAGTTGCAACTTGCATGACTAGAGCAAATAGCCCTTTCGTAGTCAACATGGATCTCCACTAGTTGCAACCAGCATGACTAGCGAATGGATTAATTGACCAAAGTGTGTGCATGCCATTGAGCCTTTCCTTTTAGTGGTTACGTATGAGGCCGATGGGTTTTGCAAATAGCCCTTTCATAGTAAACATGGATCTCCACCAGTTGTAACCTGCATGACTAGAGCAAATAACCCTTACGTAGTCAACATGGATGTCCAACAGTTGCAACTTGCATGAATTGACCAAAGTGTGCGCATGGCATTGAGCCTTTCCATTTAGTGGCTATGTATGAGATTGTGTCATTGTTATCCTTTCCTTAGGTCATTGTGACCTTGTGCACCCAAGGTAAAAGATTTCATTTTGTTGTTTATGTCTTGTTGTCTTAGGCTGATATGTACCTATGTGTTGAGCGCTATGCAACCAAAGTAAAGGGGGATTTTTTGGGTCTCGCTTTAGGATTTTGCTATGAGTTGAGTCTACGTATGGTTTGTAGATGTATGATTTTGCTATGATTTTGTAGATGTAGATAATACTTATTATGTTTTTAAAAACATTCTAAATGACATACTTTCATTATTAATTGAAAACATGATTGTTATCCTTTTTTGGGTTAAGTGAAAAGCTCATGCTTCCTTGTGTGTGTGTGTGTGAGGGAGAGAGAGAGTTTTATTTTTTTAATATTAGGTGTATTTTAAAATCTTTCAATTATTGTGTATGAAAATTTGTAACCTTTTTGAGAACTTTAGAGATTTTGTCCAATGTTGATGTTTCGTGAGATGGTTGGGTTTTCCTAGAGTAGCTTTCATGTCGTTAAGGGAGTCCATTCATGAAAAAGAAGATGGCGAGTGGCGACTACCGCGAGCCATCTTCTTTTTCATGAATGGATGAATGTGGTACATTCATGGACGTCGAGGGCCCCGCGGGAGCTTGAAGACAGCGATGGCAGGGTAATCTTCCGATCGACAACTCAGCTTTTTGGGATTCGGGGTAATATACTAAGGTTGGGATTCCGGGTAATATACTAAGGTTGACAGTGAGGTGGGACTCATCGTCCAGCTGCCAGCTACAATGGAGGACTGATGGGGAGGACGTTCAAGTGTGCGGATGTTGACTTGCACGAAGGAAGGCGCTGAAATCCATCGGTGGAATTTTGTTTTAGAGCGACTGCGGGCATGAAATCTTGGAGGTGGTGGTGGCCTTGGGGGATGAGCTATAAAGATAAATGGAAAAGGGGTGGGAAAAGCCTCGAGTCACGAGCATGAGGATGGGGCAGCTACACAGGGGCTGGTATCGATACTTGATAATCATCCTCATGGGCTTCTCCTGTGCTGCTGCATGCCGTCCGTCTGATCGCTTTGCCCTCCTTCCTGTCCAACGCTTCCTCCCCAGCCACCACCACTGGCCCAACAACTCAGACTGTTGCCTGTGGCAGGGCATCGCTTGCGATTCCCTCCACAGAGTCACCGCCCTCCGCCTCCTCTTGCCCTCCCCCTCACCTTCTGTCCATAAAGCATTCGTCGCTGCCGCATGCCAGCTCTCGAGTTTAGAAGCCCTCCACCTCGTCCCCACCTTGTTCTCCAATGGCTATTCTTCACCCTCCGTCACGCTCGCTTGTTTGTGCCGTCTCTCCAATTTGACTCTCCTGTCAGCACCAAATTTCGGATTTGCTGGTGAGTTCCCCTCGTGCTTCTCCAACCTCACCAACCTCCACGTTCTGAATCTCTCGGGCAATATCGCACTTCAAGGCTCGCTTCCAGCCAACATGTCTTCTTTGCAGCATTTCAAGTCTCTAGACTTGAGATACAGTAACATGACAGTTGACCTATCCTCTCTCGCGAGCTCGCCATTGGAAGATTTGGACCTGGGCTGCGTGAGGATCATCCGTTCGCTAGCTCCTTTGTGCACACTCTCTAATCTCGCTCATCTGTCGCTAGCTGGTTGTTTCCTCGCTCATGAGATCCCTGCGTGCTTCTCCAACAACCTCACAAATCTCCGATCTTTGGATCTCTCCATTACTCGATTATTCCCTGCCTCCCAGCTTTTGAATTTCACATCTTCTTTGCGCCTCTTGCAATCCCTGGACTTGAGCTCCAATTCCATCACAGGCGATGTGTCCTCTTTGTGCACGCTCTCTAGGCTCGTTAATCTATCAGCAGTACAGTCCGGGATCACTGGCCAAATCCCCTCCTGCTTCTCCAATTTCACCAATCTCCAACTCTTAGACCTCTCCGACAACGAAATACATGGCTCCTTTCCAACAAACAATATGTCGTCTATACGGCACCTCAAGGCTCTAAACTTGGCACATACTTTCATCACGCTTGATCTACCATCATCCTCCATGGGGACGCTATCACGGTTGGAACGTTTGGATCTCAATTCTAACGCGGTACAGAGCATGCCTTCGCTAGCTTCTATCTGCGCACTCTCCCATCTCGCTTCTCTGTCAGCACCAGCATGCGGCGTTCGTGGTGAGCTCCCCGCCTGCTTCTCAAATCTCACAAATCTCCAAGATTTGCATCTCTCCGATAATCTGATTACGGGCTCCATTCCTCCAAACATGACTTCGTTACTACTGTTGGATTTGAGTAACAACTCCCTTACGGGAGATCTACAATCCTCTGTGTGTCCGCTCAACCAGTTGCAAGAATTGGCACTGTATCACAACAAAGTTACGGGCGATCTGCCACCATGTGTGTGCTCGCTGTCCCAGACGTTGCAATACTTGGACCTCAGCTTTAACCCTCTTCAAAACACGCTGCCTTCCTGCCTCGGCTCTCTATCCCGCCTCTCCGGTATACTTCTCTCGAATTGCAGCCTCCGAGGTAGCATCCCCGACTTGGGAAATGCATCCGGGCTCTTAGTTCTCTACCTGGACAGAAACTATTTAACGGGCTCGATTCCCGCTTCTCTCTCTAATCTCTCCGGGATACTGAGGGTACTTGACCTTTCTGACAATCACTTAACTGTGGGCCGTTTCCCAAGTTGGCTCTGCACATTTACCACCTTGCAGACCCTGGCTTTAGGATCCAGCTCCATTCACGGCACCATCCCAATCTCGTTTGCCAACTTCACAACAAGCTTGGTCGCACTAGATCTGTCCGACAATCTTCTCAGTGGTGTCATTTTCAAAACTCTGGCCGGGACCTTCCCGCAGAACTTAAAGTATTTGGACCTGTCGTGGAATAAACTCAGCGGTGGCATTCCCCGCTCATTTGGAAACTGCTCCGGTCTAGTTGTTCTCCATCTCGGGAATAATAACCTATCCGGCAAGTTGCCATCCGAGCTGGACAACCTGGCACAGCTACAAGTGCTGATCCTTACAAACAACTTTCTGCATGGACGGTTACCACAATGGTTGTTCAATTTCTCTCCAGTACTTCACGTGATTCACCTTTCCGACAATCGATTCTCTGGAGCTCTTCCACAGACCTTCGATCTGCAAGCTTTCCGGGAACCCCGTACCGGCGGCGGAGTCATCCCCTTTCCTCGCGACGAAGCCTTACAGATGTTTGAGAAAGGTGTACTTTTAAGATGGGCGTTTCTTTCCTTGGACATGCTATCCTTGCATCTGTCAGGGAATTGCTTCGTCGGCGAAATCCCTTCTGATTTGGGATCGCTAGTTGGCATTCGTCACCTCAATCTTTCCAATAACAGGCTAAGTGGTCGGATTCCTGCAAATTTTGCCGACTTGACACAATTGGAGTCTTTGGACTTGTCAAATAACCACTTACATGGTGAGATCCCACCCGCCCTGACTGATCTACATGGCCTCGTAATGTTCAATGTCACCAATAATCATCTTTCCGGAAAGATCCCGCAAAAAGGTCAATTCTTGACGTTTACCAATACTTCCTATCTCGGCAACCCTGGCTTGTGTGGATCCCCCTTACCAGCTTGCATATCGAGTCAGAAGGTAGTAGTTGCCCTTGTGGCCTGCTTCGCGGGGGTAGCGTGCCTTCTAGTACTCATAGCAATCTATGGGTGTTCTCTCGGCTCCAATTTGACACTGCAGGACTGGATATTGACGTTACCTGCTTCACGTTCGGAGCTTTTGCATTTGACGGAAAAGGATCTGTGGATTGCTACCAACGGGTTCAGCGACAACAACATAATTGGGGCCGGGGGCTCCAGCATAGTACACAGGGGTGTTCTACCTGATGGCAAAGCGATAGCCGTCAAGACATTGACGCATTCGGAGCGCGGTCATAGATTCTTCATTGCAGAATGCCGAACGCTGGGTAAAATTCGTCACAGAAATCTGGTAAGAATACTCGGTGGTGTCTCCAACTCTGTCAGAAAGGCCTTGATTTTGGATTTCGTCAAGAACGGGAACCTGGATAAGCACTTGCACGGCCACGAGACTTCCGACCTGGATTGGGTGACGAGGTTCAACATTGCAGTGGGTGTTGCACATGCCATCACTTACTTGCATCATGATTGCGGGAGTGATCCTATCATACATTGTGATCTCAAACCCAGCAATATTCTGCTGGATGAAAGCATGGAGCCACATGTCGCTGACTTCGGACTCGCAAGGTTTTTCAACTCTGGGAGCAATGCATCGCAAACGTCGTCAGTCTTGAGGGGTTCAATAGGTTACATGGCTCCTGGTAAGTTACATGATTCTGCGCTTGCAGCTTCTCGATCTCGTGTGCTACACACATGAAATGTGTTTTCGCTCGTCAAATTCAATATGTTTCTACTCTCTAAGGTATGTGGTTGTGTCAACAGAATATGCTCAAGCCTGTATAGTAACTCCCAAAGCAGATGTTTACAGTTATGGAGTGCTACTCTTGGAGATGTTGACAAGGGAGCGGCCAACGAGTGAAAAATTTAGTGGTGGCCACACTCTGGTAACGTGGTGTCGCTCTATTGTGTCTCTAGGCAAGTCATTGGAGGTAGTGGACGTCACCTTGAGGTTCGAAGCTTCGACCTTGGAAGCTCACCATATAGAGGAGCAGGTAAGTGCAGTTTTGAGGGTGGCTCTCCTATGTTGTGAACAGTCTCCCAGAGATAGACCCTCCATGAGAGAGGTGTTAGAATTGCTTTTGCATAGTAAGCGCCCTGACCATGTCCACCCATGAAGCCCTCTCGAATTACTCGCTCTCTCTCTCACACACATTGAGATAGCTTTTCATGGTGCAAAGCTTATGGTAATATCTCAACGTCATTATGTATATGTAAATATAATACAACTCTTATGGAAATCAATCTTAACATCTTTATGATTTGTAAATAGCCAAAAAAAAGAGTGTCTCACAAGAGATGCGTGTAATTTTGTTCATAATACAAATAGTGTTATATAGTTAGTCTCCTCTCTCCTTGCCTCATCTATGTTTATTGTTTAAACTCTACATTCACCCGTCCTTTCTCATGGCATCATAACTCCGATGTGTTCAAGTGCTTGGATTTTGAACTCCTCTAACAAATAATATAGATCTTGAAATCTAGAAATATAATTTTATTAAGTTTTTAAATTAAAAAGACAAGTATTGTAAGTAGTAAGGGTCGAAATAGCGGGTGGGGGGGGGGGAGATCTTTACTCTAGAAATATAGTTCTATTCAATTAAAAAAACAAGTATTGTAAGTGATCTTTAAAAAAAAAGTTTTTGCCTTATGTTCTTAGAGTTGCTCCAAGGTCAGGACCTATCACTTACATCCCATTCAAAAATACAAGATGTAGTGAGAACCACATAATGTGCATGGGTGAAGGCGAGATTAGGTGGTACACTTTTTCAAAGAAACCTATAAATGGTGCCTCGGCCCTATAGTATCCAAATTTGTCAAACTTTCTACATTCAAATTCTCCTTTTAAAGAGCTATCCAATGATATATAGCACGATATGCAATTTTTTGTTTTGCACGTCCATAATTGAAAATAAAGTACTTAGGAAGCTTTAAAGATTGCTGTGATTTTTTGTCCATCTTTTCCTACTTTCACCCCCATGGGCATAAACACGTGTCATGATGCATGACTTAGTCCTACTACGACAGGAAGGGGGGCCAAGAGGGCATGCTAGCATTATAGGGAGATTATAGGAGGGGTGACAACATCATTAATGAGGGGTCATCAAGGCGAGAGATATCCCAAGGCATTGAATCATTTTTTTATAAAGCACTAGAATTCACCAAATTGTATTCTTTTGCAAAATTATAGTTTGAAATCAGCTTCTTTCTTATATGCTATAAGTGTGCATTTTGCATGCTTCACTGTAAATAATTCCAATTCATGTGTGTACTTTGATTACTAGTAAAAAATGAATGCTACAAAAGAAAAACTTGATTTATGAATGCTACAAAAGAAAAAATTGATTTAATATCTCTCTCTCTCTCTCTCTCACACACACACACACACACACACACACACACACACACACACACACACACACACACACACACACACGCACACACACACATGTGCATGTGCACATACACACACGCACGTGCACGTGTGCACACGCACATACACACACACACACACACAAACATTTCCTACCCCATGGCCTATGAAATTGGCAGACATGAGGTAGGAAGGAAATAAGACCCCTTTTTTAAAAAATGGGAGCGGTGAAGCTTGTAAGAATGTGACATGTAATGCACCCTACTATTAAGCACTCTATGTACCCATTTTGGACATAAGGTATGGTCATTTATGAGTCCACCACTTGGGGACAACTTCAAATTAGAAATGGAACAAATGGACACCCTCAGCAATAAACTACTTGGTTTTATTTGGAAGCCTTGGAGAGACAAGGAGGGCAGCCTCTATTATCCCAGATATTAAAAAGTGGTGGAGAGAAGTAAAGATGTGTGATGATATGCCACCTTGTTTGGAAACCACCTAAAATTGGGTTGTGTGAATGAGAGAAATCCCATATGTTGATGGTCTATTTCCCTTGTTTGCTTGTTACTCGGGTGCACAAATCTCCGAGATAGAAACAACCATGAAAACCATGATTAGGAGATGCATCTCTACAAAAGGTCAACAATAGTACTCAAACAAAGTGTGGTGGGAAAAAAGCTTCACCAAAGCAACAATCAACATACATCACCTCCTTGCGAATGAAGAATATGTATTGGTATAATGGGACATACATCACTGGACCAATGCCATCATCAAGCTATGGCTGTTTGCAAACCATTGCACCACCATAATTTCAAGACATGGATTGCAGCAATGTGGATTCAAGGACATTGCAATCGTATAAGGACAAGATTGCAAAGGATGTGGGCATGGCCATGAAGTTTACATTTGGATCTAAATGGGCAAGGTTATCTTGGTTTATGCCTCCGCACATTTTTGCTTCTTTGTTTTAGAATATACATATGCATAGAACAAAAACTATGTGGTCCTGCAAGCGTGTAGATGAAAATGCTCTTGAAGATTTACTTGGGATGAATTGGGGAGCAAGGTCAGGGGACCAAAAGGGTGATGTTTTCATTATTTGAGTCTAAGGGAAGCCACTGGCCATTTGTTTTCTTCCAGCGGCTGTACTAAAAAGCTAAATACAACATTTGGCGTGACAAATGGTATCTAATAACCACATTGTCTTTACATGTGTGACATTGAAAAGGAAGGATATGGAAGGAGCTCAACCATTGAGCTTACTTCAAGAGCCCTCAGTAGAGCAAGAATCTACATTGGAGACCGATGACCCAGAAGCAGACTTATGGTCCTTGTCCCCCCTCATCATTGATGGAGAAGAGTACATATTCCTTCATGACATAGAGGTTCTTTTTAAACTACGAGAGGATGAGGCACTCAGAGTCCTATCTGGGTTCGATGTTGACACAAGTGTCAAAGAACATAGGGTTTTAGGTTTCTAAGACCAGATAATGGAAGAGTTTCTCTTGACGACGCTGGTTTCAATGAGTGATGCAGACATGTCCATATATGATGAACAGCCCTCTCATGCAGAAGCTTCCACCTCCAAGACAAGTCAAGAGAAAGTGTCCACCTCCCAAATGGAACATCACACAGCACGTGGTTCCATCAACATTGCAAATGAGGAAGGGATAGAAGCCGACGATGCTGTAGTGGTAAGTTCAAACAATATTTTTTATTTTGATGTTCTTTTGGTATAATTTGTTTTGTCGGTCTTCTAATGATTCTTGAATTATTGCAGGAGGTGTTTGAGCTTGATGAATTCTCATCTTGACGGGGTAATGTTCACAGTGCATTTGGGTGAGATCATTCTTTGTCGCATTACCTCGACAATAGTCTCCACCTCAACATGATCAACACCTGCATGGTTGATCTTGAACACCATTATACCATGGCCTCAAGAGAAGGGGAGGGCACGTGAATCCCAGCCACATAGATGGGATGTAAGCCTAGTGGGTCAAAATGAATTCCTCGATCCAGCCATGGGAAGATACGGCATAAGAAGATCTAGATGTTGTCCATACATGGAGAGGATAGAAATGGACAAGTTAGTCAGCAAGATTTAGAAGACCCTAAGGGCATGAAGAATAGGCTAGAATATGGGCAGGATTGCCTGGGCGGGTGGAAGCTTGCCACGTGGCCAAGCAAGGTTAGCCAAAGTATAGTAATGTGCCCCAGAGAGGGGATTCATAGGCAGCAAGAATGGCTTGTTTGAGTCGTCTACAGAGCCTATTTGGGTCAATTTTTAGGTAGAGGCAAATAGCCCAATAAAAGGGGGCATTTGGGCATCATCATCTAGAGAAGGCCTTAGGTGAGTAGATAGGAGTAGTAAAGGTGCAGCCTTGGGCCTACATTCAGGAGGAGAAGGTGACCCATAAGAAGTTGCACACTGAGCTAGAGTGGCAGCCCACCTAGGCTTGTATCCAAACAGTAAGGTGGAAGAGATCCTTTGGACAGAGGGTCTACATATGTTTTGTTTTGAGAGCCGTCTTTGCTATGTGAGTCTACACATGCTCAATGGAGCACACAAGCTCAGACATCTAGAGGTGTAAGGCATATAGTAGGAGAACACTTTGGTATTGTATTGTGTCCAATTTCGGACGGACAAAAATATATGTGTGTTTCTTTTATAGTTGTCTTTAAGCACAATCTATTTGTTGTCTTGCACTCACATGAATGGTTATGACGTACACACATGTTGATGAAGCTTGATTCCATAGTGAAACACGTGTGTGTAATTCTTGGGCCCATCTATCAGTCTTGTGTTGCGCGCGCGATACTCTTTGTGGAATTTCATTTTCTAATATGGTATCAGAGCCCTAACGAAAGTTCTTGGGAAGTAGTGGAGCTTGAAGGCAAGGACCTTGCTAAAGGACGACCTTGATTCATTGCTTGGAGGGATTAGATTTTGTGTCTAAAGGATTGTACCTAGGTGGGAGGCTCAGGTTCTGAAGAATTATTCCCACGCAAGAGGTTGAGGTTCAAGCAGGCGTTCGAAAAATCGTACCCATGTGGGAGGCTCAGGATCAGACAGGGGTATGACACTCTAAACTCCCTACCTCTTTCATTTCATTATCATGGCCAATAGATATTAGATCCCCATAGTCATGGCTCCATCGAAAACAATGTACCTTATACCAGTAATGGCCTCAAATGGGCTCATAACTGTAGAGGTGATAGTGTAAGTTATAACAAAACTTAACCAAGTCTAGCCATCTATTCCATGTGGTCTAGGTGTCAAAATAGAAATGCCTAAGATACTCCTCCAACCACCTATTGACCCTTTCTGAGACTGGCTAGCAGTTTGTGGGTGGTCAATAGTGCTTGGATTGAGGAGTGTCCCCATTGTTTTGAACAATTCTTGCCAAAATTGGCCCACGAATTTGGTGTCCCTATCACTCACTATTTCCTATGGCAAACCCTACAATTTGAACACATTTTCCATGAACTAAGTTGCCACTATAGAGGCTACATATTGTGCCTTTGTGGGAACAGAGTGTGCTACCTTGGTAATCCTATCCACAACCACAAAAATACTATTCCAGCCCCTAGCTATCACAGGTAGTCCAGTAATAAAATCCATTGAAATGTGGGTCCACTTGCCCCCTCGAATGGGAAGAAGCTGAAGCAACCCACTAGTCTGACGTTCAACTCTCTGTTTTGTTGGCAAGGCCTACAACTTTGTATACATCTTTCCATAACCCCTTCAAAATAAAGCTCTATCTTACCCAATCATAGGTCTTTTTCATACCAGCCTAAAAATGCTCACATAGGAAAGGACTGCCCTTACCACCAAGCGGGACAATCTTTTGGTGTAGAGAGATGTGTTGCTCCATCAACAGGAGACCATGGATGAGGAGCGGGACAATCTAAGTTACGATCATGACGATCTCCAAGCACATCTTGAAAGCCTCAAGGTGGCGTGCAACGAGAAGGTTTTGGAATATCATAAGCTCGTGCACATTCACCTTGAGCTGTGTAGACCGATCATTACGAAAATCAGCAATGTGAGATCAAATGACTATGGGAAGCGGCTACCAAAGCCCGGGAGTCCCAAACAGTGGCAGAGGTAGAAATTGCAAGGTTGGAAGTGACACTCCCACACACACCAACCGAGCAACCTGATCTCAAGACAGGCTAGGAACAAATAGATGCCCTCCAAGCCAAAAATGTGAAGCTGTAACAGGACTTGGCAAAAGTCAAGGATCTTCATCTGCCAAACGCACGGTTGCAGCAATGAAGAGTAGCTGTAATCCGTCATCCGACTTCTCCAAGTTCCTGATGAGCACTGTGACATGAAGTTGGGGGTAATAAACTTCACGCACCTCTTCACTTCCTGCTGCTTTCGAATTGACAGCCAAAGATATTTATCACTGATAATGGGACATTAGAAAGAAGCTTTTATGCCAAGATACCACACCATACTTTCCTCCCTCAGATGAGAATGAAGATGGTAACATCCCAAGTGATGTTGTAATCAAGCATAGGGAGAAGGAAAGGATCAGCAGAGGCCATAATCTCAGCGAGCCGGTCTGCACCAAAGAGAAGAGCGATACGTTGTTGAAAGAAGATCTTGCGACTCAACATGACATGAACTGATATATATCGAGGAGTTTGAAGGGGCTGATTAGGTCGGATGGGTAGATTCCGAGGAAACATTGCACCTCCTTCATAGACACCTTTACACTTAGCTCAAAACACTCTACAAACTGTCATTAGACACAGAGGCCTATAACTTTCAATAGAGACATGATATCAGAGATTCAAGAAAAGAAAGAGATGCACCTTGAGATGGGCTTCGCGTTGATATAAGTTTCATTGAAAATAGACAGACGGTTGAAGAGATATGGACAGTTTACTGGAAGGGGGTAAAAACTATCATAAAAACAGACTGTCAAACACAGAGACCCATAACATTTTGCAGCAGTATCTGATTCAAGATCTAAGCACATAGAGACATGAGACTTAAAGAGAGCTTCGCGCTGATATATGTTTCATAAGAAACAGAGAAGCGGCCAAAAAGTTATGGACAGTTTACTAGACGGGGGTAAAAACTATCATGAAAACAGACTGTTAGACACAGAGACTCATAACTTTTTATAGCAGTATCTGATTCAAGATCTGATCACATATAAACATGCGCCTTGAAGAGAGCTTCGCGTTGATATAAATTTCATTGCAATTGGACTACCGAGCAGAAAGTTATAAGCAAAACACTAACAGGGGGTCAAACTGTCATGAAAACTACCCTCCACCCAGGCTAATTTCGCCTGAGCAGGATGTTTCCTCAAGACTCCACCTTCATCAACGATCCACCCCTCATAGATTTCGCCTAGAAGAGGGGAAGAAGTTTGCATGGTGGCTCGGGAAACAGAGGGACCATGTGTGCACAGTGAGCAGCCGAATAGAAAGAACTTTTAAGGCTTTGAAAGAAAGAAAAGGGAAGGGACACTCAAGAGAGAGAACCTGAAGTGACCTTCATTACAAATAGAGTGAGAATCCACTCCAACACTACAAACACAAGGGAGAAGAAGAGGTTTCATACATACAAGAGGGAGCGGAAGCTCCAAGACTACTCATAGAGAGAGAATAAACTAGAGAGAGATGGACTCAAGAGTCTACATAAGAGAATATCTACAAGAGGGAGAGAAGGCTCATGGAAGAGGCTTGGGGAGACTAGAGCTACAGTAACATGAGGCCTAATGGTGGAAGAGATTCTTGATGAACAAGGGAGAGGAGGGCTCCTTTTATAGAGATTTTGTTACCCTCCTTCACCCATTTACAATTGCTGCCTGTAGATTCCTTTCCCCATCAATCACATAGGCACGTATGTCACCATCCATGTCCTTTTTGGCTACTCTTGCCATGTGTCCCATCAAAAGATGCTCAAGACTCTTAAAATATTGAGAAAGTCAAGAGTCTCCTCACATGGAGCCCATAGGGACCCTCTCTTTTCCACATGTCCACATCCTCCTTATTCCACATAGGAGTTCTAGAAGGATTCCTCTTGACTTCACACTCCTCCACATGCCTTCCACACGCTTGGCATGTGGCCTCTCTTATATTATTGGAACACATGGACATGAGCCCACCTCTTTATATGACTCACTCTTCCTATTTTCTAAAAAACTCATAATATCCCATACACAAATAACTCTCATCCCATACCAAGGTATTTATAATTCATACCTATGGTATTTACAATGAGCCATTCCACTCATCCTCTCAATCCCATACAATATCATAGAAAATAGAAATAAGTGAGAGCCGCTAGGCTATCACTTGATACTCAAACCCTTATCAAACATAGAGAAAAACAATATCAATGCCAAGTTAAAAATATCAATTTTTGGCGTCACATCTTTCCCCCCCCAGCAGATCCTCTCTAGTACAGAGAGGGTCTGCTGGCCCTCAAGGTGGTCGAGCATAGAAGAATTTAAGGCGATACTCATTAGTGCATTCAGGTATCACCATGCCATCAACATCCTCAAGCTGATAGGTTCCATTCGTGACATTCATAAACATCCTTATGGAGGCGTGGCCAAAAGTAACCAATCTCTGCTTCTGTTGTGGAGTTAACCCTCGAGGAAACATGCCTTCTTCCACATATTGCTGAACATCTTGTAGTTTTGGCCATCCACCAGTGTCTACCCAAGAAACCACCCCCTGGTCTAGCACTACAATGGCTTTAGCTAACTCTTCTGCCCTTTGATTTTCTTTTCTGTTTATATGAACAAACTTGCAAAAATCGAAGCGACTACATTGTGCCATAGCCTTTTGATTAAGCTCCTTCAAATGAGGACTTCTTATCTGGTAATGCCCTTGCATTTGCTTTATAATAAGCTGAGAATCTAATCTTACTTCCAATTCTTTAACTTGACTTTGAAGACAACCCTCCAAACCAAGAATCAAAGCATTATACTCAGCTGCATTGTTAGTTGTGATACCTGGAAGCTCTTGTCCTATTGCCCATACCTCTTGACCTTCAGGATTCATCAAGACTATCCCCCTGGCTCCTTGTTGGCATGAAGGACTAAAAGCCCCATCAAAATACAAAACAAAAGCTGTTGGTGGTGTATCCCTTTCATCTTTAATGTTCTCCTTACATTTCTTTCCTTCTCCTAGATCCTCCCGTCCTGTGAGCAAATCTGCTATAGTGGACCTAGTGGTATTTTCAGTGACAAAAGAGAAAGAGAACTCTTGAAGCTCTGACAACCATTTTGCAAATCTCCCCCTAGGATTAGGCTTGCGAACTAGATATGCTAATACAGACTGAGAGGTAAGGAAGAAAAATGGTCGAGGTAATAAATAGGAGCGAAACTTTCTGACGAAAAAAAAAAAAAGAGAGAGCTTGCTGCTCCATTTCTTCATACCTTGTTTCCACATCTGTAAGCTGTCGGCTGGCATAATAGATGGGTTGCATTCTACCTACCTCTCCTTTTTGTAGCAATACAGCACCAGCTGAATGCAAAGATACACTTGGATTTACATAAAAGTCTTGAGACCAATCAGGGGGCTTCAATATTGGGCCCTTACTCATGGCCTCCTTAAGTAGCTGGAAAGACTCTTGTTGCTCCACACCCCATTGGAAAGAAACTCCTTTTCTTGTCAACAAGTTCATGGGATGCACTATCTCTGTGAAATCATCACAAAAGCGTTGATAATACTTGCTCTTTCCTAGAATTCTGCGAACACCAGTGACACTCTCAGGACTTGGCAATGCCATGATTGCTTGAACCTTGTCAGGATCCATTTGCAAGCCTTCTTGAGACACAATATGCCCCAACAAGACTACTTTTGTTTGAGCCAAATGACACTTGCTAGGATTTAGACACCCTTTTGCTTCATCAATCCTAGCTAAGGCCATCTTTAACTTCTCCATGTGATCTATGCATCGAGAATAAATGCAAAAATCATCCAAAAACACCCTTATGAACTTTCCCAAGTAAGGCTCCATGACTTGACTCATGAACCTTTGAAATGTAGCTGGTGCATTGGTCAACCCAAAAGGCATCACTCTGTAAGCAAAAACTCCCCAAGATGTGACAAATGATGTTTTCTTTTGATCTTCCTCCCGAATACGAATTTGAAAGTATCCAGAATACCCATCACATACAGAATACATCTCATGCCCTGCTACTTGGTCTAGTATTTCATCCTTGAATGGCAAAGGAAAATGATCCCTCTTAGTGCATGCATTCAAAGGACGAAAGTCCACACAAACTCGCCACTTATTTCCTTTCTTTAGTGTGACAACTACAGGAGATATCCATTCTGAATCATCAACAGGAAAGATGAATCCCGCCTCAAGTAGTTGTGTTCCTCTTTCTTTAATGCCTCAGCTTGGATCACCCCCAATCGCCTTAAGCGTTGCACAACTGGCTTGCTTTCTGGCTTCAACTCAATCTTGTGCTCCACAAGAGAGACTGGCCGAACCTGTGAATAGCTTGTTGCAAAGAGACATGGAAAATCATTTAGCATATCTAAGTATTGGAGCTTCTCACTACCTGATAGAGAATCACCAAGAAGCTCTTCATTGCGTTGGCGTCGTTTAGTGTGCTCCACATCCTCCACATGAAGTGTCTCTACAGGATCTTCTTGCACCACCACCTTGTTCCTTCCTGACTCATCCCGATCAGCACCAAGACAAAGACCAAAGGCCACTCCTTCCACCTCACCCTCTGAGTTGGACTCCTCGGAGCTACACCCTGTCTCTTCTTCTTCATCGGTTAAGTTAGAGCTTGAACTCTCTGATGTTGAAGACTCCTCCTTGACAACTTCCTTTTTGCGGCTTCTGGTGTTGTAGCGCACCTTCTTATCATTTCCCTGCAAAATCAATTCTCCAGTATCCCACTTTTGAACAGCCTTCACCTTGCGTAGCCAAGGCCTCCCCAAAATCAATGGATAGGCATGTGCATCTGGCTTGGTAGGGATCACCTGAAAAGTAGTCGGCACAGAAATTCCACATACATCCACTTCTAGATTCTTCACAACTCCCAAGGTCTTAACCCTAGTGTTTTCAGCTAATTTGATGCGATAAGGAAAGGTAGTACTAGAGTATTTTAAATCAGCATCTATCATGGTCTTCTCACTCATGACATTAATCGATGCACCTCCATCAATGTACACATTAGAAATCACTTGACCATCAATGATCGCATCAACCACAGGTACATCATCACCAACATCTATATCTACCTTTTGAACAATAAGAATGGCACTTTTCTTCTTTTTCTTTTTTGACACTCTTGTGCTTGCTAGTTTTCCCCATTCCTTCCGTAGTTTTGGAGACAAAGCAAGTAATTGACCAAAGGTAATATGAGCTTCCTTTTCTTTAAGGTCGGACAACAAGTCATAGCTTTGAATTCCTTGTCCTAAAGGAAAGTCTGACTGGCTAATTCTCCTTCTAGATGCCTTCTTTTTCTTACTACGGTGTTTCTCTTCCTGATGTTCCTCATCTACTTCTTCCTTGCTTTCTTCTTCTTCTTTTGCTTTACCACGCCCCCGTTTAGCCATCATTACCTCTCTTTCCTCATCCCCTGAAGAAGCTTCTAACAAGGATACTTGTTTTTCTTCTTTCTTTCTCAATCTAGGACACTCGGGGCGATAGTGACCTTTTTCATTACATTCGTAGCAAGTGACCCCACTCCTATCTCGAGGCCTATCTTCACTCTTTGGTGCTCTAGGTTGTCGTGCATTAACCAAATGCAATTTCAAATCAGCAAACTCTGCCATCAATTGGGAGATATTATGATCTAACTCAGAGGACTTTGGTACCTGAGGAGTGCCCATTACCTCCACCTTAGAAGTTGAAGCTGTTGAAGACACAAAAGAGGATTCGATCTTAAGAGAAGCTTCTTTCTTGGTCGCAATGCGAAGCGCCTCCATGTATGTTGTTGGATCTTTACTCATTACTTTTGAGCGAAGACGAGGCTCCAAAGCCATAACAAATTTGCTCATCTTTAAGTGCTCCATCCCTGAGAGACTTTGAGGGGCCGATGATGCAGATGCCACAGCTCGCAAAGCTGCCCTTTCATACTTTGTCCATAAAGTTTCATATCGGATTGCCAATGCAAAGACCAACTCATCCTCTCCTTGACAGAACCGGTCCAACTGCAACATCAAAGCATTTGGCGACTCCACTGCCCCAAATCTCTGCTTCATTGCTGCCACCACTTGGTCCCAGTCCTCCTTGGTAGAGTCTGGCAAGGTCTCATGCCAACTCAAGGCTACACCTTCAAGAAAATCAGGCAAAATCTCCGCCCGATCCTTCATGGACCATCCAGAAAGCCGGCATCCTCGAACAAAATCCGGAAGATAAGACTCCGGGTCTTCCCCTTGGGTCCCTCGAAACACTGGAATCTTCACCATGATGAAACACAAAAAGGAAACGCCAAGATCCAAATAATATCCCAAACAAGATCCAAACAAGATCCCACAGAGCCTTAGTATACCAAGACCAACTGATTATGCATAACCACTTGTTGAAAACCTCCACAATGTGATCCTCAACAAAATCTTTAAAAATAAGTGACCAACCAGCACCATGAAAACATTGTGTATACATGCATTCTAGAATCACCCTTCTCACAATAAGAAGTGCACATAAAAGCTTCAAGACATTGTAATCTTCATCATTTGCATAGCAAAAGAAGTTGAAAGCATTAAGAGTCACCACTCCACTGTTATAGTCGAAAACTACCCAAAGACTCAACTCTTCTTCACACCAAGCTGCCAGTGCATGGAACAATCCCCAATCTATCATTGTGCCTGCTGCCGGCGTTGTCGATTCACCAACATATTCAACAGTGCAAACATAAAGGATATGATCATGGTGACTGTGCGAATAGCTTGAGCATCACCTTCACAATCTTCAAGTTCTCCAACCTCTTCTAACGGAGTTCTTCTAGGCATCTTCTTTATCACATCAGAAAACACATGCCTCTTCTAGGCATAACATGCAATCAAGTACACCCGAGACCGTTTAGTAAGGTGGGATGAATCCAATACCAAACATACCCGGCGTCTCCACCAAAAGATGTGACATGAAGTTGGGGGTAATAAACTTCACGCACCTCTTCACTTCCTGCTGCTTTCGAACTGACAGCCAAAGATATTTATCACTGAGAATGGGACATTAGAAAGAAGCTTTTATGCCAAGATACCACACCATACTTTCCTCCCTCAGATGAGAATGAAGATGGTAACATCCCAAGTGATGTTGTAATCAAGCATAGGGAGAAGGAAAGGATCAGCAGAGGCCATAATCTCAGCGAGCCGGTCTGCACCAAAGAGAAGAGCGATACGTTGTTGAAAGAAGATCTTGTGACTCAACATGACATGAACTGATATATATCAAGGAGTTTGAAGGGGCTGATTAGGTCGGATGGGTAGATTCCGAGGAAACATTGCACCTCCTTCATAGACACCTTTACACTTAGCTCAAAACACTCTACAAACTGTCATTAGACACAGAGGCCTATAACTTTCAATAGAGACATGATATCAGAGATTCAAGAAAAAAGGAGATGCGCCTTGAGATGGGCTTCGCGCTGATATAAGTTTCATTGAAAATAGACAGACGGTTGAAGAGATATGGACAGTTTACTGGAAGGGGGTAAAAACTGTCATAAAAACAGACTGTCAAACACAGAGACCCATAACATTTTGCAGCAGTATCTGATTCAAGATCTAAGCACATAGAGACATGCGCCTTAAAGAGAGCTTCACGCTAATATATGTTTCGTAAGAAACAGAGAAGCAGCCAAAAAGTTATGGACAGTTTACTAGACGGGGGTAAAAACTATCATGAAAACAGACTGTCAGACACAGAGACTCATAACTTTTTGTAGCAGTATCTGATTCAAGATTTGATCACATACAAACATGCGCCTTGAAGAGAGCTTCGTGTTGATATAAATTTCATTGCAATTGGACTACCGAGCAGAAAGTTATAAGCAAAACACTAACAGGGGGTCAAACTGTCATGAAAACTACCCTCCACCCAGGCTAATTTCGCATGAGCAGGATGTTTCCTCAAGACTCCACCTTCATCAACGATCCACCCCTCATAGATTTCGCCTAGAAGAGGGGAAGAAGTTTGCATGGTGGCTCGGGAAACAGAGGGACCATGTGTGCACAGTGAGCAGCCGAATAGAAAGAACTTTTAAGGCTTTGAAAGAAAGAAAAGGGAAGGGACACTCAAGAGAGAGAACCTGAAGTGACCTTCATTACAAATAGAGTGAGAATCCACTCCAACACTACAAACACAAGGGAGAAGAAGAGGTTTCATACATACAAGAGGGAGCGGAAGCTCCAAGACTACTCATAGAGAGAGAATAAACTAGAGAGAGATGGACTCAAGAGTCTACATAAGAGAATATCTACAAGAGGGAGAGAAGGCTCATGGAAGAGGCTTGGGGAGACTAGAGCTACAGTAACATGAGGCCTAATGGTGGAAGAGATTCTTGATGAACAAGGGAGAGGAGGGCTCCTTTTATAGAGATTTTGTTACCCTCCTTCACCCATTTACAATTGTTGCCTGTAGATTCCTTTCCCCATCAATCACATAGGCACGTATGTCACCATCCATGTCCTTTTTGGCTACTCTTGCCATGTGTCCCATCAAAAGATGCTCAAGACTCTTAAAATATTGAGAAAGTCAAGAGTCTCCTCACATGGAGCCCATAGGGACCCTCTCTTTTCCACATGTCCACATCCTCCTTATTCCACATAGGAGTTCTAGAAGGATTCCTCTTGACTTCACACTCCTCCACATGCCTTCCACACGCTTGGCATGTGGCCTCTCTTATATTATTGGAACACATGGACATGAGCCCACCTCTTTATATGACTCACTCTTCCTATTTTCTAAAAAACTCATAATATCCCATACACAAATAACTCTCATCCCATACCAAGGTATTTATAATTCATACCTATGGTATTTACAATGAGCCATTCCACTCATCCTCTCAATCCCATACAATATCATAGAAAATAGAAATAAGTGAGAGCCGCTAGGCTATCACTTGATACTCAAACCCTTATCAAACATAGAGAAAAACAATATCAATGCCAAGTTAAAAATATCAATTTTTGGCGTCACAGCACCCAAGCAAATTTCCTCGACAAAGGGAGCCTAATGATGGTGATGTAGCAATAAGGCACGGTGGTGCATGCCATTCCTCCAGATCCCCTCCATTAGTACATCCCATTTTGCAAAAGACAGGTTCCACCTCCTGAGGAAATCTACCAATGGATAGACCAAGACCAAGGAAAAGACTGGAAAAAACACTTCTATTGCTGGATCCAACCGGACAAGGGTCCCCCAAGCCATGTGACTTTTCCTAATAGGGAATGTAGGTCAACCTAGAACCTCTACATCGTGCCAAATATTTGGGAATTGTGGGAGGCTAAGGCCCAAATTTGGGTGAGCACTCAAGAGATGGCTGTGCAAACCTCTCTGGAGCGCATTTTGTTGTAGAACCACTCTCAAAAGAGGAGATCATCATTCTTGTTGTCATTTTGGCAACCGACGTTTTGAGGCCTATGAGAGAAAGAAATTAGTTCCTAGTCCGACACTTCAATTTTGGCTCTGTTAATTATGATAGGTCCCGGTGATCCTTTGCGCCACCCTCTCCATGATACAACACTTCGGCCTGTCACCCCAGAGGTTTCACCTATGACCGTGCCATAAGAAAAGTTGACTTATTTATACAGGATCAGACATGGCAACATAATATTTTTTTAAATGACTGGTGCCTCATCATGGCTCCGCTTCGATCTAGTATGGCCACACTCCCTAATTATTATGTCACTCTATTGTGAGAGAGAGAAAATTTTGGGAAGCCATATCACGAAAATGACAGGCTCCTAGTTTAGAAGGTCGTATGTTAGTTACTTAGCATTGGCTTTGTAATAGAGGAAGACAGCACAAAGTTAGTGCTAGAATACCTTCCCGAGGCGGCTTACTTGTACTCAGGATTGTCTTTTACAATGCAAGTGTGGAATTACTTCTGAGCATTATTGTTTGTGTACTAGTCCTTCCATTTTGTACTTAAATCTCCCATCCCTATATGGTCTCTTCATCACAGTCACCTTGATCTTTGTGTTTTTATATTAATGTTACATGCTCTACATCCATCTCAACACACAGCTCACCATGGACTGCAAGAGAAGACATCTACCACCACGATAATCTCACGGGTAGCTCTACATCCATCTCAACACACAGCTCACCATGGACTGCAAGAGAAGACATCTTCCACCACAATCACCTCACGGGTAGCGAAGGCACATTCTAGCATGGAGCACTCTATGTATGTTAACCAATTAGCAAGAGCTCAAGCAAGACCATCAATAGTTTTCTCACCTTAGGTCGATATGACCCTATGTGTTGGGTGTTATGCAACCAAAGTAAAGGGTTTGTTTTCTGTTTGACTATACGTTGTTGCAATGAGTTGAGCTAATGTATGGTTTGTTAATGTAGTCTATGTGGGCTATCTTCCTCTATAGTAATACTTATTATGTAATAATTGCCAAAGATTAGTGAGAGTAACAAATTATAGCTAGAGTGTAGAAGATTGTCTTTTTTATAATCTCTCTTATATATTACACAAGTCAAGAAATATGAAATAAAGCTACTTCAAAATTTAAAGAAGAACTAACAAATTGAACTTGCACTACAAATTGTGCAAGTACACTTGACACACGATTACTTGAGCGCCGTACACAATATCGATACTATTAACCAATATTTAGTAGGTATGGCTATAAACGGTGCTAATGGCGGGCTGTGGGGTGACTCAGTAATAACATATTGGATCGCAAAAGTGCTTGATATAAACATTATTATTTGGTCCAACTCAATAGCCCTGTCATTTTCAAATTACATGTTTGAATATACCTACATGTGCAATCTTGTATATTATGATACGTTTTAGAATAATGGTCACTATGAACCTATTGTGGAAATAGATGCTATACAAGAATACAATAACTGCAAAGGTATCCATAGAAATTCCAAGCCACCAAGTGTTTATGACAATAGGATAAATCAAACAAAACATAAAAGGATCCGTGCATCATGGAGTGATGATGTTAATAATGATTTAATTTATTTCGACAAAATCAACAATTATCCAAGTTATAAGTATGCTCAATTTTCTTTAAAGAACACCCACAATCAAACATAACACCCTAATTTGTAGTTAAACACTTACAATACATACTTTCAACAAAAAAAAAACTTGCAAACACACAATCTTTAAAGCAAAAACATATCCAGAAAGTATATATTGAAAAACTTGAGCCTTTTCTTGATATCATTTATGATTGTGATCAACACACCATTATGAATTACCTTTCTCTTCCAAGAGTGACTTTGGGTGTTATCTTGTCTCCTTTGTAGTGCCTTTGTGTTTTCCACTCCATCCCCCTTCACTCTCTCTTTCTCTTCTTCCCTCTCCCCTTTCCCTCTTTCTCTCATGGAAACACTGCAACAATCCAGAAGCCACTTGTGTGAAACAAGTGGACATCTTGTGCTTGCATTGCTCTCACAAGGAAGTATCTTGGAGCGAGGCTCCAATGGCATTCCTTCAACATCCCCACAACATGTGAGTCATCGTCAAGACAACACATTTTTGGCACCGCTGCAGGAGGTATACTTTTGCATTTACACTTGCTTTCTTTCATAATATACCCATTGCACAAGACTTTAATCTTAACTTGGAGCTTTGTTAGTGGAGTTTTAGTTTAGGAATGCGAAAGAAAGTCTCTGTTTGAAGGAAAAGAGACAAAAAACTATCATTTCATGTTGTAGAGAATTTTTGAGCTTAGGAAGCCTGGTTTTGAGTTTTGTTTGAGTCGTGAGATGATAGGAAGGTAGTTTCTCAGATTGCTAAGGTGTTATGTTGTCAAATCTCACAAAATAAAACCAAGAATGAAGAATCAAGTTGAATTTGGAAGTTGTTTTGTGTGTTAACAGTCATCTCTCAAAAAATCTTTCATTTGGGCACTCAAATCTTGCTTTTCTTTCAAGTTTTTTTCATTAAGTAGGTGGACTAGGTAGTACAGCATCCCCCTAGCACACAAAAACTTGTATAGCAATTCCAAATCTTTCAAAAATCAAACAAGTCGATGACATAGCGCTTTTCTATCCCCATGGGTCAGCGGCTTAGAGCTATCCTATCACGACCGTCGCCATAACCGTACCCCGCCAGTCAAACTTTGTTTTCCTGTCACTATAGCACTATCCCCATGACCTTACTTCTAACCAAGGTCTAACCCACTGTCCTAATTAAATGCGTGTCAGAGTTAATTATCTTGCCAATCTAATAGCCGTTGACTCGTGGCCATAGTGCCTATCCCCACGACTGTCACTTTAACATTATCCCACCGATTGGTGCCTTCAGTTATCATCACATTCGTGGCCATATTCGTATCCCACCAATCCATATATTCCACTGACTGGCACAGTAAGTTCATCGCCACCGTGACCGTTGCCATTTGGCTATCCCCATGCTTGTCGCTATAATTATTCCGTTGACCAATGTGTTAGGCATTATCCCATCGACTGATGCGTTAGGCATTATCTCGCTGACCCCATTATTCCTACAACCATTGTCTTAAGCTCATCCCTACGTGGGGATACCACTTGGGTCCTATCCCATCGAACACGTGGCACTACCTATCCCGCCAATTGGTGCGTTAGGCACTATCCCGCCACCCATTTCTATAACCCATTTCTATACTGGTATCCTACTGACCGGTGAGTTAATCTATCCCTATGACCGTCGCCATAGAGCTATCCCTATGACCATGGGGATATCTCTGGGGTAGTCCAAAATAAAAATTACAGAACTATAGTTTAGCTTGATTGTGCCCTATGAGAGGTCTCACACATGCACTTATGGTCCGGAAGAATCTTGTCCAAGGATCCCATGCCTAAAAACAATGCTTCAAGCTACACTCAGCCCACCTTTTGCCCTAGCTGGGGATCAGTCCACCGATCCGAAAGCTCGATTTCTAGCTCACTCCATAATAGGACCCTGACAGGAGAACTCATCTAGCTCCGACGAGACAGAGAGTTTGGATGAGGCGATGCAAGACCCCTCGAGTCCAAAGTCTTTCAAAGCCCCCTTCACTAGTGTGGCCTCTCCCAACTCTCCTACTCCTTTTGTAGTGTTCAGGTTAACAGGTACATTCTCCAACATGTTCGGATGTTTAGGCCAAACAAAGTCGACAGATATGGAGAAACCCTTTACACATGTGAGTGGGAAGGGAAGGTTAGCAACAACTAGCTCTTGAAATGCAAACAGGGACTAAAACCACCTTTGTGGACCTAGGACCCTCCTTCTTCACAAGGCACCCTCGATGGGAATGCATGGATGATGAAGATCCTTGGATGAGGGACTTGCGAGGACAAGAGGGGATATGAGAGGCTCTCAAGGAGGGGCATCTTATGAACCCCCAACCATCCCTGTGCCACCGACTTTCATCAACTATGTGGCTCCACAAGTTCCATCCTTGCCCCCAATGCATGGAACCACTGTGCCCATGCCCCATGACCCACCCCCTCCAGGAGTCCAACTCTTTCCATATGTACCTATTGCTCCAATGAATGTAGGACTTGGCGCATCTGTCCTAATGCCGGTACCAGTAACTCAATGGATTCCACCACCAATGCTAGGCTGAAGGCCAACCCTACATCCCATTAGGCCCACAATGGTGCCACCTCCACTAGCTGCCCAAACATAGCTGCCCAAACAGTGCTAAATAACTAATGAGGTGCAACCTAGTGAACGTCCTAGGAAGGGGGCCCACACCACCTCCACCCACGCAGTGTTTCCCACAGGAATCACAAATCCCTCAAGGAGCCGACCCATAGCCATCTCCAAGTTAATGACCAAATTCCTTGGGGAAGGAGACCCAGTCTCCCATGTGGAGCGATTTGAGCAGATATGTGAAGCCGTTGGAGCTCTCGAAGATCTAGAAATGGCTAATGCATTTGGTCTCAGCTTGGATGGAAAAGCAAATCAATGGTATAGGACTCTCACCCCATAAGAAAAAGTCAACTAGGAGACGCTAAGAAAACCCTTCATTGTGGGATTTGCCCCCAGTGGACATAAATGGAGCCCAATTAACCAGTTATATGAGGTGAAGCAAAACAACAAGAAATCCCTTTGGGATTACATAGCCAAAATCAAACACCTCAATTCCCATTGCGAACCATACGAGTGGATGAGTGACGAATGATTGTTGCCCCGCTTTCTCATCAGATTGGCAGACCAAAGCTGCATGACCACCTGATGGTTATGAATCCTACTCCTTCGATCTATGCAGCAAGGTGGCTATCCGTATAAGTGACAATATGATGGACAAGGCTAATTTTGATAAAACCCCGATCCCATCAGAAGTAGCACCATCAGTTAGGTCTTGTAGTGTGGAGACGATCAAGAAGGAGACCAACGAGCCCAAGGGCTTGGATATGAGTGAGCTGGCCTCAAACTTGCTGAATCAACTAGGCCAACAATGGAGGTCAGGAACCTCCAAGGAGGTGCCAAGCAACCCCCACTTGTTTCCACGGACAAAGTCTGCTGTGGGGTATGCAACAGTAACAATCCCTCCAATGAGTGTCCTTCACTCTACTACACACACTGTCATAAATGGGGAAACCACGATACCTACCAATTCCAATTTTTGAGGTCCCTGGCCCAACCCATGTATCAAATGAGACCCTCTTATCCCTGATGGCTCCACCTAATCCTATGAATGCACAATGTGGCCCTTGGCTAGTTCAAGCTAGTACAGGGCCCAAAAGGCTCTATTACCACCACCCATAGTGGGCCCTCAACCTCCACTACCTCGTATAGCTCTAGTCAATCAAGTATTGGAAGACGAAGTGCCCAATGACTAGGAGGAGATGAATCCATACCACAGACCCCTCAACTACTACCCCTACGAGGCAGGAAGTGGCACCTAAGTCACTAACTCCTGCAAGAGGATCAGCAAGTACCCATGTTGCAAACCGCTCCCTTGAAATCAAGGGCGAGAGATCTAAACTCTATCGCCCAAAGGTCCCCGATCCAATGCTATACCTGCCAAGGTCCCCACTGTTGAGAGTTCATGCTCAACATCATGTGATCATGTGTGCATAGCACCATCACGTGATCATATGTGCATAGCACTAACCTTATAGAGTGCTATAAAGGAAAGGGTTAGCTCCCCTAACCCTAACCCTAAAAGGGTTTGTATATATTCTATTTTTTCAACTAAATCTAGTGTACAGTTAGTCATTTGTGGTGTGCTCTCTAGCTGTGCCCTCTCTCCTCATCTCCACTCTTCTCCTCTCCCCTCTTCATATTTTGTCATGGTATCAGAGCATGGTTCTGCCTTCCGTTGAGGCGCCATCCTTCTTGTGAGAGTGATTGAGAGATTGTGAGATTGAGAGTTCTCTTGAGTGATTGTGAGATCCTTCCCTTCACTTCCGTTGAGAGAATTTCCGTCCATTGAAAGAAATTTCCGTCATTGTTCTTGAAAGACTTCCTTGATTGAAAGCAAGAGAGATTGTGAGTGATCTCTGCAAGAGAATCGTGTGAGAGACCTTATCACAAGCCAAAGGCTCTAAAATAGCTCACGACCTGCGAGTAGCGTGCAATAGAGACCAAAGCTCCATCTCTCACTGTCAAGAGCCACGACCACTAAGGCTCTTTTACAGCCCATACGGGCATCTTACCTTAACACGGGCACTTAGCTCTCAACTCGATGACCCGACGGACTGTCTCAAGGTTCTACATCTTCTTGAGATCGCGAACAGTTGCAAGCCATACTGCCAGGCTCAAGATCCTTCACGGCCAGTGCCTCCATTCGACAGCACGAGCGCCCGACTGCCCTTAACTACCTAGCCTTGTAGCCTCCAACGAGGGCTTCAACCGCAAACTCGACTCGACAAGGTAGTCATCTATGAGCTCACGGGTGACATCTATGCTCCCGACGACCTTCAACGAAGAGCGACACACACAGTACAGGTAAGTGGTATTGTAGGCACCAACTCAAGCGAAGAGCCTCCAGCAGCCTGCAACAACAGCTGCCTACGGGCACGCCTCCACGAACTACGAAGCGACTACAAAGCGGCACCTCCAGACGGACGTCCACAAGACCTCCGACTACTCAGGCTTACGAGACCTTCTCCACCGGCGGCCGACTAGCTACAACATCTACAGCAAGCTCCAACCGCCGCCATCAGCTTCGCAGCAAAGCTCCTAGCTCCTCCAGTGAGCTCCAGCATCCACGAGCTTTGACGCCTTCTCCAACAGCGCCATCAACGTCCGACTGCAACTAAACGACGGGCTGCTCCATTGCATTCTCCAACACACGACGCCAATAGCAGCAGCAGACGACGCCACAAGCAGCAGATGATTATGCCACAAGCAGCTTCGAGCTCTTGCGCTCCAACCTAGCTCAATTCCCAGCCCCATTTCCTGCACAGCCTCGACGGACATGAAGACGGAATCTTCGTAAATTCCGTTAGAATCTTTCAAAGATTCCGGTGCCCAACAATCAGACACGTGGCAGATAGAATAGAACCAGGGTCTGGTTGCGATGACCTTGGGTTAACTGGCTGACCCACAGTTGGACACGTGGCAACCTTATCCTACCCACGTGCCACGTCATCATCTTATCTGGCCACGTCAGTTGACACAGCACCGACTGCCACATCACCTGCCACGTCATCAGTGACACGTCATCAGCCACGTCACCTGTGCCACATCATCTGTGCCACCTCAGCAGTCCAGTCAGCACTGACCCCTGCAGGCACAGTCCCTTGCCAGGCACACTGTGCACACACTGCATGTGCACACCCCTGCCACCTCAGCACAGAGCTTCACTGGCACACCTCTTGCTAAGCACAGTGCCACATCATCACTGCATGTGACTCACAGTGACACATCATCATTGAGCACCATTTGCACTCCTTTTGCCCCTCCACCTAGATCAAGTCATATCTCTTGATCCAGGAAGAATTTGAGGGTGCTCCAAAAAGGAAAGTCGCTCGATTTTTCGTGCTCTACGCGCTCGTTACATCACGCGCACATTTCGGCGCAAGTCACACTCACATTTGAGCTTCGCCGACAAAACCACTTCCTTCACGCACATTTGCCTCTACATCGACGCATCTGACCCAGCACTTAAAAAGAACAAAGGAAAAGGAATTATTTGCTGCTCTTTCATCGATCGACGGTTGGTTTAGATCTAGATCAGAGTAGACTAGATCGCCATAGAGGGGACGCTTTGAATTCCCCAAGTTGCCAATCTAAGCCATGCCCGAAATTCCCGACTAGTACCTACTCGGAGTCAGTCCATACGCTCACATCCGATTTCACATCATTACATTACCTGAAACCTTACGTTCATCAGTTCAGTGAGCAGACTTCAGAGTTCAGAGGCATTGCAGATTGATTCAGTGGGCAGATAGCACTTGATTTCACACACACATGCCACCATTGTAAAGCCTATTTGGCTATCTCACGGCATCGTGCACATCATTTTTCAGCCTTGTAAAGCCTCTTGGCTATTCCCGGCATCATTGCCACAAGCCTTGTAATACAGGTCAGATCTTATTTACTGCAGTTCTATCTTCACCGACGGTACAGAGATTTCACTTGGCATCTTCAGTGTATTTGCAGTTGATTCATACAGAGTTTTTCAGGACATTTTTGAGTACATTGTTTGCACCATGTCGACTAGCAACCTCAATTTGGAGGCATCTGCTAAGTTAGACAACTCCAATTACGGTACATGGAAATACCGAATGGAGACCATTCTTGGCTTCAGGACAAATGGGAGTATGTCGATGGATCCATACCTAGACCATTGGCAGATCCAGCCACCAGTAGCTCTACTCCATCTGTTGTCACAGCACCAGCAACGGGATCTACATCGGGATCTACATCTACACAAATAGTTTCCGCATCAGTAGCAGATCCTGCCATTGCCCGAGCTCAAGCAGAATGGGATAAGAAAGACAAGTATGCCTATCACCTGATCAAGCAGAATGTGCAAGATGTCATGCTAGCACAGCTCAACACAGTCAAGACATCAAAAGAAGCATGGGATATGTTCGCAGCTCTCTACGAGTCCAAGAACACATCCAGGATTCTCACCTTGAGAAACCAGATCAACCAGAGTTTCCGCAACAGCAGTGAAACCGGTCATGCTTATGTACTCCGCATCAAAGACTACAACAATCAACTTGCAGCAGCAGGAGAGACTATGAATCCCGCAGAAATGGTTCAAGTAATCCTGAATGGACTAGGAGAAGGATATGAGAATCTGGTCCAGAGTATTGCCATCCAACGGCAAATTCCAACACTTGAAGAACTTCAGTCAGTTCTACTTGGTGAAGAACTCAGGACTCAGGCCATTCAAGCACGTAAAGGTCATTCTAATGATCAGGCATTCACAGCTTCAGACAGAAGCAGAGGCAAAGGCAGAAACAGAGGTAGATCATATTAGAAAAGTGGTCAAAATCAAAGTCAGAATCAGCATCAGCATCAGCAGCATCCTCAGCAACATCAAAATCAGCAAAGAGGAAATCATTCCAACAGAGGAAGATTCCAAGGACGAGGGAATGCATCCACCAATGTGTCAAACATTCAATGCAACTATTGTCACAAGTTTGGACACTATGAAAGAGATTGCCGCAAGAAGCAGTATGACCAAAGCGGTCAATCCAGCAGTAATCGAGGGAATTCTCGAGGAAGAGGAAATCATCGTGGTGGACATTCTAGTCACAGTCATTTTGCAAATGAACATGGGAATATGTTTCTTGCAAGTGAGGAATTGCATCAGACTGATACAATAATGCACCCAGACACTGATTTCAATCCCAAAGAGGATTTCAGCTATCAAGTCGACCAAGTGGAACAGGATCCTTGGTACATCGACAGCGGTGCATCATCTCATATGACAAATCATCAGGAATGGTTCACAGAAATGAAGCCATTAGAAGGTCAAAAGAATGTCATCTATACAGCAGACAATACACCGAATCCGGTTCAAGGGACAGGTGTTATCCCTATGAATAATTTCACTGGTACAAAAGGATTAGTCAAAGATGTGCTCTATGTTCCGAAGCTCAGCAAGAACCTCTTGTCAGTAGGTCAAATGACGGAACACAACTACAAAGTCATCTTCGACGGTGATGAATGCACTATCAGAGACAAATCCAAAAGAGGTCAGCTAGTAGCAAAAGGTGTCAAGGAAGGACGCTTGTACAGGATGCTAGCTACAGTACCAGATAAACATGCCATGTCAGCTCAAATGCAACAGATGCCACTATCTGCAAAATGGCACAAGAGATATGGTCATGTCAACTTCAAGTACTTGTTAGATCTCAGGAATCAAAATATGGCAATTGGGATTCCGAAGCTACAGTTTCTTGGAAAAGTTTGTGAAGCATGCTGCTTCGGCAAACAAAAGCGAACCAACTTTGTCAGAAGTACCTCTCGTGCACGAGGTATTCTTGATTTAATTCATACAGATGTATGGGGTTATGCCCAGACCCGCAGCATCAATGGTTCACTTTATTACTTGACCTTCATCGACGACTACAGCAGATATTGTTGGGTCTACTTTCTGAAAGAGAAATCTGAAGTGTTTGCCAGATTTCAAGAATTCAAAGCCATGGTAGAAAACCAAACAGGCAGAAAGATCAAGGTCATGAGATCAGATAGAGGAGGTGAATACATGTCTTCAGCATTCATGAACTTTTGCAAAACTCACGGCATTCGAAGACAATTCACATGTGCAGATACTCCTCAGCAAAATGCAATAGCTGAAAGGAAGAATGGGACTTTAGCAGACAGTGCTAGAGCAATGCTTAGTGAAAAGCATCTTCCAAATCAGTATTGGGCAGAAGCAATAGCTACAGCTAACTACTTGCTTAATCGGCTTCCTACCGAACCGATACAAGGTATGACTCCTTATGAAGCATTCACTGGACACAAGCCACGCATTGGGCATCTCCGCATATTTGGTTGCATAGCATATGCCCACATACATGATGATCATCGCAGGAAATTGGATGCGAAGTCACGCAAATGCATCATGGTTGGCTACAGTGATGAGAGTAAAGCATACAAATTGTATGATCCCATCAACCACAAAGTCATTATCTCCAGAGATGTAATCTTCGATGAGGAATCAGAATGGAAAACCTCACCTACACAGGAGATAGAAGCATCGACTTCACAGTCATCTACAGAACAGGTTGATGAAGAAGAGCAAGAATTGCCAGCAACACCCCAATCAGCGTCACAGCAGCTCAGACGGTCTACTAGGGAAAGCAGACCACCAGCCAGATTGACATATGCTCAAAAAGGCAAAGCAATTCAGGTGGAAACCACCAACTATGCTCTTATGACTACCATCATGGCTACAGAAGAGCCAGTGTACTTCGAAGACGCAGTAGATAAGCCAGAATGGCAAACTGCAATGAATGAGGAAATGGATGCTTTGTATAAAAACAACACTTGGGAATTATGCGACCTTCCACCAGGAAAGAAGGCCATAGCCAACAAATGGGTATACAAAGTGAAGTACAATCCAGATGGCAGTATTCAGAGATACAAAGCCAGATTAGTTGCAAAAGGATTTGCACAACAATATGGTCAAGATTATGATGAAACTTATGCTCCAGTAGCAAAGATGGATTCCATACGGTTCTTGATATCACTAGCGACACTCAGTAAATGGAATGTGTATCAGCTCGATGTCAAGAATGCATTTCTCAATGGTTATCTAGACGAGGAAGTCTACATGCAACAACCAGCCGGTTATGTTGAACCAGGACAGGCGAACAAGGTTTGCCATCTCACGAAAAGTCTCTATGGCTTAAAGCAAGCACCCAGAAGTTGGTACAGCAGAATTGACAAATATTTTGCTGCTCTGGGATACATGAAGTCAAATGCAGATCATACTCTCTACTACAAAGTTCAAGGGGAAGATATTACTATTGCACTTTTGTACGTAGATGATCTGATTGTGACAGGAAGCAAGGATAGCTTCATCAGAAAGCTAAAACAAGACTTATCTGCAGAGTTCGACATGAAAGATCTTGGACTTATGCACTATTGTCTTGGAATTGAGTTCTGGAGAGATTCAGATAGCACATTCATGAGTCAGCTCAAGTATGTTGATAGTCTCCTGAAGAAGTTTCATATGGCAGATTGCAAGATTGCAGCCACTCCCATGGAACAGAGTTTGAAACTTACTAAAGATTCAGAAAAGCCTACAGTCAATGACAGATACTACAGGCAACTCATTGGATCTCTTATATATCTGACAATCACACGGCCAGATATTTGTTATGCAGTAAGCTCACTAGCACAGTTTATGGCAAATCCAAAACAGTCTCACTGGAATGCAGCCAAAAGAGTCTTGAGATACATCAGAGGTACACGACAATTTGGGATAGAATACAGAGGAAGTCATCCACGGTTGCATGGATACTGTGACAGTGACTATGCTGGAGATCATGAGACCAGGAGATCGACACAGGGATATGCATTTTTCCTTGGTCAAGGTGCTATATCATGGTTGTCAAACAAACAGCCAACTGTTTCTTTGTCTTCGACTGAAGCAGAATATAGGGCACTCACTACAGGTGCATGTGAGGCTATATGGCTCAGAAGACTATTGTCAGAAACAGATTACTTTGATGAGTCAAAGCCAACAACAATATACTGTGATAATCAATCGGCTCAAGCATTGGCCAAAAATCCAGTATATCACTCCAGAACAAAGCACATTGATGTCAGAGAGCACTTCATCAGAGAAAGAGTGTTATTTGGTGACATCACACTGCAGCATTGTGATAGCAAAGAAAATGTTGCAGACATCTTTACCAAACCACTCGGTAAAGAGCTATTCGAGAAACACCGACTAGCTCTTGGTTTGATGCAGAGGAAGGACATTCCCATTAAAGGGGTGTGATGGAATGTAATGCTCAGTCCTTCTTCGATTCCCCAGAATCATCATCTTGAGGGAAGGCCTACTTCATGATGTTGATCTTGAGGGAAGGTGTTGAGAGTTCATGCGCAACATCATGTGATCATGTGTGCATAGCACCATCACGTGATCATATGTGCATAGCACTAACCTTATAGAGTGCTATAAAGGAAAGGGTTAGCTCCCCTAACCCTAACCCTAAAAGGGTTTGTATATATTCTATTTTTTCAACTAAATCTAGTGTACAGTTAGTCATTTGTGGTGTGCTCTCTAGCTGTGCCCTCTCTCCTCATCTCCACTCTTCTCCTCTCCCCTCTTCATATTTTGTCACCCAACAGGGCAAGTGAATGCCCCTACAAAGATACTTCGAACCCTCCGTTGTCATGCTTCAAGTGTCAAGGGTCACATTTCTTGAAGGACTTCCCCTATAGGGATCTTCCCCCCGTCGCTCCTCCCACAACCGGTCCTACACCCTTGTGTGTGGGGTGCGGAGTCGAGCATTTGTTCAAGGACTATCCCTTGAGAAGACCGACAACCCCAGTCACCCTGCTTAAGACCACTAGCCTTAACTTGCTCAGTATCGAAAAAGGCCAAGTGGCTGCACCCTTACAAGTCATCACAAGGATGCAAGCCAAAGAAATAGGTAAGGCAATGAGGAAACAAGCCAGGAAGGGTAAAGGACCCCTACCGCAAGGCCCTGAGGTCCCTCAACATCTGCAGACCCGGTCCAAGAAGGCCATGCGAGTAGGTGATGGGTCTGACTACGTGCTCATCCAAGACGGTTTCGATGAGGAGACAGACACCCTTGCCACCTCCTCTGCCTCCGTATGTGCTTCCACCTATGGTGACCCAGAGGTACCTTCGAGCTCAAGTGTAAACAAGCCAGTGTAGGCCCAGGCCTAGCACCCCTGTCCTCCTATAAGGAAACCTATCCTAACCCAGTCCTAGAGAAGTAATATGTAATAAAGACTCAGAACTTGGTACGGGACTACCATGAAAAGTTTGAGCATAGACTCAAGGCGAGCAGAGGGTTGGATAACATCCATCTAGCCCACTCGACTGGCCACAAAAGAGCAAAGGCACTCAAAGTGCCAGACAAGGTGGAAGAAGAGGAATGTTTCAGCTTTGATAAGTCAAAGGCTCCAAATCTAATGCAAAAAATATTCCAGGAGGACCTAGTATTGCAAAACCTACAAGAAGAAGGAGACCTTTACGGTTTCAAGGACCTGATATAAATAGGAGGAGAGTCTTCATAGGAACCCTGCGATAGTGCCAGGTTGGCTGCCTTCCTATCAACTAAGGTAAAAATGTCGATTGCCTCCTTATTGAGAGGGAATCCCATCCTTTTGCGAGACCTATCCAACTGGATGAACAGAAAATTCCTACCCCCAGGCCCTACCAGCCCTAAGGCCAACCAGTCATCGCTAGAGGAGGGGCAGAACTTACCCAAGGTTCCCATCAATAAGCTAGGCCAATACTTTGAGGTTGATGACACAAACAGGGCTATCCCCATAACCTATCAACACCAAAAGGCTGATGCCATCTTGGATGGGGGAGTGGGAGTGAGTGTCTATAGTGTTGAGAGTGTTTAGATATGGAGCTCCACTCGTGATATGCCAGGGTGATCGTTATGCATTTATGTCACTGACTTGCTAGCTTCAGATGCGGTTTGTACACCGCCCATGAACAATAGCTGGATGATAGCTATCTTTATGTACTCTAGTTAGTGGCTCAGTTAGTATGCCACCTAGGTTAGCTGAGTTTGGTTTGAGACCCACATATAGGGTTCATCTATTCCTTTTGTATTAAGAGAGAGAGTTCTTTTGGCTTTCATAACTAAGAAGAGGAAAACTATTTTCAGCCTCCACCTTTGTGTGTATTTCCCCATTGTGTATGTGAGAAAGCTGCAAGTGAGACTCCTTACCTCTCTCCCACTCTCTTCACACGGTATCAGAGCTCGGTTCGTGGTAAGGAGCTCAAGGAAGCAAACCAAGTTCGCAATGTCTTGGCAAGAGGATCAGTGTTTCTTTCCTTTTTCGAGCTTGGGAGTAAATCTCTGCAGTTAGCATAGCCAGAAAATGCAAGAGTGCACTATCTCAGAGTGAGACATCCTTCCACAGGCACTCAAAAAAGTGCCTTGTTTTGGCTGTGCGACCATTGTTCTACAGGTCGGTGAAAAGTTGCCATAAAAATTGCATCATATGCCTATGCACACAGATATTGGGAGTGACAGAATCATTCTTATTGCATGTTGATGCAAAATTGTCATTAGGAAGTGACTGTGTGGTCAAATACCACTTTCGTCAGTTTTGCAGATCTACCCTTGTGAGACAGAAGCTGTGTTTTTTGCAATGACAAAATATTTTTGCAGTATTTTGTAATGGCGTTTGATGCTCTTTCACAGATAGTCACTGAAAAGCTTGACAAGAACAACTTCCAAGCATGGAAGTTTAGAATGACGAATTTCCTTAAGGGAAAAGGCTATTGGGAGTTCATTACTAGAGCTAAACAAGAATCAGTTATTCCTAATGTTCCCAATCAACAGGAGTTGCAGGCATTTAAAGGATGGCATGAGAGAGCTAGAAAAGTTATGTACTGGCTGTGTATCAGTATTTCAAATTCTATGATTGTGCATATTCAGGATGCAAGCATGCTGAAGGAGGCATGGGATACTTTGACAAAAATGTACAGCACAAATATGCAAGCCAGGAAAATGCAGCTCAAGCAGGAGTTGCATAATGTGCAGACAGAAAATATGAGCATCAATGACTACCACATGAAGGTGAAGAAGATTGCAGATGCACTTGCTTCCGCCAGTGGAAGATGATGATTTAATTTCTGTGACCTTGAATGGTCTAGGAAAGATTATGCATAGTTCCGAACATCCATTGCCGTCCATGAAAAATTTCCTGATTTTGAGGAGTTGATTGCTCTTCTAATTTCTAAAGAGCAGAAAATGGTGGTGCATCTTCTTCAGGAGGAACTTCAAAAGAAACTATCTTCTACTCAAATGCTCACAGAGGTAGAGGCAGAGGTAGAGTAGCCGATCTGAGGTCATGGCAGAAATCAGAATATGCAGCAAATTCAAAAAAACCAGTTCTATGGAGGAGAACATGGTAACCTTAGAGGTAGGGGGAGCCAAAGATGTTGTGGTGGACGGCAAACAGGCCAAAATGCAAATAGCAATGTTGAATGCTACTACTGTGGTAAAATGGGTCATATGGCTAAAGATTGCTATAAAAAGCAAAATGACATTATGAATGGGAAATTGCAGCAGGGCAATTATGCATCCTCTAGTAGATAGGGTGATGACAGAAATGAGCATTTTTTTATGGTGCAACACATGACCAATTCTATGACAAGTGCAGAAGAAGGCAATGATGTGTGGTATGTTGACTCAGGTGCGTCAAACCACATGACACGTCATGTAGAATGGATGTAGGATGCAAGGAAAATGAAAAAACCAAGATTTGTGGAGACTAGTGATGATACTACACATCCTATTGTGCAGATTGGTAAAATTCCTTTGTCTATGCAGGATGGGAAAAAGAAATACCTGTCTGATGTATTTCATGTCCCGAACATTACCAAGAACCTGGTTTCTATTGGTCAAATGGTTGAGCAGGGCTTGCAGGTCGGATTTAATCCTCATGGATGCTTTGTTGAGGATATGAAAAATAAAGGTCGCTTGATAGCAAAAGGGAAGAAGAAGGGCATGATGTTTACGTGGATGCGGATATGCCTGAATTGAGTGCAGCAATGTCTGCACATGGGACCAGTGTAGTTGTAGATATTGATAGCTGGCATAAACCCATTGGTCATGTTAATGTATAGCGACTTAAATTAATGCATGCCCAAAATATTATTGCAGGATTGCCTAAGTTCAAGGTTGTAGAAATGCATAAGGTATGTGAAGCCTGTCAATTTGGAAAACAGGCAAGGAAACCATTTCCTAGACATGTTTAAGAGAGTAAGAGGCCATTGTAATTAATCCACTCTGATGTGTGGACTACTAAAGCTGCATCTATTGGAGGCTGTCATTATTTTGTCACTTTTATTAATGACTATAGCATAAAAGTTTGGGTGTATTTTATGAAAAAGAAAAGTGAAGTGCTTGGGCATTTCAAAGCCTTTAAAGCTATGGTTGAAAAAGAAACAGGCTTGCAAATAAAATGCATGAGGTCAGATGGAGGGGGAGAGTACGTCTCAAATGAGTTTGCAAGGTTCTTGCAGGAGCATGCATAAAGCAGCAATATTCATGCAGTCATACCCCATAGCAAAATGGACTTGCAGAAAGGAAAAACAGGCATATTGGAGAGGTATCTCGTGGATGCTCAACGAAAAAGACGTGCCAGATTTTTATTGGGCTGAAGCAGTTGCTACAACAGTCTACATAATGAACAGGCTTCCACTGCAAACATATATGGCATGACGCGAGAGGAGAGGTATACTGGTAGGAAACCAGATATTTCTCATTTGAAAGTTTTTGGTTGCATTGCCTATGTTCATGTTCCAGATGAGTTGAGATCCAAGTTGGATCCAAAAGCTGAGAAGTGCATCTTTATTGGATATTCTCTACAACAAAAAGGGTATAGATGCTATAATCCTTCTAGTCGTAAGTTTACAGTGAGCAGAGATGTTGTTTCTGATGAGATGAGCAGCTGGTATAAATCAGTAAATGTGATTGATGATGTCGATGCACAAAATGGTAATGCTGCACAGAATTGACAGCAGCAATCACAAAATATTAGTGGACCTGTAGTGTCCTCTATTAGTGGTTCACATACTTCACCATGGACAGGCAGATTGAGATCAGGAGAATCTCCTCAAAGCAATGTAGATAGTGGTATACAAGTATCACGAAAAGGAAAAGAGAAAGTAGATCAGCCCATGGTTGATGTGAATGCAGGTCATTCTTGTGTGGATGGTGAATCCAGTGGCTCAGAACAGAGCCTTGATGATGAGTTGGGTATTCCTTTTGTTGTTACACCTGGAGTAAGGAAGACAAGTATTATTTTGAGAGCACCTGGTAGTGAGCCTATTTTGCACAGGTCTACCAGAGTTAAGTATCTTGTAGATAGGCTGAAATATGATGGATTTATAGCCATTCACTATGCCTATATGGTCAAAGTGATACAAGAACTAGAACCCACTTCTTTTGAGCAAGCCATGGGAAAAGAAAAATGGGAGAAAGCCATGGATGAAGAAATGGATGCCTTGGAAGCAAATGCTACATGGGAATTGGTGCCTTTGCCTAAAGACAAGAATGCAATTGGCTACAAGTGAGTTTATAAGGTGAAGCACAATGTAGATGGTTCTGTGAGCAGATACAAGGCAAGATTAGTTGTCAAGGGGTATGCACAGACATATGGCATTGATTATGAAGAAACATTCAGTCCGGTTGCAAGGATGGCAACTGTAAGAGTAGTCATTGCTATGGCTACATCGAAGGGATGGTCTTTACATCAGATGGATGTAAAGAATGCCTTCTCGCATGGTGATTTGCAAGAAGAGGTCTATATGGAGCAGCCACCAAGTTTTGTGCATGTTGTTCATCTTGAGTTTGTTTGCAGGTTGAAGAAAGCCTTGTATGGCTTGAAGCAAGCACCTAGAGCATGGTCTGACAAGATAGGACAATATCTTGTCACTATTGGTTTTCAAATTTCCACGGCAGATTTCTCACTTTATGTGAGAAAAACAGAGAAAGGTATTATGTTGCTTGTCATTTATGTTGATGATTTGATCATCACAGGTGATAGCGATGAAGATATCCTTCATGTGAAAATGCTATTGAAGCAGAAGTTTGAGATGAAGGATTTGGGAGAGCTGCATTACTACTTGGGCATTGAGGTGATTAGATCCACAAGTGGGATATGGCTTTTGCAGAGGCAGTATGGATTGGACATGCTATCCAAATATGGGATGATAGGTTGTAAGCCTATTTCAATTCCTTTAGAGCAGAATGTGAAGTTGAGTTCAGATGCAGGTGAGCTTCTTGAAGACCTACTATGTACAGATGCATAGTAGAAAGTTTGAGTTATATGACTATTACCAGGCTAGATTTCAGCTATGCTGTTGGGTTGGTAAGTCAGTTTATGCAGGCTCCAAGGAAACCGCATTTGGATGCGGCTAGACGCATTTTGAGGTATGTGAAGTCCACACTACAGTATGGACTATTTTATGAGACTGGGGTTCAGATACATTTGCATGGATACATAGATGCTGATTGGGCTAGTAGTATTTCTGATAGACGATCTACCAGTGGATATGTGTTTTCTTTTGGGAGTGCTGCAGTCACTTGGAGCAGCAAGAAACAGCCTGCAGTTGCCTTGTCAAGCACAGAGGCTGGATACAGGGGTGCAGCAATGGCTGCATGTGAGGCAGCTTGGTTGCATAAGCTGCTTTATGATATGCATCACTCTACAGATGGGCCAGTTGTCATTTATTATGACAACATGGGTAGTATACACTTGGCAAATAACCCAGTCTATCATGCTAGAACAAAGCACATTGAGGTGCATTACCACTATGTGTGGGAGAAGATTCTAGTAGGCCTTATTGATCTAGTTCATGTCAGCACAGAACATTAGGTTACTAGCTAACATATTCACGAAGGCATTGGGCACAGAGAAGCTACGCAAGTTCAGAGACCTGCTTGGTGTGCAAGAACTGGGACTGAGCTCGAGGGGGAGTATTGAGATATCGAGCTCCACTCATGATATGCCAGGGTGACCGTTGTGCATTTATGTCACCGGCTTGTTAGCTGCAGATCTAGTTGGTACACTATCCATGAATAATAGCAGGATGACAACTATCTTTATGTACTCTAGTTAGTGGCTCAGTTAGTATGCCACCTAGGTTAGCTGAGTTTGGTTTGAGACCCACATATAGGATTCATCTATTCATTTTGTACTAAGAGAGAGAGTTCTTTTGGCTTTCACAACTAAGAAGAGGAAAATTGTTTTCAGCCTCCACCTTTGTGTGTATTCCCCCATTGTGTATGTGAGAAAGCTGCAAGTGAGACTCCTTACCTCTCTCCCACTCTCTACACAGAGAGCATCTGACTAGGATCTAATATTCCATGTTCATATAGATGCTTTTAACTTTGCTATCGGGTGTGTGCTAGCCCAACCAGGGGAGCATAACATGGACTAGCAGGTGTACTTTGTGAGTCGTCAATTGAATGAGGCCGAGGTCAACTACACAACAACCAAGAGGGAGGGTCTGGCCATGGTCTATGCAATCAAGAAGTTCAGGCATTGTTGACCAACAAGTTCGTCTTCTTTGTGGACCACCAAGCATTGTTATACTTGGTCAACAAGCTGTGCATGATTGAATGCATCACCAGGTGGATGCTAATTCTCTTGGAGTTCGATTTCACAATCATTGTAAGGAGAAGACCCATGTCCTAGCCGACAACCTATCGAGACTCCCAAACGGTGAAGCCCCCATAGGAGTCGAAGATGACCTCCCTCACGCTTCCCTCTTTCTCATCGACATCATACCTGAATGGACTACCGCGATTGGTCACTATGACCTTGAAATGTTAGAGGAGACAAGGTTGCATGCAGCCTACTGCTCTAAGTAGAGAAGGCCCGATGCAAAAAGTGATTCGACCACAACCTCAAGAACAAAGACCTTGTAGAGGGTGATCTAGCACTCCTCTACAACGCTCGCAACACCAAGCGCAAGCTCAAGTACCGAGGTATGGGTCCCTACCGTGTGGTAGAAATCACTCCACAAGGAGCGTGCTGAATAGCCACTCGTGATGGAATAGAAATGGACAGCTACCTTAACGCGAGCAAATTAAAGAGATACTATGGGCCACTCACACTGCCTAGCCTTCAAGCCATCCATAGAGAAAAAGAACTCAAGGCCAAGGTAGCCAGGATAAAATGCCAAGCCATCAAAGAAGCCAGAGCACATAACGCTAAGCTCAAATAGTGTAAGCAAATAGCATTGCTTAAGGCAATGCTTGCACAGCCAAGACTAGCAGACGAACTAATGATAGAGCCGCTAGGTTGCATGTTCAATTGTAGTGACCGGGCATGTGCATCAGAGCACTTGTGGATCCAGGAACGCCACAACAACATCTCCCGTGAGGTATGGGAAAAGCTACAGGTACCCCTAAACCTCACCTTAGCTTCGGTAAGGGCTATCAATGGCCAACTCATAAGCACCTTGGGTTTTGTGAACTTAAGTCTAACGGTTGTTTGCCAAGCAGTAGAAATATGCTTTTATGTTCTCTCCATAGAAGCAACTGACGAATAGATCATATTGGGAAGGAGCTGGTATTACGCCATGAACTATCAAATTGATTCGCGGGCCAGGACAACTTCCCTCACAAATGGTGGCAGAATTGCGGGAATCCCGCTGTGTGAACCAAGTCATGCTCCTTCAGCTGCATCCTCATCGGCCCAAGATTAAGAAGTTCTATGGGAGGGCGGACCTGAAGCTCCATCCACCTCCAGCCCTCCAATCACCAACCCTACAAAAAGAGTCCGACCCCAAAAGAAGCAGAGGACCAACCATGGTGGCAACCCGGTGCAATTGCCCATTACACTACCATTGTCATGCCCCACTTAAGAAAGCCGTGAACAGCAAGTATAAGAGGCTATTCTCTGTGCTCAATGCTACGTCAACCAAAATCGACGACCAGAAAGAATCCAAGCATCACAGGAGTCCCGAATCGCTCTAGAGACATCCCTATTGAAGGCATCCGTGCCAAGAAGAAGGACACGATGCCATCTCGCGCCTTCAATCCACCTCCTCAACCATAGCATCCCCCCAAGAGCTAGGTCCCCATCAAGCTCTTGGAAGATCGAGATAGTTACAATGACAAGAAGATCGTTTGGGTACCGAAGTTTAAGTCACAAACCGCAGGGGTTCCAAACGTAGCAACACAAGAACTTGTGTCCACCCTGGATGCAGAACCACAAGAACCTACCGATGAACCGACCACAACAAACAAGCCCAAGAGTCCCGAACGTGCCTTATTACTACGAATCGTACAACTCAACACAAAAATTTCCTAGGGCAGCGAGGGAGCAACACAAGAACCGACCCCTACAATGAGGGGTGTTGCACAAGAACCTCCCTCCAAACCTGAAGGCAAACCCTCAAGGGTAGTTGCAATCATACCATATCCAACGGTGCCATCCGACTCATGAGAGCAAGTGTCTACGCCAAAGGTGGTCACACAAGAACTCGCTTCTCCCACAACAAAGGACCATCCCACAAAAACTCGTCACAATGCCAGTGTACCTCTGGCACCCAAGGTTAGACACAAGCTGGACACATGCTCTACGTGGCTTTTAACACGCTATGCGCCAGCGCGACGTCCATCAACACCGCATTTCCCATGATCATCGAGTCCAGGTCAAGGTGAGTCAATACAGTGGACATATCACCCGATGCACCCGTAGCCCACAAGTCACTGCCTTGCACATACACCCACGCCCATCCACGATCAGCACTAGATGATTAGGGTCAATATATCCCTTTTGCATTTTTTCACAATTTTGCACGCTGACCCCACTTGTACACCCCACCTGTTCCTTTCTCTCTCCCACCTTCCCACTTTTCCCCTTTTTTCCCCCTTTCCTTACTCTCCTCAAACAATATCATGCTAGTCGTTGCTATAGCACTACCCCGCCGACCGTCACCATCCGATTACCCCACCGGCACTGCCATAACCGTATCCTGATGACCGTCACCATTCACAGATCTTGTCAACGGTCGCCATTCAATTATCCCACCGACCGTCGCCATCCAATCATCCCACCGATTGCTACCATAACCATATCCCGCCAACCATCACCTGATACCATCCCGCCGACTGTGGGGATAGAGAAATCTATATAAAGGAGCCTTATCCCGCTGGGTCGTTGCCATAGTAGTTTCCCCTAGACTCCGCCAAAATTATGTTAGATTTCTCACAGCCCGGTGTGTCCTCAAACTCTTCCTCTTCCACCGATTCCCTCATCGCTACATGTATTGTTTCAAAATTGCTCACCAAGGACTCAAGTGAGTCTTGGAGAGCTTGTAGCACCCAGTTAATGAGGATTATAATGCCAAGAGGATTGTAGGTGGTGGGATGGTAGGCCACAAGATGTCCTTGAGATTTTATTGCAGAGACTCGGCCGTAGGTCTGCATCCAATTAATGTCGAGTTCTAGACTTTCAGAGGTGTAGACCCACGAGCTGAGTTCCTCGAGCTTTGCTAATTGCATCACATCATCGTCCACCAGATAACTAGTGGACTCCATGATGATGCGGCACCAAGCTTGGAAATTGAGCAAAATGGGATGGGCGGTGAGAGTTTGGAGGTAGAGGGGCAAAGAAGAGAGAGGCCAAATGGCTAAAGATCTAATGAAAAATAGGACATGGCGAGAATGGGACGGCAGTGACCAGGATTATGACAGAGGATGGTTTAGAGGGCGTTAGGAGGGAGTGGGGCTATGAGATCCAGGTGGAATATAAGATTTTGTGCATGGAGTGCATCGAAGTGCATTTGGAGTGTCTGGGAGATAGTGCGTGGTGCGAGTGTGTATGTGGCTAATTGTGTAGAGACCTCCCTACATATCCAGAATTCTTGTTGCTCACAATCTTCCAACCCTGAGTCTTCTGGGTGACCGAGGGTACGCTGCTGCTCGTTCTACTCCTATAGGGACACCGTCAGTGCCCGTTCAAGAGATCCTGTAATGTTTGGATCTGGCATTCGTAGTTCTCCTAAGTCCTGACATGTTGTGCCTTTGCCTACGCCTTTTACTCTAATGTTGTTCTGAGGTCAGTGCTTTGTCGGTCTGTTCCATGAGAATTTGGACTAGGGATTCACTGGTGGAGGAGAGCTCATCCTTGAGCTTTGTGATTGCCAACTCTAGCTCCTCAGCCTTTGTTCGGTACTCCTCTGCTCTGTCTAGGGCAGTTTGCCCTGTGGCTTGGGCGACGACCATCATGGTGCGACTGTCGTGCGTGAAGAGCTGTGCGTGGAGGAGGGTTGCTGGGAGTTGTGAGGCATGTTCCTGCCTCCTTTGGAGAATTGTCTGTGCCACCTGTAGGAGGTGTGCCATTGCTTCAAATAAATTCTACCCCATTTGGTCGGCACGAGAGAACTGTTCGGCTGTCATGTGGTTGTAGCCACTTGGTGTCCGATAGTGGGGCGCGTTGCAAAATTGTAGAGCCTATGTGAGGCTTGCCCATGGAGAGGGGGAGGAGCTGGTGACAAAGGAAGTGGTCTCTTGCAGATCGGCCGTTGCTGAGGCCGAGACTTAGGGTGCAACAGGGGCTACCGGAATAGCTTGGGCTCTTGGGTGGAGGCCAATTGTGATTGTTTCGTCACCTGGGATGTCATCGACCAAGATGGGCTCTTGTTGTACCCTTTTTCCCTTGTCCTGAGGATCGGTTCACTAGAGGTGTAGTTGACGGCTTAGGAATGCCTGCATTTGTCGATCCTCATACTATGCGAGCAACTGACTTGGGTCCGGTTGTGCAAGACTACTGGCCGGAGTGGCACTAGGCTTTGTTCTCACTCGCTTTGACTTGACCTCTGCTTCTTCTTGCTCTGCTTGAGCCGGTCTCATGGCTGACTTTTCGGCCAACCTGTAGTCGATAGGCGGATGCTACTGCAGCATCTGGTAGAGAATTGGCATGTATAGCATCGCGTTGCCGATTACCTCTCCATGTGTTTTGGAGTCCTACCTCATTTGATTGCAGAAGTAATCTACCCAGTTCGTGACCTGGGAATCTGCCAGCCGCAACAAAAATATCAACATGATTCATTGGTGGTGGTCGGTGTGCTTCACTTGCATCAACCACGGCAGCGCCCTTGCTGGTCTTTCCACCTTCGTCTTGATAATCTCTGTGAAGTGGATGCGCTCTTTGATTTTCTTGCAGTCGTAGTGGCAGATTTTGCTGGGGGCCTCGGGCATCTTCTTCTTCATTGCATACTTGTCGCTAACGAGACCAGCAGGTTGAGGTCGGCTCGTACCACATCCAGATTGAGGTGGTAGAAGTGGAAATTCCCATTGCGTCTCGAAGGATGCCCACATTTGTGTTGGAGTTGTAGACCTGGAGGAACTCTCCCAAGAGCCTCATGTCCCAGTGGCACGCAAGGCGATCTGCCCCACTGACCTCAGGCTTGTCACTGCTGGTGCGTCTTGCAGTGCTAGCTCCTTTAGTGCCACATAATCTCCTGCTATGTGGTAGTGGAGGGTATAATCATGCCCCTCATAGGCGTAGCGAGAGTGGATGGTGCATGTGTCTAGTTGTTGGAGCTAGGCCTTCCCAAGCGGTAAGTGCATTTGTGAGCGCACGACTTTGTACTCTCCTTGTGTGGGAGCAAGGGTGCACTTTCTTGACGTCCTTGAGGGGGGCATGCCTACTGTTGTCGAAACCTCCTGGGTGGCCTGGTGCATAGACACTTCCTCCTCCGCTTGTAAATCCTCGATTGGAAATTCCGAGGGCATGCAGATTGTGGTCAAGGGCGTACTTCGTGAGTCGGAGGGACCGGTGGCCTACAGAATAGAAGGTCGGAGGTGGAGTCCAAGCTCCATCTCGAACTTGAAGAATTCATTCTCCGGATCCATGGGGAAGAATGAGGGCAACTGCTCGAGGAAGTAGCCGAGGAGGAAGGCCAAGAAGACATCTCAATATTTAATTATATCACAACCACCTCCTCTAAATCTCGCCTAGCCTACCTAGCAAGCCACCCAACCTCTCCTGCCTCCCCTTCCTCGCACCAATCTGCTCGAATATTCTTCCAATGCCTCTAATACCACCACCGCACAAAACAGGACCTCCCCTTCCATCTCATCTACGGCTCTAGTCGACCTCCCTGACGAGGCTCTCAACACGCTGCTTAAGACAGCCAATTTTGTACAGATGGCCGATGAGACAACACCCATAGGCACAACAGAGGAGTAACCCATGCCCATTGAAGATGATGAGGTTCTGCAAGCTCCTCCCTCCTCCCCACCCGAACATGTACAGTGGCGCCCCGACTTGCAGTCGTTCTAAGAACTACCAGATAGTGCACTTATGCACCATTGGAATCACCAACTCAAAGGGTCCACCTCCACCTCTATGAAATCTTGGAGGTGTGCCCCCTCACGCAATTCATCACCCAATCTTTTGACAACTAGTGATGCACCCATCCAAAGCGCACAAGAGGAGGATCCCACCTCGCCCCTGATGCTCCAGTACCATGGACCGATGCCGCCGCCGGTCTACAGCCTCGCTGGCACATTCTCTTCCTCAAAATGGAGTAGTTTTGACAGTACTACCGCAGTGCCCACGTCGATCGCTAGATCCACCTCCTATACATGCCAATGGAACGATGAAATCTTACTTTTTGACTCAAAGTTTTGTTTTCTAAGAGCCTCTTTTTTTTAAATGCTTTATCCAAACCTGCAACAGGACCCTTATATGTTATATAATTTTCCTAAGTACAACTTCCCCAAAGAAATGACTCAGGAGGGATTTTGCTTCCGCCTCCAGTGATTCAACGACATGTACAGGTCGGTACCCGATCCCGCCGTCGTAGCAACGGTCCACTTCAACCACCTCCTCTTACTCCTTCACGACCTTCCCGCCCACAATCGCCCCATCAACCACCGTCTCCACAATCTAACCAATCAGATTTTCTTCAACCTCGACATCGATCCTACGCAGTTTCAGGACCTCCCCCTCTACCTCTGCATCTGCAATATCCACAGCCACCACATCCGCACGTACGAGGATATGCACGCCACCCACTTTTGGAAGTACCGCCCGTACCTAGCTCGACTAACTCCACACTAGCTGGATCGCTACGCAGTCATCCAGACATCCCTCTCCACACACCTCGTCCAGCACGGCTGATCCGAGGATGGCTCAACAAAAGGAAGAGAGGCATGTTAGCATCCACGAAGAACAGTTGCGGAATGCAAGATAGCCAGTGATTAGAGGTGATTAGGCTTCATGATTTACTTCAACGACTGTAGCCATGGAAGGAGTACAGTACAAGCTGAGGGAGTTTGAAACCCAAATACCCCCAACGGTCACAGGTTGCAAGTTCCAGCTACAAATTGTCACAAAATGCGACTAGTGCGATTAAGTGCCTCGCGGGAGAGTCAAGCTGCAAGTAGCCCAAGATCGCCTCGCCACTCCAAGTTTTGAGCCTCATACAAAGAGTTTTGAGCCCCAAATAGCTTAGGGCTTGGAGGCGCGAGGCTAACACAAGCGTTATTTAGGAGCCGGTTAAGAGCACCTCCTAATGCCAGGCTTGTCCCAAGTGCTCTTATATGGTTAACACAAGTTCTATTTCTGACAAGAGGGAGAGATGGAAAGAATAGCAATATGCCTTGACACCCTATGGGCCCAAGAGTCTTTTAATGTAAAGAAAGGGAGAGTGCTAAAAGAAAAAGAGTTGGCGCTCCCTTTAAAAGGTGACATGTATAAAAGGCTAAATGGTTGACTTTGGTCTTCATTGTTGTATGCACAAGCTTGGAATACAAGCTCCCTCTTCTCTTCCAAGAGTGTCTTTGGGTGTTATCTTGTCTCCTTCATAGTGCCTTTGTGTTTACCACTCCATCCCCCTTCACTCTCTCTTCCCCTTCTCCTTCTCCCTCCCTTCTCATCTCCCTGCTTCTCTCTCCCCTTTGCCTCTTTCTCTCGTGGAAACACATTACAATAATCCAGAAGCCGCTTGCATGACACAAGTGGACAGCTTGTACTTGTTGCATTGCTCTCGCAAGAAAGTAGCTTGGAGTCGAGGCTCCAACAGCATCCCTTCAACATCCCCACGACACGTGAGTCACCATCGTCGAGACAACACATTGACTCAGATGCTATTTCTAGCTTTAGACTTTTGAATTTAAGATGTATAGAAGACTCGAACATTTTTTTTGTAAACATGTCGCCCATAGCACCAAAGTGTTCATCATGGATAGACATGAGTTTTAAAATTGTCTTACAAGCTCTCACTTGACGCTTCCAGTGACCACTTTTCTTTGATATTTCATCCATTGGATGCAATTTCCTCTTACAAAGCCTTGAACCCATAGGAGTATCTTTCATGAATGCTAAAGTTTTTTCCAATTTCCTAATCTCATTTGTCATCTATAAGTGAGTTGCATTTACATTGTGCTCTCCCAACTGAGCATCTAATGTTTGAACCTTTACCTATATCATAATCTAACAAATCCCCCCCCCCATAGTGGGAGACTAAGTGTGTACAAAGAATGATCCATCATTGAAAGAAAATAGATGAGCATAGAAGACAAACAAACCAAAGTCTAAAGACCATGTTTTGTGGAGGCTATGATATGGAAGAAGATAATTAAAGATAAGCTGTCCCTATAAAGACAATGTTCATGAAGCTCTAGAACATAACTCTCCTCGAATGGCTTGGTAGAGTGCCTTTGTAAAACTTTTCATGTAGGGTCCACTACCCTCCACCAAAGCCTTGTGAATGCCTAACTGTGCGCATTGATAAAATAGGTTAGCATATGTGTCATGCATTCTCGTAGAAAATGCCACCAAAATTTAGTTGTGAAAGGCCCGTATATTGATTAATGATCTTTCTCTTCTTTGTTTGAAATCTTCCTGACTATTACCTAAACAATGTTCTGTTACATATGAGATGGCGGTTCGATGTAAAGCTGAATAATGCAGAAGTTCTTGCTCTGCTTTTAAGTCTCTTTGTTGAAATGTTCATGACGAGTGCCTTAATAAGGCTCTATAACATGTGACATGGTGGTTCGATCGATAGTAAGCCAGCAGTACAAAACTCCTGTAACATCAGAGACGCCATCTTTATCATCTTTGTGCGGCAATTTAATAGCAATCAGTTCATGCTAGGCTTCAAATTGGCACAATATCTGCTAGAGTGCTTGCTACCGTCACAACCATGTAATTTGAAGACTATGTTTGTTCGATAGTCCACACAGTTACAGTGGGTTGATTAGAAGGAACAAGTGGCCCTGAAAGATTGTTGTTGAAGTAGTTTTTGAACTTCTGTGAGGTGGGAAGTCATATATCCAATCACAGGATGGCCTCCCTATACTTGAAGATGCAACTCCAGAATTAAAGAGCTTTGCAAAAATACAGACCGATCATTCCTCCATGCAGCCTCTGAAAACAAATATTTTCGTTGATCTTTTCCAATGTGTAATAGATCTACAAAGATATGAACATCCCAAACAACTCAATCGGTTCCTGTACCCAAAGAGCTTGAAACTGCTCTACATTCTCCATGTGCAAATGCACTGTTGTGCTATTGCTTTGTCTGGTTGAAAGCATTCCAAAGGTGTCTACGAGAAGCCATATCTTCCTATTCCACCTGCTTGATCCAAATTTAAGTGTGCACGAGCTGTCTGATTTTGGCAGTTCCTCAGAAATGAATGCAGCTCCATGTCTCCACAATGCCATGAATGTTTTCATGAACACCAGCTCAAAGAATTGCAGCATGGCTTCCCTCTCCTGTGATTCTTGACTTGCTACAAATGATCTTACACAGACTTGTTGAGAAGACCAAAACATTTACGCATAAAGGCTTCAGGAAGCAAAGAATGTAAGCTTAGCAATAATGCCTAGTGAAATTCAGAACAAGCAATGTCCCTCACAAGTACAATTCTACTGATGGGAGCACAAAACCTGCTTCGGAGAGAAAGGGTATCAGGGAGGACCTGTTGTGCACAAGATCGTCATAGAATTGGTATTCTGCCGTGTAGTCATGGAGGTCCAGCTCTCCTCTCTGGTTTGTATGATAATGGTGCTTGGCCCCGGGGGATTTGCCAAAGCCAAAGATCCTCACCCTCTCGCAGATGCCGAGGGCAAGCATCACTGCTTGCATTCCGGAAGAGTAGTGGAACATTAGCGCGTCGTGAGCCTCACTCCAATCCTGTGGCCGTTTTCCTGTGCTCTTGACGAAGTTCTTGATGGAGTAGTGCTTGACGATTCGAGTGCAGAGGACGTCAAACCGAGGATCTGTCACTATAATCGGAGCCTTGTGCGAAGAGGCGCACACTGCGACGTCCATCAAGTGCACAACCTGGCATATGTACAGAACAATGGGCACGCCATCTCCGTAAGGATGGCAGAAGCAGCGATTCTTGCGACTGCAGGCCTGAAGAATGTTGCTGTTGATGAATGCAAGGGTGGTTTTGGAGCCGACGTAACCTTCGTAGCCGAGAATCCTGGCGTTGTTGAGGCGGATTACCATGTCGTGACTGTCGATGAAGCTGGAATGATTTTGCCTCAAGAGGATTCCACTGTTTCCCACGACCGCGCAGGTCTTGTAAGGCCTTGTGAGCTCCACATCGCCCTTGCCTTCGCTAAGATAGTGCCTATCCAATGGATCTTTCACCAGACGCGGCAAGAGGTTCATGATCTGCGGCTCGTAGCGCTTGTTCTCAACCCAAGTTTGCAGAGAGCTGTGGAACTGAGTTTGATAGCTCGCGTATCTGGGAAGGGAGAGCGACCGCGGCATCAGCCGGCGCCCTGGTTCCTCCGAGTTCGACCTGGCAGTTTCCTGCAAGTCTCTGCTGCGCATGTCCTGAGCCCTGCTTGGCAACTGCAAGCTCTGAAGCCGTTCATGAACGATGCTAGAAGCTTGCCTCGACATGTTAGTCTCGCTGCCGTCCATTTGTGCGAAAGGCAGTAGAGTTGTGTTGAAACCAGGAGATTCAAGATGGGTTTTTACAGTTATTCTTGATGTGTTCAAGGCCTGTTCCATCCCGTACGAATACTCCTCTGAGCGGGCAGAGATGGAGAGGACCGAGATGGGTATGGAAGAAAGGTGAAGCAAGGAGGGGTGCAAGGAGGCAATGATGAGAGGGAATGTGGAGAGGGTGAGCAGAATGAGGAGGAGCAGGAAGGAGAAGAGTATGAGGGTGAAACGCAGGCGAGGATAGCTTCGATCTTTGGGGCGAACCATCATCCCTGAACAGATGCCGTGCTGATCTTCTGTGAATCATAGCTGAGCAGAGCCCATTGCTGATCTTTCAATCATCCATCGATGGTCTCGGAGAAAACTGTCGATTCCATCCCAGAGTACAGCAGAGGCGTTGCTAATCTCATGCTAATCTGATGCTCAGGCGAGAGATTTGGATGCTAAGCTTCAATCCTCCATGGAAGAACACCGTCAAATCTGTGATTCCATCCCAGAGCACAGCAGAGGCATTGCTAATCTCATGCTAACGTTGTCAATCTCTCTCCCTGATAGCTGCTCAGGGCGAGAGATGTGTGGTGTTAGACTTGAGCAAGAGCCATCGTAATCTTCTTTACAAGATCTCAAGTATGTGATGAGGTTTGCACGATTTCGAGTCCGTGACCTCCGCAGGATGATGTTTGCCTTGCCTCACATTGAGAGATTTCAACTCTGTAAAGTTCTTGATACCTGTACAAATCTCATCATCGAGGGATTCAAACTCTGTGTAGTTCTTGATAGCTGCAAGTACGTGAAGAGAGATCTTGAGATCTGTAAGGCTGTGAAGAGATCTGTAAGTACATGAAGAGATCTGTCATGGTGATAAGGTCCATCCTTTTCTCTGTCTGGTTCTTCTCTGATGTTACTAGTGAGTCAAGAGAGCAATCAAAAGTCAAGACCATTGATTGAAATCTTGTAGAAAGAAAATAAGGGAAGAGGAGGGTATCTGAGCTAAGATGATCAGATCTCGACCAGCTCAGATGCTTCAAAACAGAGTGCAAAAACGCTCTCTGCAAGAGTGGTGTCCATGGCGAGCTAGAATCAGATGAATGTATCACCAGAAAGCTTCTGAAATTAGCTCTCTCACTATCGTCCCATAGAAAGATTTTGTGCTCTTTTGATGACAACGCCAAACAGAAAAACTATTCAAAAAACGCTCCCGGCTATGGCGAGAGCTCGGATCAGATGAGCTTACCTTTTGGATTTCAACGAAATTTTGACGCTTCTGATTATCGCCCACAGAAAGCTTTTGTGCTTATCTTTGATGACAATGCCAAACAAGAAAAGTAATAGCTTTGAGTGCTAACTAGCTTATTGACAAATAACAAATCTTTGATTTCTTGGAACATTCATTGGTCCGGTAAAACAAATTTGGGATGATTGACAAGAAAGTTTAACGCCCATCATAAGCTTGGTTTTTCCATGAGCTTTTCGTGATCACCAAAACTTTGCTGATATCTATCAAGAAAAGCTTGCTTAAATCACCCACCAAAAGAGATGACAGAGATGGCAATACGTAGGATGTTCAAATCCTAATCCATTGACTTGTAAATTTGACTTTGCCACCAATAAATTTTATGCATTTTTGGCCTGCCCCGAGGCCTTAGTGAAGGTTAGTCCCCTTTCAAAAGTAGAATTAATTTCTAGCATGTTTTAGATGTGTTTTTTTTTTCAAATTCTTTGATTGGTTGGTGTGTTGACTCTAGAGCATCTCTTTCAAATTTGGGTTTGCTTTTTTGGAAGTGCATTCATTCCCTCTCTCTCCTCTTCCACGTTTTTGTTAAAATTTGGACGTGCACTCATTGAACAGTCCCTCTCCCTCCCCTTCCATTTCTCTCCATCTCTCACATTGGGCAAGATTCACCTCTCTCTCTCTCTCTCTCTCTCTCTCTCTCTCTCTCTCTCTCTCTCTCTCTCTCTCTCTCTCTCTCTCTCTCCTCCTTCTTCTCTCTCTCTTCTCCTTCTCTCTCTCTTGGTAGGCCACATGAATAAAATTCATCTAGTTAGTTTTTAAAACCAAGAACATGTCCCTAGAGGATGTTCAAATCCTAATCCATTGACTTATAAATTTGACTTTACCATCAATAAATTTTATGCATTTTTAGTTTTTAAAACCAAGAACATGTCCCTAAAATGTAAGAGCAAACTTTGTTTTTTTGTTGCCTCGAGACTCTTGGCCCATTCAAGGCAAATTCGTTTCTTTATCGCATTCCCCATTAGAGGCTTTTTCCTTGAATCCAAGCTTCAAACTCTTGGGCCATTCAAGGCTGTTTTCTGTGACCCCAACTTTAAAGCTTTCCTCAAGTTCCCTCTCTAAGGGCGTTTACATACTAGCCCCACCCAAGGGCGTGCCCAAGGTTGATGGACAAGTAAGATTGCTCTCCCACAATGCAGATTCACTTATTGCCTCGGCAATGGCCATAATGTGTAAACTCCCTAAGTCTTAGCACTCATGGCAAATAGGTCTAGGAATGGGCAGCCTAACTCAACCAACAAACAACATAATCACTTGATGCTCGACCTCCAATCAGCAAAAAATGTTGTCACGTGAGTTAATGTGCAGAGATCTTCCCAATAATCCTTGTCAAAACCTTGAAACAAACTCTCTTGTGACCCTAATATAAGTAAAAGGCTGGTAAGCTTCAACCTTCACCACTTTACTTTATGTGAAAGGAGTCCTCTACACCTTCCACATATATCATCGTGTTTCTGGTGAAGAGTTCATTTCCACCATCCTAAACTTGGAAGACAAATTATAATGTAAGACGGGAATACAATGGAGATATTATAATGTAAGATGTAAGATGGGAATATAATGGCGATAGCCACTTTCCTCCCATATTTTATAAGCATGGGGTCTAGGGGCTTGGTTTAGGATGAATAAAAGTATGCCTTATTCCACTTCGTCTCCATTCTAAACCAACCGTGGTGAGAATTTCAAACAGATCTAAGCATTGCCCATGTGCTAAGGCCCTTAGAGCGAACTGACCCCTTCTCAAGCGAGCCCTCTTTTACTAATTTGTTGATGCTAGGTTAGCATTGCACTAGCTAGGTGATCAAGAGATATGGTAGTTTTGCAATTGCTTACTTTTAATCTAACAAAGAAGAGATTTCTTGTATTGTTCAGCAAAGTGCATTGGTTGGTGCATACCAGATGGGACTTGATAATGCATGAGACATGCATAGTATGTGAGTAATTTGAGTCTGTGTGTAATTTATGGTTGTCCTTGGCAATGAAAGAGATTAAAATGTCTTCGCATTACTCTCTATGACCATATTTGGACGATTTCACTACATTTAAAGAAGCCCTAAACCTCCCCTAGCCTCAATAGTTTAGAATAGTTTACTCAAAGTCAAATGGTCAACTAGTTTGAAACTGTAGCTCGATACACTCGGTACATATCCATAAACATAATTCATGATTAATGCTTTTCATTTTGGAATGGCATTTCAAAATATATTTTTTAAATATCCATAAACACAATGGGCCACACAAAGTCTCCTACTTTCTTTGTTGCTCAATAGAATAGACCATTGCTCTATCTATACCCCAAGTGTCAACCAACTAGTTAGCTTATCTTGCCATTGTAGGGCTATGCTCATCTTTATCAATAAAATATGAAGAATTTATTATTTATTTGCATTATTTTTTGAAAATAGCTAGCTTAGTACATATGAACCAACAAGTTGGCCAAGTGCTTGCCATGTAGCTAGCCAATCTGGTATCTAGCTGAACGTGATGATTCTATGAGTGACGATGTCCATTTTAAATAGACTTTTGACCTTCTTTCCTTACGGCACTACTTGCATTTAAGCATGGATTCTCAGACTAAATGGGAATGCACAAACATATTTAAGTTGTTGCCCCATCTTTTGTCTTAGTTTTGTATCAAATACCTCCAAGCTTATGCCTTGATGGACCATTATGTGATCCATAAATGCACTCTACTATCTCGTGGTTTGGTTGGGTGTTACATCCCATCCATCATAGCCTATGCCTCGATGCTCCATAAATTCAATCCATAAATGCATCCTAACTCTTATCCTTTGGTATATCAAATCAACACCCACCCCCCCTCCTTCAATAAGGTCATTAAAGGTTCGGAAGTCTATTTAGAAGTTCTAAATGTTGAAGCTTCCATTCAAGGGCCACTAGTGTAATTCTCACATTGAGGGCCATGGTAATTCGCTAGCTAGCTTATTTAAATGTTGAAGCTTTCATTCAAGGGCCACTACAAAATTCTCACATTGAGGACCATGGTAATTAGCTAGCTCTCTCTCTCTCTCTCTCTCTCTCTCTCTCTCTCTCTCTAAAGCTATTCAATTGTTTTTGAAGGTTCCACTTTGTGAAACTAAAAATGTTGATTTTTAGAAATTCTCACTTGGATTTTTATGATTGGGCTAAGTTGCACTTGCTATTTCTATCCTCATCTTTTTCTCCCCCTCTCTTCTTCTTCTTCTTCTCTCTTTTTGGCCTGCCCATGGAAGGTCTAATTGGAGGTTAGATTTGAGAAGCTAAAAATGTTGATTTTATGAAATTCTCATTCGGATTTTTAAGATTGGGCTAAGTATTTGTATCCCTTGAAATTCTCCATCTTTTTCTCCCTTTCTCTCTCTCTTTAATCCTCTTTTAGGTTTGTCTCTTCATTTCTGTATTCGTTCTGCTCTTCATTTTTTAATTTGCAGGTTCTGGTCGATGCCGGGATTCAATTGAGATTGCCCATGTTCATTAACCATAACCTCCTTTGCAGCGGGGCATTCATTCTTCTCTCTTCCGTAGGTTGCGCACACAAATATAATAGCTCCTTGGGATGACCTCTGGCGTATGGAGGGATTGGATTGCCGGAGTATGCTTCTGGGGAAAGGGAATTCTGTGAATAGTCCCTGTGGAAAAGTGCTCCATTCTGCTGTTGCTACAAGTAATTGTGGATTGTTCGAGCAAAATTGGAAGCAGTACCTGATAGTGTGACGGCTTCAGGTGCTCGTTTGTGTTGTTGTTACAAGTTTGGAGGTGGCTCTGGAATGCCGCATGCTCTTCTCCCTCCAAACGAATACGCATCGCAGGCAGGCCTTGTCAACGAATATCATATGTTCAGCCACCTTGTTTGAATATGTTTGCTAGTTAGAATCAAATAACCATTAATCTTGTATATATATCAGCATCTCGTGGATTTTCACTTTCATGACATCTCTCACTTCAATTTGAGGAGTGACATGGCAAATGATAAATCTGCCTTTGTTAATCTTGAGCCTGTGTGTTAAGCAAAGACATGAAGTCCATTTTTTCTTCGTTTGGCTATCTACGGACTAGCTTCCATCCACACAAGTTTACGTTTCCCTGTTTCGCAACTTACGAGTATGACGTCGCGATGGAGAGTCGCGTATAATTTCTGTGAAGGAGACGAAGGCGAAGTTTTAATTTCCTTTGTTTCTCCAATGACAAACCACGCTAGGAAACAGACTACAGTGGTTGTAGTCAAAGGCTTGGGTCTGGCAAAGAGATGACAAGCAGGACAAATGATTCTGGATCCAGCCGTGGGACCTTGGAGCATCGACCGCCTTTATTCTAGACGAGAAAATTTAAAAGATGCAACTGTCGACAGGAAGGAGCAGATGCTAAACATGGGTTTTGCAACCTTTAGATAATGTGGGCACTGGACAGAAAGCATCGGTGTGGGCACGTTGATGTAAACGACAAGGAACAGGAAGATCTCATTGGGGAGAGGTACGAGGGTGATAAGAGGAAAAGGACGCTATATAATAAAGAAGGCAGAAATGGGAAGGGTGGTGCTTGTGAAACGACAATACTTGATACTTACGTACATAGGGAGATGAGCTGGGTCCTGGTTGGAACAACTTGTTTCCACCCAGCCCCCATGCGATCATCTGGGTGCATAGGCCCCTTGTTCACACAGAGGTGTGGTGACGGTGGAGTTCCATGCAATGTTCATAGAAAATTTGCAAACTATATACAATAAACGTGCAACATTTTCATTTTCACTCGCAAAAAATATATTCTCAATTTTGTAAAATCTACAAAATTTTAGGCAATTTAGTTATATTTAAGCTTTAAAATCGATAAATTTTTTAGGAAAAAACCTTCAAAATTCGAAACCCGAAGTTTTGTGATTTGTTGAGAAAAATGTTTTCTGTGAACACTGGTTCCATGCTCCCATGCGCGATTGGATCGTTCAATGGTGAGCCACCCGGTGCCCGCACCACCACTTAGATGCGGTGCATGAAAATAGCACCCAAGTGTAAATGGAAGAAAGTTGTGGAGCGTTTCGGCCAAGATTTCGAGAGAAAATGAGAGGGAAGTTGCACAGAATTTCACTTTGCCACTAAGGTTTGGTTGCACAAGGATGACCACTCAACTCTATCAAAGAAGAACTCTAGCGCCCTCTTTCTTGTTCTTGTTGCATCACATATCCCAATGTTAGGCTGGGTTCAGACCACCTGCATGGCCATCTTCCCCTCGCCTGGCCTGCTCACACCAAAATGGATATTGCATGTCATACATGCAAGGAGGGCTCGTTATTGGAGGATGGTCTCAACTCTACCATGCCCGCGGACACCTGTGATTACAACTTTGGTTTGTGGATGCTACTGAAGTTTTAGCTTGGGCAGGCTAACAAATCCTTGGGCGAGAGGACCTGCCAGACAAGATGCTCCCTATCTTCGACATCAAATCGAAGTGAGGTAACTCAAACGATCAAAGTGTGGATCCTTGGCCGGACGGGTGGTCTAAACCCACCCTTAGAATCGCTAAGGGCCCGTTCCCACTCACGGTTTAATACGTGGGAATCCCAAACTTTGCCAATACTAGACAAGTTCCCACCTACATGTCAGGTCAAAAGGCATAGTTGCAAAGTCCCACTGGGGAAGGAGAAAATCAATCTCCAATCAGGCATTTTAGGACCATCTTGTTGCAACCAATCGTACTGATTTGGGTCTATTTGTGAGGGCCTTGTAAAAGATGGGTAATGACTCGAGAGATGGCCCTTGGTGAGAACGATTTCCCACAAATGCCCAAAAATGTTGCTTGAGCATTGGGAAGCTACGAGCTAGAATGGCTTCTAATCACCACAACGTTGATGATGGATTCGTAATCACCATATCCCTTGCATTTTTAGCCTTGCTAAGGGTCTATGAAGAAAGATTACTAAGCTATTTACACACTATGGCCATCGCCCATGCATTAAATGGATCTCAACTGTGGGCATCAATCTTGTCCGTGCATGAGCCTTGGGCATGCCTTGGGCGGGATAGTGTGTAAGCACCATAATTTTAGTTTCTCAAGGCCCATGCCCCCTTTTGGTCAAGCCAACCCATTTAAGAAAGTAGGTAATAACTAATGCTATGCTATGTGCTAATCTTTCTTAAGCATTTCTATGGCATTTGAACCACTCTTATTTTCATTATTTACAAGCAAGTAGAGTCAATCTAATTAGCAATCATGTTATGTTAAGAGTTGATTGTCTTTAAGCATTTATGTGACATCTCAACTACTCTTACCTTGTTAAACAAACCACAATAGCATTAGCTATCCCTGTCTCTTAAATGGTTATGTAGAGAGGACCACGTGTTTTTAACCTTTTTATATTTATTATACTATTTTTAGCCCCCCGTCTCTCTCTCTCTCTCTCTCTCTCTCTCTAAATAAGCGGTAGTGCCCACAAAGCATTCATGATCTCATGTTTTATCTTCTTATATTTCTAAAGTTATTAAAATTTAATCTCCTAAGCCTACAAGTTCTAAAAAATAACATTATTTCTTGAGAGGATATGCAACACAATTGTTTTTATAATTGTAAAGTTACACTTTGCTTGCTCTTCAAAGTACTTTGCCAAGTTGGTCTTGCATACCTAGCCATCGGTGAGTTCACTACTACATAAACACCCTAATATGAGCATCTAAGGAATATCACCAAAACCTCTCATTTGAAATTTGGCCCCTTAAGACAAACCCTTTTCTATATACAACTCATGGAATTTTTCCAAAGCCCATTAAATAACCCTTTGTGTAAGTGAAACTGTACAAACTTTAGTATATTTTTGCAATTAAAGAAGCCTTTTTGTTGAAGTCACATGGCACCCCCCAATTCCCCAAACTACATATAATAAGTGGTATATATTATTGAAAGGACCCCCCAATCCCCAAACTAAATATTGTTTTTTGTATAAAGTATAGCCATAGTTTAAAATTCTAAAACATGGACGCTTTTACCCTTTGAGGCTTTGTAAATGCATAAATGTAAATATATTTGCAAGCTTTTGTAATCTAAGCAAACATAGGATCCCAAAGAACCTTAGAGGCCTTTGTGACCTCGATTGATATGAAGTATAAGCTATCTTTGCATAATTACTCAATCTTATAATTAATATGTCTTTAATATAACATGTCTTTCAAACGCAGTCAAAGAAGCCTACCTCTCATGGAAAAATTAAACACTTACCTTTTCAAAAAAAAGAAGAAGATGATATTTTATTAAAAACCACCAAGTCCCATAGCAATTCATTGAGCAACATAAAAAAGGGCCTAATTTATCTCCTCTACTAGGAGTTAAATGTTCTTTGGCACTACCACGGATATCATTAATGTTTTCACATCTACGCCGATGCATCATTCACGAACGTCATTTTCGGTCCCAAATAGCATGAGAATAACATCATGACGATGGTAATCAAAAAAAATAATTAGTAATCGGATCCATATACGGTCAATAAGTTCCATGTTATTGATGATAATAAGACGAGAATTGGTAAGAATGATGTCCACTTCAGTGAGTTAATCAACTATTAGTATTAATACCATTGGTGCATGAATAGCACCAGTGATAGTATGGTTTTTATCAATGGTAATATTTCCTAGTTTCACCACCACTTTTTGACTTACAAAAGGCTTGTGAGAGCCGCAAACACTCTTCATTCAATAAGATTGTAGTCCATAGCTCCTGCATCTACTAGCCTATTGGGGTCATGAGGGAACCAGAGGAGAGAAAGAATGTTTAGTGGGGTTAAGGTAGTGGTTGCCTACTCTAATATTTAATGTATTATGACAATGGTTTACCACAATTGCAAGTGAATCAATGCAAAGGGGATTATGGGAGGAGAGTGAAGGAATGAGATTGCCAAGAAGTTATTTTTTGCCTTTTTATTAGATTTGAAGCTTGGTAAAACTTCCACACACCACACTTTATATTTGTGTAAAGCGCCAGCATTATCTTTAGAGATTGGATCATACATGTCCATGCTTTGGGCTTTTGGTTTGAAAAGCTATAAGTATGGCCTAGAAAAAGTTGTGCGAATTTTCATCGACAATGCAAAGAGTTATTAAAAGATTGGTAGACTATGACAAAGAGAGTTTCAACATTTGTATACATCAGTGCCATGCACTCACACCTTGGAATTGATGATAAAATCTTGATATAAGTAGGATGATCACAAAATTGTTAAGTTAGTTGTCTGTAGGAATAAGATTTTGCATGCACATTTACACATTACATATCATTGAAAAAAATAAGAATTTTCTGATTGAGACATTTCACTGCGACATTTTACAAAGATGGGTGTTTGAGGTGGGGATTAGAGTGAGTAGAGATGAATGCGATGATATGAGAGAAAAGATAGTGTCACTATACTTATGGAAGTATTTTGAGGATGCTATGAGGATAACGTTGCCTATCATGATTGCATTAAGTGCTTTGGGCTCAAAAGCCCCAACCATTGGAAAAGCTTGGATGCAACTTTTGGATCACAAATCAAGCACTCATTGCTAGAAATCTCTCGATGCATCCAGATGAGCAAAATGGAAAAATGTCAGAAGGCTCTTCAATGCCAAAATGCATTAGGGGAGATTTGGCCTTAAATAGGGCCTCATAAGGAGTGGATTGGGAAATGATCTTTGCCAAGAATGATATCTCATGTTTTATGTCTACTGGTGCTATCTTTAGCTACAGTGGTCACACATCTGTGTTGGGACAACACTATAGACCCTTATAGAACTTATTGTCATCGATGCTTCATAGCTTCCAAATAGTGCATCTTAAGATTATAAACCACCTCAAAAATTGATCCCTTCACTTGGATGATCTTGCTTGTGGTTCAATTGCTGTTAAATGATTTCACAATTGTATCGTTGTATCAATTTTGCTACATATTCCTTGGGGTTTTACTCATCTGAATTGCATTTGGTCCATGGCACTTACTTCTTAGTAGTGGAGGAAAAGGTTGTGAAAATTTGGGCTTATAGACAACCCTTTGTTGGCTCTTTCCCACAGCTTCCGTAGGAAGAGGAGGGTATTCTTAGTATGCAGGGTTTCAAGGCTTTTTGTCACCTATAGATATATCGGGGTTGTCCTTTGTAGTATACGTGTAGCTTAGGAACTCGAGTCGTAATCCGATGAGAGACATAGGCTTAAGTGTGGTAAGCAAACATAGTACATGCATGCGTGAAAGGAATGTGCATCATCATGGTTGAGGTAATGAAGAGAGGTTCCAAAGTCTGGAAGACATTCTAGAGTTTAGAAGAGGTTTAAGGGTTAGAAGGAGGATCCAAGGTTCAAGGTAGAGTACATGGTGGAGAACTCGTCTCCCTTGTAAGTCATGGAGGTTAAGGGTTGAGGAACTAAGTGTTTAGGGGGAGCATAGGAGTGGGAGAGGAAGAAGACGTAAGAGCATGGGGGGAAAGAAGAGAGAGGAGGGAGGAGGAGGAGGAGGAGAGGGAAAGGATGGGTTGCAAGGTTGGAGGAGATGGGAGGAGGAGTTGCAAGGCTAGGACATGCTTTTGGACGTGGAGTGCAAGGAAGCATGGACACTTGAGACAATTGCTTAGAATACCAAAGTAGAACTGAACACAATGCCCCAAAGAGTGTGGGATTCATTCCATTATGAGGTATTTATACAAGTTGGAGAGCTTCTCTCTCTGCATGTAGGAATTGTAAGACATTCTCTCTCTACATGTAGAACTTGCATATAGAATTTGCATGTAGGAGTTGCAAGTTGCATGTTGCATGTTGCACATAGGACTTGCATGTAGGAGTTGCAAGTAGAACATGCATGTAGGAATCACATGTAGGACTTGCATGTAGGAGTTGCATTTAGAACTCGCATGTAGGAATCGCAAGTAGAACTTGCATGTTGGAGGTGCATGTAGAACTTGCATGTAGGAATCACAAGTAGAACTTGCATGTTGAGGATTCCTAAGAGAGAATATTCCTAGCCTTATGCAAGTACAAGTGGAGCTTTTCCGCTACTCTACACACACATTTTTTACTACCTAAGTCCATGTTGACATAGAGACAACATACTCTTAGATCCATTTTATTACCCATCCTCGGGTTATGTCTTATTGTGAGCATGTAGCTGGGTTGCCATGCGTGTAATCTATTCGCTGTGGAACTTGTGTTGTGCCAGTCGATTCTGCTGTAAAGCCTTGGCACCATACAATTTTTGCTCAGTTTCTAGGTAGCCTGTATCCACCATTTGTTTGAATAGAGATACGTGGTGTGCTTCTAAGAAGATGACTCTTTGATAGAGTCGGCTTGTAATTTGAGCATCGACCCATTCATTGGGAATGGCTATTGAGGTGACATGGGACCTCCCGAATGTATTCCAATGTTTTGCAGAAGATAGCACTTAGGTGAAGGAAGCGATCAATGTTGCCGTGCATTATTTGCTCATGATGCCGAAGTGTTTGGATCATTGTGCCTTGGATATTCCATTCTACACCAGAGTATGGTTCGATCATTGGCCAATTAATGGTGCGATCTTCATCCAAAGTGTGTATGTTGGCTTCCCATCTTTGACATCGTGGAATAGCCGAATAGGCTTTACAATTATGGCATGTGTGTGTGAAATCAAATCGTGTGCTATCTGCCCACTGAACAATCGGCAATGCCTCTGAATACTCTGAAGTCTACTCACTGAACTGATGAACGTCAGGTTTCAGGTAATGTGATGATGTGAAACCGTATGTGAGTGTATGGACTGACTTCGACGAGTAGGTACTAGTCGGGAATTTTGGGCATGGATTAGATTGGCAATTTGGGGAGATTCAAAGCGTCCCCTCTATGGTGATCTAGTCTACTCTGATCTAGATCTATACCAACCATCGATCGATGAAAGAACAACAAATAATTTCTTTTCTTTTGTTCTTTTTAAGTGCTGGGTTAGATGCATCGGTGTAGAGGTTGATGTGCGTGTAGGAAGTGGATTCGCCTCGACGATGCTCAAAAGTGAGTGCAAATTGCGTTGGAATGTGCACGTGATATGACGAATGTGTAGAGCATGAAAAATTGATCGTTTTTCCTTTTTGGAGCGCCCTCAAATTCTTCTTGGATCAAGAGATATGGCTTGATCTAGGTGGAGGGGCAAAAGGAGTGCAATGGTGCTCAATGATGATGTGGCAGTCAGAAGGTCACATGCAGTGACTGTGCCTAGCAAGGGATGTGCCAGTGGAGCTCTGTGCCTAGGTTGTAGGTGTGGTCACATGCAGTGACTGTGGAGCACTGTGTGTGTGCCTGCAGAGGTCGATGCTGACTGTGCTGCTGGTGTGGCACTGGTTGACCTAACCCAAGGTCATGCTGGCCTAACCATGATCAGATTGACTAACCCAAGCCTGGTTGACTAATCCAGGGTCAAGTTGACCAGGGTGAGGTGATGACGTGGCTGAGCTGACATGGCAGCTGAGGTGGCTGATGATGTGTCAGCTGACATGGCAGATGACGTGGCAGTATTGACTATACTGTTGACATGGCAGTCGCGTACTGACGTGGTAGATAAGGATGACATGGCAGCCTCACGGGGCTCTGCTGACGTGGTAGGTAGGAGTGTACCTACGTGGCTGATAAGGATTGGGGTGGAAGTGCCATGTGGTAGAAGGGTGACCAACCCTGTGTGATCCTGGTGAGGATAAGGCGATGCGTGTCAATTGGAGGATAGATGGAATCTCGAAAGAATCGGGGAATCTACGAAGATTCCATCAACAAGTTGACGAAGGCGTCGTTGTGCTTTGAGCTATGAGTCGCTGGACATGGCTGGAGTTTGAAGCGCTGGCTTTGGCGCGGAGATAGTCCGGGCGTCTGTCGGTTGTGAGGCCACCTCCTGGAGCTGGGTCTTTGTAGGAGTGCTGGCCGCTTGTGGAGAAAACGTTGCAGTGGGTCGTGGATAGTGCTCTGCAATAGTGAAGCTATATCGTTGAAGCTGTAGGAGGCCGCTGTGAGAGCCTCATGCACAGTGTGGGCTTTGGAGCGTAGCGCTTCGTCGTCAGAGTTGCTCATTGAAGAGGCGGCTGAGGGTTGGCCGTCGCTGAGGAGCATGCACAGGACGTCTCGTTGTAGGAGGTGCCGGCTCGTTGGTGAGGGAGTCGCTGCTGGAGAGGCCGCGTGAGCCTTGACTGCAGTAGAGCTTGGAGGCGCAGTTCGTTGCATGTTGCTGAGCCAAGGGTCTCTTATGTCCTCTGTTGTGCCCGTTTGTAGCTCCGTGCGCCCGTGAAGCGGTGGCTAGAGGCTCGCTGTTCTGCCCGCCGCCTTGACTGCTGAAGGATGAGCTTTGGCGTCGGGTCGTTGCTGTGTAGAGCACCTAGCAGGAGTCAATGGAAAGCTGAAGGCCTGGCGTTGAACGTAGGTGGAGGTAAGGCTTGGGCGTAGCTTTGAGGAGTAGCCCGTGGGCGTGGAGTCGTTGCCTTGTAGTAGGCTGCACGTTGGCCATCGTGGAGGGCCATTGAAGCTTTAGTTGGAGCTGCTGTTGGAGGCGCCTTAGATAGATTGTTGCAGGGCTGTAGAGTTTCGAAGCTGCTGGCATGAGCCAGAGATGGGCTAGCTGCAGGTCGGCTGTGGAGAGGTTGAAGCTTGTGGCTATGGAGCTTCTTAGTCGACCTCCTCCAAAGCCCTTAGCTTAGTTCTTGCTTTGTCGGCTGAGCTTAGCTCTTCAAAAGCCAAAATGCTCTCTTTCTCAGAGAGAACTTTCTCTCTCTCTCTTTCACTCGTTTCTCTCAAATCTGAATGAATACTACTAACACGTCTCTCTCTCAAGCAAGGACAAAGATCTCTCTCTCTCGGCAATAACAAAAATCTTTAATTCTCATGGGCGGAAACTTTTCTCTACGGAAGTGAACTCTCACAAGAACACTCGAGAAGCTCTCAATCTCTCAATCGATCTCTCTCGCTCTCACAAGAAGGATGGCGCCTCAACGGAAGGCAGAAGCATGCTCTGATAATATGAAGAGGGGAGAGGAGAAGAGTGGAGATGAGGAGAGAGGGCACAGCTAGAGAGCACACCACAAATGGCTAATTGTTCACTAGATTTAGTAGAAAATGTATAATATATACAAACCCATTTAGGGTTAGGGTTGGGGCATCTAACCCTTTCCTTTATATCACTCTATTGGGTTAGTGCTATGCACATATGATCACATTTTGAGCGTGAACTCTCAACATAGCCAGGATTTATGGCTTACGAGAATCAAAGACCCAGGTAGTTTGGGAGTTATTAGAAAGAATAAGAGATGATTGGGCAATGAGTCACATTTTCATCAAAGCTGAGGATTTCAAAGGTTTTTCCTGGTGTACGGGGAAAGCCTTTCACAAACTTACGCTGCATGATTTCAAAAAGCAATCAAGGTAGCAATGTTCTGCGGCTTGGAGAGAAACAATGAAGATTCCATGCCCCTACAGATAGAGTTAACACATGGGACTGAAGACTCAGGAGGGCCTAGGAAGCGACCTCCTCTTTCAGACTCAACTTCATTTTATGGAGGGTTTTAGTGGGTAAGCTACCAGTCAGAGTAAGGCTAGGGAAATGGAATCCGCGAAGTCCACCTTCCTACACTTTGTGTGGCAGATTCAAAGAAACCCATATGCACTTGCTGTGGGAATGCCCCATCTCCCGTGAACTTTGGGAAATAGTGAAAAAGAAGTTGAATAGTTTGGGGATCATGTTCAAGTTCAAGTGAAAGATGGCGCTTTTGGGGGACAAGGGCGACCTAAATGACATGGTCTATCTGATGTTTCACATTATTGGAGCTTTAGTGTTAAACCAAATCTGGAGCCACAGAAACGCAATTGTTTTCCAAAGAATGCCAAAGGACAAAATATTGACAGAGATGAAATAGGGATGGTCATGTCCTTTTTGGGTTGAAAAAATGAAAGTTGTAAATTGCTTGGGAAACTATGGGAGTGAAGCTGTCTTCCTTTCAATGTGAAAGGAGCCTTTTTTCATTGTATAGTTCTTTTTATTAATATAATTTGTGTCTTTATTGCAAAAAAAAAACAATTATTGCTCTATAATAGAAATAAATGAGTAGAAATTTGAATGAATCCGATCCTTTGATTTGAGAAAAGGGAATTACGTAAGAAAAAGCTCATAGTATCAAACACATTATAAAAAGGCATCAACCATCCAATAAAGAATTATATAATTGTAACACCATGGGTGTAAAGGTAGAGGTAGATTGATGAAAGCATGCATACAATGACAATAATAGAAATGGAGATTGAAATAAAGATAAGTTGGTCATAATAGCAATACTAAAGAAAGAAAATGGTGAGTGGCTTAAAAATATGGGTCTAAAAGTAAATTGACAAGAGCATGCATATGAAATGACAAATGATCACAATATGAAAAAGGGAAATGGTGACTAGTTTGGAAAGAAATATAGAGCTATCACAAATAAGAAAAAGAAGAAACTGATGGACTTCTTGTTCTTCACCTTCTTATTTCAATCATTCATGGTCTGGTGTCAATTCGTAAAGACACAAATGAAATAGAAGATGACAACTAGCTTGACTATAAATGTCTCATGAAATAAGGACAATGAACATGTAAGTTATCTCCCTATTAAAACCCCCCTATTTGTAAAATTAAGGCTTTTAAAACAACCCCTTTTATATATACAAACTTTTATATATACAAACGTATGGGTTTTCTTCAAAATCCCTTCTGAAAATCCATATGCACTTGCTGTGGGAATGTCCCATCTCCCGTGAACTTTGGGAAATAGTGAAAAAGAAGTTGAATAGTTTGGGGATCACGTTCAAGTTCAAGTGAAAGATGGCACTTTTGGGGGACAAGGGCGACCAAATGACATGGTCTATCCGATGTTTCACATTATTAGAGCTTTAGTGTTAAACCAAGTCTGGAGCCACAGAAACGGAATTGTTTTCCAAAGAATGCCAAAGGACAAAATATTGACAGAGATGAAATAGGGACGGTGATGTTCTTTTTGGGGCGAAAAAATGAAAGTTGTAAATTGCCTGGGAAACTATGGGAGTGAAGCTGTCTTCCTTTCAATGTGAAAGGAGCCTTTTTTCATTGTATAGTTCTTTTTATTAATAGAATTTGTGTCTTTATCGCAAAAAAAAAACAATTACTGCTCTATAATAGAAACAAATGAGTAGAAATTTGAATGGTCCTTTGATTTGAAAAAAGGGAATTACGTAAGAAAAAGCTCACAGTATCAAATACATTATAAAAAGGCATCAACCATCCAATAAAGAATTATATAATTGTAACACCATGGGTGTAAAGGTAGAGGTAGATTGATGAAAGCATGCATACAATGACAATAATAGAAATGGAGATTGAAATAAAGATGAGTTGGTCATAATAGCAATACTAAAGAAAGAAAATGGTGAGTGGCTTAAAAATATGGGTCTAAAAGTAAATTGACAAGAGCATGCAGATGAAATGACAAATGATCGCAATATGAAAAAGGGAAATGGTGACTAGTTTGGAAAGAAATATAGAGCTATCACAAATAAGAAAAAGAAGAAACTGATGGACTTCTTGTTCTTCACCTTCTTATTTCAATCATTCATGGTCTGGTGTCAATTCGTAAAGACACAAATGAAATAGAAGACGACAACTAGCTTGACTATAAATGTCTCATGAAATAAGGACAATGAACATGTAAGTTATCTCCCTATTAAAACCCCCCTATTTGTAAAATTAAGGCTTTTAAAACAACCCCTTTTATATATACAAACGTATGGGTTTTCTTCAAAATCCCTTCTGAAAATCCCTTGTGTATCTTATTTTGTAATGTTTTTAAAATTTTGGCAAATGTGCTATATTCACATATTGTTGCCTGAACCTTTCAAGATGGAACACGGGTTGCTTTATTATTTTGATGTACTCCAAACGTTGATGCCACTATCATTAGCTCTAACTTCATCTCCTTCATTTAGTTGGTAATCTTTTCAAAGAGACAAAGATAGGTGTGGCAAAGATGGAGCTAATATAATGAAGTTGACCACTAAATGTATGGATGGAGTTGAATATGAAAGGAAAGTGAGATTTCCAAGAGGGGTTCATGATAGAAAGACTCATAGTTTTGAGTACATCAAAACAATATGTCAACCTTCCTTAATAATTTAATGTAAAAACCAATGCCATGGGTATAAAAGTAGATGTATGAAGAAGAGATCGACGAGCTAGAGATGAAGAAAAGATTAATAAAAAAGATGGTGAGTATTTTGGAATAAAATGTGGAGAGATCATGACTAAGGGCCGTTTCAAACATACCAAAAGCCAAGGAGCTAGGTTTCGCACATGCAGTTACATTGGGCGGAAGCTAAGAGAAATAAAAGTGAACATATTCATATGTCATCAAAATAGAAAATTGTCCATGTGGTTGTCTAACTTTTCGTTTTGCGGTTGAAGGTGCAGACATGGGAGATATCCAACCTCATGAGCTTGGAAGTAATTATTCTATGCAATGTTAACATGACCTAGAATTCAAACCAATTATTTTATTCCAGGTTGATTTCGGTCCCTTGGCTTCTACTTGCTTGGAACCTGGCCTAAGAGAAAAGTCCTAAACATATTGATGGATAGTCCCATGATAAGAAACAAGGAAAAAGAGAGGGTTGCCTTAAATATAAGCTTCTGGTTAGAAGGGTGGATGTCTAAATTGACCTCAAAAGAGAATTAGGGTAAATCTTCACATATAAGTTCTTGAAAGGCATTTGAAATGTATCCCTTGGGTTTTAAGAAATAGTGGGATAGGCTCTTTTGTTCTATTGATTGGCCATGTAACTCTCTTGATCAGGATAGGCATAAAGAGTGGACATTTTTTGGCTCAGGCCTTCATAAGATCTCTAGCCTAAAAATCTATAGAAAAATTACTCCTCGCATGAGCATTCATAACAAGATAAGGAAGACATGAGGGAAATGCCCATGGGAGGCATTTCCTAAAAGTAAGTCAAGGTGCCGCCGCTTGCCACCTTGATTTTTGGGAAATGCCTCCCATGGGCATGTCCTAAGCATTAAGGTTCAGGGCCTTTTGTCACAGATAGCAACAACAAGATGACCTTCTACGAGCCGTGTCAGCAATTGGTTCTTCCTAGGCATTTTCTCAGGGTGATGGCGACATCCTCAGGGCTACAATGATAGCTCGAGCGTGCATATTTATCTTCTATAAAATTTTTGCCAATCATCGTACAACGGAGGTTGTTTTCAAGCTAACCCAGGTCCTTGCCATCTACATAATACAAGATTTTAGCTCCCAAATTTGAGAAATGCGTTAAGCTAGCGAGGTCCTTGCCATGTACATAATACAAGATTTGAGCTCCCAAGTTTTAGAAAAAAGGCGTTTGAAATGTAGTGCGATTCCTACAAATGCTTAAGAGTGCCTATTCCACGGATGTCCTTTCGTACAAACGTCTTGAAATTCGTTTCCCCTACAAGGCCTACAAACGTGCTTTCATTAAAATGTAATCGTGCTTTCATTAAAATGTAATCGAGGAAGGCATTTTGATTTACAAGTCTCCCTTCCATCTAATCGAGGGACACATTTTGATTTAGAAGCCTCAACAATCAAGTCGGCTTCGTCCCTTCCACCGCTCATGCGTTCAATCATCCCTCCACGACACGGTACATCGACCACGACACATTGACGGACTCTTATCTCCGGCCATGCAAAGATGTCCTTGTTCCTGCGTGGGTCGCACCATATTAGACAAAGCTTCTCTTGTTTGAATTGTCATCGCAGTTCTTGAATCGCATGTGAAATTTAGGCGAATTCATGATCTTTCGGTCACGACGAAGATGACCTCCATGCGCCTTACTGAAGCACAGTGCTCATCCAGTCCTCGGAGCAAGAAATACCAGCACGACCACCTCAGCTATACCATATATAATAAGTACTCTTTGCGGCCAAATTTAATCGACGATACACCATCTTGTATGCTTGGATCGTCGTCTTCTATTACCTTTCTGTATGGAGAGGACGTTCTGTCAGATGAGAGTGCAGCTGAAATAGCCTCTAGCCTCTTGTTACAGTTTTCACCAATACCCGTCAATCATGGGACAGTTTCTCCGTCCTCTGTATGTTCCTTTATATGTTATACTTCTCTGGATACTTTGCTGCAATTTTCCTCGTTTAGCCTGGGCTCGCAGTCGCAGTAAGGTCGAGGAAGTGGACATGTCCAGCATCGAAGACCATCTTCACAAGTTGAATAAGCCTGCAGTGAAGACCATCCGGGTAATTATGATTATCATGCATATATGTGTATACTATAACTCTTAAGGATGATTCACGAAAATGCCACCCCATCTAATGCAAGATTGAGAATGTCCCGTTACGCTCGAGCTCAAGCAGTATTTACTCCGCGCCTGCCGTGCAGAGTTCCGACGGAGATACAATAGACTGCGTAACCCGTTCCACGCAGCTGGCCTTCGACCACCCTTTACTAAAAGACCACAAGCTTCAGGTAGATACTGGGAACTAACACTAAAACACTAGTAATTAGCGCGTCAGCCTGAGCATTTCACTTGGTTGACGTTCGCTTTCTGTCCTCAAAACGTTAAACTATGGTGTCTCGAATAAGAAGGTGCGACAGTAAAAACCAGCTTTCCTTGCGTGCTTCTTCCTTGGCAGGAAGCCCCTTCCACCTTTCCTCATCGATCCGAGTCTCTTACTCGACACCACACGAGGCAAGCCTATCAGTTATGGCAGAAAAATGGGAAGTGCCCCAACGGCACGATTCCTGTTCGGCGCATTACGATTGATGATATCCTACGAACGGGTTCTTCACCAAGACTCTACGGCCGCAAGTTCTGCGGAGCTCCTCAGGTTGTTGGAGGAGTTGATCACCAGGTGAGTGTAGCTGCTAGGTACTTATACTGGAGCTGCAAAGTTCTCATGAACATTCTTGGTCTGTGGTCAGACAGCTTGCACCTGTAGATATGTCTATGACCTACCTTTTTTGACGAAAAAAAAATTAAAATTCCGTGATTCATTATGACAGTCAATCAAGGTCTCGTTTCAGATTACTGAGTTTTTTCCCGGTTTGCGCGGTGTATGTAGCATTCTTATGGGTATGCCAACGGGGAGCAAGCGTATTATGGCACACAAGCAACCTTCAACTTATGGAACCCCAATGTGGAGTTCACCACCGAATTTAGCCTTGCCCAATGGTGGGTTTTGGCGGGTTCTGGTAGTGAATTGAACACTATAGAGGCGGGCTGGCAAGTATGTAGTATCCCTCTTTACTATATCCAAACAGAATTTCACACTTCTCCTATATTTTCATTACCTCAAAACTTTCACCTTGTGAATGCATTAGTAATGCATTCTGTCATTTTTTTCATTACCTCAAAACTTTCACCATAGTAATGCATTCTTATAGTAATGCATTCTATATGCTACAGGTCTACCCATCGATGTATGGTGACAACAACACTCGCCTTTTTATCTACTGGACTGTAAGTTGATGCTTAATAGCATGTCTACCTCTTTAATACCACTTGACCGGTTTACCAGACCGTAATTAATCCACTGTGCTTGCACTGCTTCATCTTATATCTTGCTAGTGTATAGTGACACCAAAAGTTTAATTGGCACGGCACGGCACAATAGACAATTAGCAGCCCTAAACTATAATAGATAAGACAAGCTGCACAAACTGCAACAAGTACTGTTTTTGAAGTTTAAGGTCAGATTTGTGCTATGCACTCGTAAGTTCATGTAGTACATTCACATTATGTTGACTTCATCATTTGCCAGACCTCACGTAACCCCACATTCAACTTATTTGCAGGCCAATAATTACAACGGGACAGGATGTTACAATTTGGGTTGTTCTGGGTTCGTACAAACAAGCAACAATGTAGCTGTAGGAGGGACTCTTTCTCCAATATCTACGATTGACGGTCAGCAATTGGAGTTTACGCTATGTGTATTCAAAGTGAGATCCTAAACAAGGATGTGAATCACATTGTACTATATTTTCATGTATATGATACTTTTTGGAGATATGCTCAACGGTTTTCATGTAAGTAGTAAAGAAGAACCACAGATTAATACTTCACATGTGTTTTATTTCTATGCATAGGACTTAAGAACAGGGAACTGGTGGCTGCAATTCAATGGAGAATTGGTAGGCTATTGGCCTCAATCCCTCTTCACACATCTATCTGATTCTGCAACCTTATTGGAATGGGGAGGAGAAATCCTGAACCAGGAGCAGAACGGCCAGCACACAACAACACAAATGGGTAGCGGAAAATTTGCAGAAGCTGGTTCCAACGAAGCGGCCTACATAAGGAATCTGGAGTGGGTGGATGCAGGGAACACCCTTCAGAATGTATCTGGTTTGCAAACAGTGGCTGAAGATCCCAAGTGCTATGATATTCAAGGTGGTAGTGACACAACATGGGGCACATATTTCTTCTTTGGTGGCCCAGGTCGAAATTCCAATTGCCCTTGAATGGTTGGGAAAACAAGGAAATAAATAAATGTACTACCATATTACTTGAACATTATCCAACCATTCCCTACCTACTAAGTCACTCTCTACCTGTGATATCCCATAGAGGCAAGATGCAGTTACTTCCTTATCCTTAATCATATGAACACCTCATTAAGCTCCGTAATCACCATACGAACAACCTTCACAAATTCATTTTCCAACTAGCAATGCCTACTCAAAAGGGCGGGGGGTAACCAAAGGGTTATGGGAGGAAATGTTTTTTGATGTTCAAAGATAGCCATAGCAGATCACCTCTTCTATACCAAGACGTGTCTTGAAGAGAGATGCGATCCGTGCGACGGTCCTTCAATGGTTCATTCTAACAAAAAAAAACCACTTATTGTTACAATCTCCACATTAAAGCAACAAGAATAAAGTAATCAACATATGATAGAGTTGAGATTGGATATTTGAGTGCAGTTTCTTAGTATTAAATTAATGTGAGCTTATTTATATAATATTATATAGCCACACATAGTGTGGTTAGAGAGGTTGTGCGCTTCCTCTTTAAGAGCTAAAAACTAGGAATGGGCCCTTCTCTCATGATGTATTAGTATAATGATCCATCGATCCATTAGTTTTGGTCCACAGATAAGCTAGTGAAACTTTTTGAATGTTTGTTACGTCATGAGAGTGTATGAGCAAACCTTGTGAGACATGGCCCATGATCTCCATCTTGGTCTTCTAGTCGACAAACATAGAATAGCATTAGATACTTATGGATAAATAAAATAAGAAATTACACAATAAGCCTGCCGCTGAACAACTTGAATACCATAGTAAACAAATAGCCAAGCGAATTCTATATCAATCCTAGTGACGAGAAGGCCAATAATCTAACTCTTGTTCCCTATGTTCTTCACCAGAACAACCCAACATGAGTGCGATGCTTTCCCTCACAATGGTGTAGAGGGAAATTTCAACCAAATGATTTAGCTTGGAAGCGCCAATTAGTCAGAAGCCATTACACATTCAGAGGAATCCTTTGAAGGAGTTCTTGAGGTTTGAAATCCTTGAAAGCTCTAACTTTCGAGGTTGGCCCAGAGGCACATCCCTTTGTCAATCACATCGAAGTGAGGTTTGGATCTGTAGCCATCATAACCTGAGTTTCAGCCATTGAACAATCCATAGCCATCATAAACTGAGCTTCGGCCATTGAACAATCCATAGCCATCATAAACTGAGCTTCGGTTGTTCAAGTTGCAAGAATGGTGAGAAAGCTTCGATATTTAAGCTGCAATATTCAAGCTACCTATGATCCAAAAAGAGCCTAATTTGCAATATAATCCTAGAATGCTACTGGATTTGCATGCATCTCTCTTTCATCGGAGAGTGAGTCGTTGTTTCCCAGGATTTTTTTTCAAGACCTCATGAATGAGTTCCTGTGATTGCAATCGAGTCAACCTCTTGCGACCCAAGCTTTTGCTCTTGATAGCTTCCCTTCACACTAGGGGTTGGAGTATGTAGAGGGATTGGAGGACGAGGACTAGTACAAGGAGGAATCGGAGGAACAAGATCGATACAAGGAAAATTCGCTAGGAGATTTTCGGAGAGAAAAAGCACATGCTTTTTTGGTGTTTGCTACCTTAACACTATGTAAAGCATTCGGAAAAAGATCCAGGTCATAAAAAAAGTAGCCACTTGAGTGCAAAATACCACAAGCATAATTCCCATATTTGATAAGTTTGATGAATAGATGCTTACTAAAATCTAAGCGCAGTCCATGAATCTCTCAATCTGAATAGTAGGCTTATTGATCATATCTATATCACATTGCCTTCCCAATGCACTCCTAACATAGTAACGTAGAGCTAAAATTGTAGAACGAGTTCAAGCATGCATGCACACATGCCTGATGGCATCTAAAACGCTCTCTACCAATGGTGAAGTCACTCTAGTAGTCTCATAGAAAGCGCTCTTTGAAAGTGATCTGTAGGCATTGAGGACCTCAAGCTTGGTGACAAAGCCTACATAAGTCCTTCGACGGAGTCTTGTGCTAAGCTTGTGCTTCCTATGCATATTTTTTCTTCAAATACCTTACTTGAAGGGTTGATTGTTTCTCAAGCTCACTCTGCCTTCACTTTTGAGCTCTCTTGCATATTGCGATAATGCTTCTTACAAAAAAGAGAGACTTGTAGAGTGATGAGATCAACATGCACAAAAGAATTTACATACTACCACCCTCTCAATCACCAATTAACACTACTTACATTCATGTTTGTCATAATAACTATGGATGTTCATCACCACCACATGAAGAGAGACAACAGATGGACCTTTGTTGAGAGTTGTGGTGCCATGAGCACTTGTAGAGCAAAGGTATGAGTAAAGGGCAAGCTGCCACATGGCATGGAGGAGATATCCCACATGTGAGCAAGCAAATGGATGTAAGCACCCTCACTATAAAAGGGAGGTTCATTTGAAGTAATATCAATCAAGCACTTTGCACTATCTCAAGATTCTCTTTATGAGTCCAAGCTAATCTATCTTGGAACCTAATTGACTTGAGGTACATGTCATGAGCACTCTCTTCATCATGTTTCCACACAGGTTCCATCCACCTTAGAGTGCTCCATAGATCCTGAGGCACGCATGTTTTGTCATGGTATCAGAGCATAGGTTTAGCTCTCCTAGTTTAGCTCATTAGTAGTTCACTAGGATTGCTTCCATTCCTAGATTAGTTGTAGGCATGTCTTAGGAGCTCATGAGTTCTCCTAGGTTAGTTTTAGTTTTAGAAGGAGAGTTCTTATGAATTCTGAAAGAGAGCAATTCCTTCATAATCTTCTATGAGAGAGAAAGAGAGAGTTCTTTGTGTGCTTTTCATTGAGAGAGAGAGACTAGCATGTCCTTCAGAGGGAAAGCAATGACTTAAGCTTCACACCCGAAGCTAAAACTCATCGCTGACTATACACAGTGAGGCTCAAAGATTTCAGGGCCTTTCAGCTAAAACTCAGCTATACACAGCAAACGGAGGCCCATAGCACACCCTACAACCCGCTTCTACAACTAAAAGCATCATAACAATCGAGCAGTGCTTCAGCAAGCTTCTACTTAGATGTGCCTCGATAGGCAGGTCTTCAGCTCCCACAATGACTCAGCCAACTCCAGACAACAGCGGCTGGCTTCCAAAGACCACAGCGGATAGCCTTCTCCTTCAATGCTCAGCCGACGGAATCAGCTCATCGACTGCTCCAAGCTCCTAAGCGCTAAGCTCCTACGGCCAGCCTCTCCAGCAGCGAATGGGCGAACTCCTCTCCAGTGACTCCATCACCAAAGGCACCCTCCTACGATCAATGCCACCTCACAGTCAGCCTCCTCCAGTGTCACAAGGCTGCAGAGCTTCCTCAAGCACGAGTCACTCAGCATAGCCCTTGGAAAAGATAGCCGCCCAAGCTCTTGGTCTCGGGCGCTCACAACGAGATGCAGCTACTCAGCGACCCTACATAGCTACCAACCACCACGAAGCAGAATGCAACGACTTCTGATATGCTGACCTTCAGCAGCCTCTCATGCTCACAGGTTCCAAGAGCAACCGCCGACAGCCGTTGCGACACCTCCTGGCTTCACCCGCCATACTACAACAATCCCCGAACTGTGCCTCTCGATGGCTACCACGAACGTGGCCTTCACCCAGAGAAGTGCGAAGATGCAAGGAGAGAAGTCTGTGCGCCGATTTCTGCTGAAGAAGACAACCATTCATCAAGTCTAAGGTTGAACCTTAGGCCACGTGGCAGTCCCTTGATAGGACACGTGGTAGATCAAAGATGACCACTCTTTCAAGAAGATTACATAAAAGAGATTGGGACGGCACCAATCAGGTTGTGGATCCAACTTGCTTTTCCAATCTTTCCTAATTTGACACTGACAAAGGTTGGTAGGGAAGTTGTCCAGGGTCCATCCATCTCGAGTTTTCATATCAAGATATTTGCTCCAAAATTCCTTGATGGGATTACTGGGAAGTGGTATCTCATCAAAATCATACCCATCATTGGAACTTGGCATGGGAGTACGAATTGGATTATCCAGATCCTGATATTCAAAATCAAATACTGTGTCATTTTTCGTTGATGGCAGCACAAGTAGTGTCGGAGGTGATGATGGGGCAGGGAGAGAATTTGGGGACATGGGGGAGAAATATGGAAGAGTATTAGTTGTGGAAGGGGGAGCTAAGGGGAGGGGGGGAAGAACTGGGAAAATGATTTGAGCAGCTTGGTAATCCTCGAGGGTAGGATTAGCATGGAAAGGGAAGAAGCTAGGTGTGAGGGGCTCGTAAGTTTGTGATTGATGGGTTGGTTGAAAATGGTGAGAGGCATGAGCAAAGAGACAATGGAGGGAATAGATGTTAGGATGGAGCTAAGGGAAGGTTAACAGGGTGGTAGCAGCAAGGGTAATTGAGGTTATGAGGTTGGCAGAGAGTGGTTAGATATGGGAAGTTGGATGTGAGATAGGCCTTGTCATCTTCCGACACTTCTTTCTGCTGGTGCCATGGGATCATCAGCTGCATGGGTGGGATGTTAGTTATGTCATGCCTTGCAAATAATAGTGATGGCATTTGTAGCAATGGCAACAAACCAGCTATAACCTTGAGGGGAGGACTACCCATAAGGCATACATATGCGATGGAAGCATCCATCCTGAGTGCTATAAACCCGGCATGTGTAGACAGACAGAAGATATTTTTATCATCTTCAAACAAGCCTCGGCAAATTATGCATGGGGTTTTGGTCCCTATGGAACATTCCCATTTGATTGTTGGATGAGCGGATATGATCCTGATTTGACTTGCTTCCATTGGATAAGCACTTGTGCGTTGAGGTGATCTCCCGCTGGTAGAGCAGCCACAACCACTGTGCATTGTAGTGGGGCTTCATTGGTGTTGTCTTCCATTGCCTCATTGTTGTGCATTAGCAATTGGAGTTCAATCTTGGAGATGATTATCTTTTGGGATTGCATCTCGTCCATTTTTTCTTTGTATTTATGGTAGATGGATGTATATGCCTCGTTAACCTTTCTCATTTGCAAGGTGACCTTCGCTTTTACGTAATGTCTTCATTGTTATTGGACCATTGGTCCAAGACTTGTGCTTGTGAAGTTCTGGCCTCTTGAGCAGTAGCAAGTTGATTCATATTGTTAATTATGGCAATCAAAGAACTAATTTTGGCTAATTAAAGGGGCTAATGTTTAGAGAAAATAAGAGAAAAGGCTATGGAAAAAGGTGTAAGAAATGTTCCATAGTAATGCATTCCTACAAGCAAATTAAGCATAACATGGCCACATGAACACCACCACACCCACACCTATACCCTCTCACTCTTTCACTCTTTGATTTTGACCACAAGCTAGTTCTCCTAAGTTGTCCTTATTCTCTTTTGGCATTTGTAAATATTCACTCTATCTTTCTAGTACACTTTGCTTTGCACACTTTGCAAAATTGCCCAATCACCCAAAGACAAAGAGACTATCTATCAGAGGATTAAATAAAAAATGGAGTAATGGAAGGCTACATGGAGTCCCAATGTTGTAGATCCAAGAATATGGGTTTTAAGGGTGGTTCAAATCAAGGAACTTGAGATCCAACCTTGTAAGTCATGATATAAACAGTCTTTCATAATATAAAACAAATATATCATTAAATCATTCTCTCTTTAATATAGGTTTACTATTTTATTATAGTGTCTATAGTAGTGTAATATACATGTGTCTTTTCAATATTGCGACTGTGTGACCGCTATTTGAATAGTGAATTTCTTAATAGAACCCTTCATTCAGAATTTGTGATAGGAAGGAAGTCATGTGACCGCTATGTGTAAGTCTGGGACAATCTATGAGAGACGATGACCCTAGAACTATCAAAGCAAAGATGTGCATTGAAGGACACCATTACAAATGCCTTAATACACTACGGATCAGCGGCGGTGAACCTAATAACTAAGGAAACCATGATAGATTTGGGCTTGGAAAAGATGTTATAAAGTAATTAGGTTAGTTGGCTTGCCAACAAAAGTAGAAATTAATTGCCCTCCCAAGTATGTGTACACATGTGGCCTATCCCATGAGTGAGGGCTTTTCACACGGTTGACCATACTCACCCACGAATGTAACTTTAACCATATGTTTTCTTAACCATGGTGAAATGGAGCCAATTTTATCCCCAAAAATGGAGGGGGGAAATGGGGAAGCGCAGGAAAATGGGTTTCCTATCCTGCACATGACTTTTTCCCTATCTTATGCCCTGTACTTTTGCCTCTTCAACCTCCATTGCCCTGGCAGGTAGCCCAGCTTAGACATAACTCCGTCATCAATCATCGCAAATATCAACTCGGAGAATTGCTTCCAAGCTCCATAGATAGACGACAAGATCACACGAGAGACGCCATCGACGAGAGCACGAGCAGTGTAGCCTGTAGCTTGTAAGATATCCTGATCCATCATCTTCTTTTGCCCTCCAGGCCTCGCCTCCCTACACCCTTGCTCGTTGTTTCTCCTCTGTTTGCTTGCTTTGATCGTCTTCCTCGTTCGTCCGTTTGCATGCTTTGATCTTCATGCTCGTCTTCCTCGTCTGAGTACCTCTGAGGAGGGTCTGTCCCCGTAAATGTATCCGACTGATGTCTGTCTCTCTCTACTTTACTCCCCTCCAAGAGAGCCATGCCATGTTTTCGGGTCCAATACAGTCCAGGAATGCATGGCGGGCGAAGATGGCGAGGATCCAGATGAGGAAAACAGGGAGAGAGGGCAAGAGAGAGAGAGAGAGAGAGAGGCTCGCCATCGCCCTATAGCATCCCTTTGTTGTGATGGTTGTGCTCGCTTGAGAGAGAGAGAGAGAGAGAGAGAGAGAGAGAGAGAGAGAGAGAGAGAGCTGGGCATGTTCGCAGGGGATAAACAAGAGAGTTTCCAAAGAGAGAAAGAGAGAGAGACAAAGAGAGAGAGAGGTGGGGCGTTGGCACCGGCGGTTCACGAGTTGCATGCCTTTGAACTAATTTTTCATATTTAGGACTAGCTTCAATACCTTTGATGTTTCACTCTATTATTCATGTGCTTTTTTTCAATTAAAATATAGGATGTGTTATGAAATATGAAATGGAGATTCTCATCATCGTGTACTTTTTCAGCAGGCAATGACAATTCACTGTGGACCTGCAACTTTCTCATTTTTACCTTTAAAAAATTATTCTCTATTTCATAAACCTACTAAATCTTAGGCATGTTTCACGGTGTATATCATCGTACCTTCCAGTTCAAATATCTCCCACCTCCCATTACCTCGAATATCCCTACTGGTATTTCAGCGTTGGAGTTTGCAGATTACTCTACTATTTGGGCCTAAAGTTCAAATCTTTGCACTAAGGATTTTTGTCTACCAGTAGCAACTTCTGGAAGCTTGGCTGTAGCCTGATCAGTGGGCTCCTGTAAGGTCCACATTTCGAACCTACTTGCGGTCTTATATTGCAATATGGGTATTATTTTTTGGTATTTTCTGTAAGCAGCATCCTCCGAGAAGCCTCTGTTCTTGTTTTGGCTTTCACATTCACACAGTCGGCCACATTACAAATTTAATAGAGAAATCTTTCTCCCCGCACCACAACTCTAGTCAACATTTTTGTTTCGCAACCTTACATGGGTGTTTTTTTTGAATCGCAAACCTCTTTTTCGATCCTTAACGAGTATTTGAGCTTTCACGATGCAACTCATCTATTCCTGGCCTTTGATGGGAAGCCTTAAATTGGCTGGCGTAAATCGATTCTAAGGCTCTCATGCGTACGCACTACATGTGATGAATTTCTAATCGAATGCGATTATTTTCAGCCGGATTTGAAGAATAGACTGCCGAGCTTCCTACATATGAGAATGCAAATGGTCTGAAATTGGAAGGAATAGACGTGATGCTTTTCAACGGATAGGTTTGCAGGTTGCCTTATATACGAGTCCCTTAAATAGTCTAACCCTCATGGGTCTTAGAACTCACATTGTCGGTTTCTACATAAATGCAATGATACTAAAGTATACATGTCATTATACATGTTACGTGCACCTGCTCAACACAAAGACCCAAAGTAGAACTCGTATGTACAAGTGTATCCACAAACAACGTGAAGAAGTGAAGCTGTATAGCCTTCTCCAACCCCTTCCGTAGTGTTGCACGAGAGTGGCTCCAGCTTGTGACTGTTCACAAAACGTCCCCCTTCAACACTCCAGCAAAGTCAGAGTGTCCGGTCCTTCTTCTGGAAGGAAATGATATGCAGCTAGCTTCGATAAGGCCAGCTACACCTGTTGCTCCCATTGAGGATTAGAGGAGATGGGATTAAGGGATGCCCAGGCTATGCCACTTATAGCCTTGTCCATTAAAAGGATCATCATACCTCGTATTTGTTCCTCCAACATGCTTGGAGAATATGTATTGGGCAAGGAAGGAGGCTAGGCTTACTTGAAAAGACATCTTGATAGTATTTCAAGAGCTTTACATATGGAAATACATTGGTGGATATGTATACTCTTTGTAGATGTATAGTTAATACATATGCAAAATGGTATAATGTTGCCTTGGTTAGCATGTCGATGTAGGTGATTAGCATGTAATGGATGTAATGCCAACAAATGAGTGCTCTTATCATCACTATTAGGCATGAATCAAGAACATCTATTTTGATAGATGTAACTTTAACAAATACTGTTATCATCATTATTAGGCTTGAATCAAGAATCACCATGCTAACCATGTATGGTAACAAGTGTGCGGAGGGTGTGCGGATGACAAATGGATGTTTGACAAAATATGATAGCCATCTTATAGTCTTGTTGTTTGACAAAATAGGATAGCCATCTTGATGCAGGTTTAAGGAAAGGGGGGGGGCACACTAGACTTTTTCTTGTACCTTATAAGCTTAAATAGGGGTGTTTTATAATCCTACATGGATCTTAAATAGGGGGTTTTCTTGAAGTTCATGCACGCAGGTGATGTCCCCCTTTAATGAAGAGTGAATCCCCCAGGCTGCAATGCCTTCATGGACTTCACTCAGGATTGGCATGATCTCATGAGGCATTACACATCTTCTTAATACCGGGTCCTTGCCCATCTTGTACAGTTGTCCTGCAATAAGTTGATAGGGTGTAGCTTTTAAAATTAGTTTTTTGGCATCCACTCCTTTCATTTCATGGGGTGGTCTTCCTACCATTAAGTACCCAATGATATCTCCACACCACTCTGGAACAACATCTAATATCAAGAGGAACTTGTTGTCCATTTCTGCGATCATGGATTGGGACCTCAAAGTTCACTTCGATAAGAATGGTGCACATATTTTGGATCTTCAAGGGAAGGTCATTGGTAAAGGTACACGGTGCAACAACATTTACGAACTCTCAGCTTTTAGTGCTCGAGCAGATGTGAAGAACACTAAGCTGTGGCATGAGAGGTTTGGTCATCTAAACCTTAGTTCTTTAAAGGAGATGCATAAAAGTGGAATGATTGTAGACCTACCAGAAATTGCAGATCTGCCCGATGTATGTGAAGCTTGCATGAAGGGTAAGCAGCATCGGCATCCCTTTCCTAAAGAGGCCAGTAGGGCAAAGGCTCCTCTAGAGCTCATTCACACGGACCTCTGCGGAAAGATGGAGATGGAAGCTTTGGGTGGTTCCTACTACTTCATGATGCTGATCGACGACTACAGTAGAGGGATATGGATATACTTCCTAAAGACTAAAGACGAGGCTTTTAGTAAGTTCAAGGAATGGCATGTAATGGTCAAGAAAGAATCGGGGAGGAAGGTGAAGAAGTTGAGATCAGATAGAGGTGGAGAGTTCACATCAACTGAATTTGAGAGTTATTGCAAAAGTCATGGGATTAAGAGGCAGAAACCCCTGCCACATACATCACAACAAAATGGAGTAGCAGAGTGCAAGATACATGTCATCTATGAAATGGGCAGGAGTATGATGAAAGGGAAAGATTTGCCAAAGACTTTCTGGGCTGAAGCATGTAACACTGCAGTTTACATTCTGAATCGTAGCTACACGAAGGTTGTGAACGGGGATGACTCCACTGCAGGCCTTTTTTGGTAAGAAGCCTTCACCTGCACATTTCAGAGTTTTTGGATGTGACTATTTTGTGCATGTCCCTGATGCTAACAGAACCGAAGAGCCAAAAATGTATCTTCTTGGGCTACTTTGAAGAGGCGAAGGCTTATCGTCTCTATAACCATGTTACCAAGAAGGTAATTGTAAGTTGTGATGTGGTCTTCTCAGAACAGTTACATCAATTGGAGGAGGATGCTTCCTTCCCAGACAACCAGGACCAGGATATCCATCCAGTACAACCACCAATAGCAGAGCGAACTCCCCAACGGTGCTTGGGAGGATTCAAGATAAAGAAGAGGAAGAAGAGCCTACAGAACCACAACGGCAATGGCCATTCCTGAAGTGGGTAAAGCAGCTTTTGGATGGTAGAGAACCTCTAGCCATTGAGGAGGAACCATCCGAACACCGCCGGTCCAAGAGATTAGAGGAGCAAAGAAGGGTGCAAGAACAGTTGGTCAACTATGCATTGATGATAGAGGTGATCCATACTGAAGAACCCAAGTGTCTTGAAGAGGCACAGGGTGATGATAGGTGGATGGAGGCTATGCAGTCGGAGTATGGCTCCATAATGAAGAATAACACTTGGGACCTTGTGGATCGACCACCAAAACGCAAGGTAATCAGCACCAACTGGGTGTACAAGATCAAATACAAGTCCGACGGCATGTTGGATAAGTACAAGGCTCAGCTCGTGGCAAAAGAATTCGCATAGGTACATGGTTTTGATTATCAGGATACTTTTTCTCCCACAGCTCGACTAACCATAATTCATTGTGTTTTGGCTTTAGCTGCCTAGGGAAGTTGGCCCGTGTTTCAGATGGATGTAAAATTTGCCTTTTTGAATGGAGATCTCAAGGAGGAGGTATACGTGGAACAACCACCAGGTTTTGAGATCCCCGATTCAGAAGGTAAAGTCTATAAACTGAAGAAGGCACTTTACGGGCTGAAACATGCCCCACAAGCATGGTAGTAGTGAATTGATGCCTACTTTCTGCAAAATGAGTTCAGGAGGAGCCCATCTGATGCAAATTTGTATATCTTCAGAGAAGGAGGCAGGTGTATGATCATGGTCTTGTATGTGGACGACCTTGTCATAATAGGGAACCATGAAGAGAAGATCTCATAGACAAAGCATTTGCTAGGAAGAGAGTTTGAAATGACAGACCTCAGATTGATGCATTTCTGTTTGGGGATTGAAGTTTGGCAAGAGCCAAAACAGATCTTCATTTCATAGCTAAAGTATGATGAAGAGATACTAAAGGCATTTGACATGGCTGAGTGCAAGATAGTTGGTACCCCTATGGAGGTTGAAGTGAAGCTCTCAAACGAGGATTCATCACCACTGGTGGACGAAGCGAAGTACAGAAGGCTTGTGGGTAGCTTGATTTACTTGTGCAACATGCGGCCGGATATCAGCTTTGCAACTGGTGTACTGAGTAGGTTTTCCAGTAAGCCCCAGGAGAACCATTGGAGGGCAAGAATGCGGGTGCTGAAATACATCAAAGGCACACTTGATTATGGCATCACCTATACCAAGGGCAACATCTTGACCGGATTTTGTGACTCGGATTGGGCAGGAGACGTGGGTAGTAGGAGATCAGTGATAGGTTATTAATTCTCACTTGGATCTGGAACTGTGTCATGGGTCAGCAAGAAGCAACCTACAGTTGCTCTTTCTTCTACCGAGGCTGAGTACAAAATCAGCATGCTTTGCTTCTTGCAAGGCAGTGTGGTTGAGGAGGATTTTAGGGGACATGGGTGTAGTGCAGAACAAGCCTACGCAGTTATCATGTGACAATCATAGTTGCATGGCGATTGCAAAGAACCCTATGTTCCACGCTTGCACAAAACACATTAAGATTCAATATCACTTTGTACGCGAGCTCATCATGGATGGAGAGGTGGACTTGGTGTACTGTCTGACTACAGAGAATGTTGCGGACATCTTCACGAAGGCTCTTGGAAGAGACTTGCTGGAGAGGCATCTTCATCGACTTGGCATTGGACCGAGAAAGTAAGTTCACTTGCAGGTGGACATTGAGGGGGGGGTGTTAGATATCAATGCTCCACTCTCATGTAACTACACGGGAACCAGCTAACTCTACTTGTAAGCCCCCCATATGAGGAGAAGGCATTTGAGTAGCTCGGTTATCTAGTAGGTCATGGTTTGGGGGCCATGTGTGGCCGGATGGCTGGATGGCTTCAGATAGAGTTGGCACACTGCCAACTAGGCTACGTGCAAGTGCGGGAAGGCATCCCATGACTGACTTCACTAAGGGTACAGGGAGCATTTCTCGGGGCAGCCCACTCTCAGGTTGCGGGGCTCGTTTGGAGCCTCAGATGATCCCAGATGGCTCTGGGCCAAACGGAAAACCATAGGTTAGTTGCTCTATTTTGCACACCGGTTCGATCGTGTGGTCGGTGGCCTATTTCGGGACCAACCCCCAGTTGGCCGTTTTGGGCAGATTGGGTCAGTCACCCAATTGGCTCTAACCGACTACTTGTGGTGGCTATATAAGAGCAAGCCCGTGAAGCCCATTTCATCACTAGCTACAGCAACCCTGATTCCTTCCGTCTTCTACTGTTTCCAGCACACCATCGAAGCTTCTTTCACAGGAGCGCACGGCTGGGAGGGCAGCACCATCTATTGTATCAGTTTTACAGTAATAAAATTTTTTGATTCTCCATACCATCTATTTTCTCTCTTGCGTACAAGATCCTGTTATCTGTTGAGCATAGACGTTGTATTGTTTTCTTACATCATGTGCATGCATCACCTACTCCATTTGGATGCCCAGCCAGAATCAAAATTTTGTGTGCCCAGTAAAAATCAAATCTTTGTGTGCCCAGCCAAAATCAAATCTTTGTATCTTTCGGACCCTTAAAGAAGTAGTTGATGTGTGAACCCTAAAGCAACAATGCACCCCACTCTCTTAGTCTATTTGACAAGCCTCACAACCCCTTGAGCTAGTTCACTTGGGCATCTGTGACATGACAAAATCACACAAGGAGGTGTCCGCTATTTCTTGACCTTCATTGATGACTACTTTCATAAGGTTTTTCTCCATCTTTAACACTACAAAGGGGAAGTCTTGGAAAGAATTCAACTATGGTTTCGATGCATTAGCAATATACTGCAAGAAAATATTATAGAATGATTGAATAATGCAACAAGTGAATTAAGCGGTGACCAACAAAGGAGACGTTATAGCAGCGAATGACTGAATAATGCAGTGGGTAGTTATAGCCTCGATGACTATATGGGGGGCTTCCCTTTTTCGAGCCTAAAACCTCAAGCTTCAAGCTTGCATTGCCAAGGTAGCTTCAAAAACCGGCCACCCAAACTAGTCTTTCTTGGAAAAAGGGTGAAATATATGTCCTTTGAAGGAAGTACTCAACCATGTGCAATGTGAGTCTTGAAGTCTTGGAATCTTACCCAAGTGCAAGAGTCACCCTTCAGTATTGTAATTACCATAGGATGTCTCTGGAACAAGATGAGTCCTAAAGTCAAATCATGTACTCAAATTTGTGTGTGTGTGTGTGTGTCACACACACACACACACACACACACACACACACACACACACACACACAAATTTGATTAGTAGATGTACCTCACACACACAAACACTTATTTCTTTACACACACACACACACACACACAAATTTGATTAGTAGATGTACCTCACACACACAAACACTTATTTCTTTACACACACACACACACACACACACACACACACAAATTTTATTAGTAGATGTACCTCACACACACAAACACTTATTTCTTTACACGCACGCGCACGCGCACACACACACACACACACACACACACACACACACACACACACACACACACACACACACACACATACACACACACACACACATGCACGCATGCATGCAGGCATGCACACACCCATGCGTGCGCATGCACACATGCACGCATGTATACTTCCCCAACTATGAATTATTCTTTCATTTACCGCCCCCCTTTACACTCTCTTTTTAACCACCCCACACACCAAGCCCACTAATCGTCCCATACGTCCTCTAATCCCATCTCAACCCATGCACTCATTCGCTCCTTCTCAACTTGTGACTTAAACTTCACTTGTGTGAGAAAGGTAACTAGAGGAGGCAAGGCAAGATGAAAGGAGTATGCTTGAGGAGAGGAGGTAAGGCTGCGGGCAAGATGGAAGGAGCAAGCTTGAGGAGAGGAGTAAGGTAAGAAGAGCAAAGTGGAAGAAGTGTTTGCTGCGGGCGAGATATAGAAGACGAACGACTACTAAGGGATTTATAGAACTGCAGACTCATAATGTGAGATGAAAGATTTAGAATAAAGAATTGGTAGAGGCTGAGATGACAAGATTATTTGAAGTAATAGATGCAAGACCGTAATGCAAGAAATGTGAGACATGTAAGACAATGAGTACATTGAAATCTATAAAATAAAATGATGGGATGCAAGACTGTAATGCGAGACATGTGAGACATGTAAGACAGTGATCAGTACATTGAAATCTATAAAATAAAATGATGGAACACAAGAATGATATAATTATTAGAATCTCATCATGAGATATTTTTTTAATATAATATAAGTTAGACTTGCTGATGCAAGACCGTAATGCGAGACATGTGAGATGATAGATTTTCAGTACATTAAAATCTATAAAATAGTGATGGAACACAAGAATGATATAATTATTAGATTCTCATCATAAGATATTTATTGTATATAATAAGTTAGACTTCCAAAAAAGTAAAACCGATTTAATAAATTTAGAGAGGTGAGTTGTCCATTGAGTGAAGTAAAAAATAAAAGACCATAAATGTGAGAGACACATGAGATGATAGATTTTGAATCGGTTTAAATCTATGAAATAAAGTGATTGAAGACAAGAATAATATAATTAGACTCCCTTCTTTCGTCCATCCTAGTCCTTCTACAAGCACGTGCTTTTCTAGGACCGGCGGGTCAGGATAGGTCTCTTTATAGGAGGGCGAGGGTGCTAGGCCTTGAGCCCACACTGGATTTTTTACCTCTGGGCTCAAAGGCACTTCAAGGTCACCCTAGGTGGAAGCTTGTTCAGAAGCAGAGGAGGTGGCAAGAGTAACTATCTCCTCATCAGAACCGTTTTGGATGAGCACTTGGTTGGAGCCGTCACCTACTCAAATTACCTCTTGGACTGAGTTAGGGGATTTGGGGGAATCTCGAGGTTGGGAAATGGGGATCCTTTACCCTTCCTTGTGAGCTTCCTCATTGCTTTGCCTAATGCCTTGACTTGCATCCGTGATGACTTGTAGGGTCACTACGGCCACATGGCCTGCTGAATGTTAAGTAGATTAAGGAGGGTACTCTTTGGCGGGAGGATTGGGGTGGATGGTCTCCTCATGGGACAGTCTTGGAACAGATGCTCAGTTCCACACCCGCACACAAGGTGTGGGGTTGGTCATGGTTGGAGCAGTGGGGGTGTGATCTCCTTGTATGGACCATCCTTCAACAAGTGTGGGCCTTGGCATTTGAAATAGGACACCAGAGGGTTTGAAGTACCTCGGTAGGGGTGTTTGCTTGCTCTATGGGGACCCTGGCAGGTGTAACATTGGAGTGGGGGTCTTCGATCAATTGTGTTTAGGTCTCTTGCTGTTGTGTTCATGGGGGTGGTCCAAGTGGGGGTTGCTCGGTGCCTCCTTGGAGGTTCTTGTTGTCCACTGCTAGCCTAGTTGATCTAACAGATTGGAGGCCAACTCACTCATATCCAAGCCCTTGGGCTCATTAGTCTCCTTCTTGATTGTTTCTACACTCCCAACCGATGGAGCTATCTCTTAGGGGTCCAGGGCTTTATTTAAATTCACCTTGTCCATCATGTTGTCACATAAGCGGATGGCCACCTTGCTGCATAAATCAAAGGAGGTAGGATTCATCACCATGAGGTGGTCATGCAACTTTGGGTTTGCCAATCAAATAAGAAAGAAGCTCAATAGTCATTTGTCGCTCATCCACTTGTATGGTTCACATCGAGCATTGAGGTGCTTGATCCTGGCAATGTAATCCCTTACATATTCCTTATTGTTCTGCTTTACATCATACAATTAGTTGATCAAGCTCCATTTATGGCCACTAGGGGTGAACCCCACAATAAAGGCCATTCTCAATGTCTCCTACTTGATCTTATCTTGTGGGGTGACACCCCTATACCATTAGCCTACTTTGCCATCCAGTAGGCTGAGACCAAATGCATTGGCCATCTCTAGGTCTCTGAGAGCACCAAAAGCTTTGCAAATCTATTCAAACCGCTCCACGTGCGAGATGCCTATGGGTCGGCTCCTCAAGGGATTCGCAATCCCTGTGGGAAACACTGTGGTAGGTGGAGGTGGTGTGGCCCCCCTTCCTAAGGCATTCACTAAGATACGTATTTCCTCATCAGTTAACACTATTTGAGCAGCTAGCGGAGGTGGTATTACTGTGGGCATGACAGGGCATAGGGCTAGCCTTAAGCCTACTGGCCCAGGTGGTGGTATCCACATAGTTGTTGGTATCGGCATTGGAACAGATGTGCGAAGTCCTGCATTCATCAGTGCAACTGGTATGGAGTGCGGGGACATACTCCCGGATGTGAAGATAGTGGGAGAGAGGGAAGGAGTCTCACTTGTGGCTTTCTCACATGCACAATGGGGGAATACACACAAGGTGGAGGCTGAAAACAGTTTTCCTCTTCTTAGTTGTGAAAGCCAAAAGAACTCTAGTACAAAGAAATAGAAGAACCCTATATGTGGGTCTCAAACCAAACTCAACTAACTAAGGTGGCTTACTAACTGAGCCACAAACTAGAGTAGATAAGGATAGCTGTCATCCAGCTATTATTTGTGGGCAGTGTACCAACCGCATCTCTAGCTAACAAGTCGGTGACATAAATACACAACGGTCACCCTGGCATATCGCGAGTGGAGCTCGATATCTCAACACTCCCCCTCGAGCTCAATCCCAATTCCTGCACACCAAGCAAGTCTCTGAACTTGCGCAGCTTCTCTGCGCCCAATGCTTTCATGAATATGTCAGCTACCTGATCCTCTGTGCTGACATAAACTAGATCAAACCTTCTCCCGCACATAGTGATAATGCACCTCAATGTGCTTTGTTCTAGCATGAAAGACTGGGTTCTTTGCCAAGTGTATGCTGCTCATGTTGTCACAATAAATGACGACTGGCCCATCTGTAGACTGATGCATATCATAGAGTAGCTTATGCAACCAAGCTACCTCACATGCAGCCATTGCTGCACCCCTGTACTCAGCCTCTGTGCTCGACAAGGCAACTGTAGGCTGTTTCTTGCTGCTCCAAGTGACTGCAGCACTCCTGCAGCACTCCCAAAAGAGAACACATATCCACTGGTAGATCGTCTATCAGAAATACTACCAGCCCAATCAGCATTAGTGTATCCATGCAACTGTATCTGAACCCCAGCCTCATAAAATAGTCCATACTGCAATGTGGACTTCACATACCTGAGTATGCGTCTAGCTGCATCCAAATGCGGTTTCCTTGGAGCCTGCATAAACTGACTTACCAACCCAACAGCATAGCTCAAATCTCGCCTGGTAATAGTCATGTAAATCAAACTTCCTACTATGCGTCTGTACATAGTAGGGTTTTCTAGAAGCTCACCTGCATCTGCGCTCAGCTTCACATTCTGCTCCAAAGGAACTGAAATAGGCTTACAGCCTGTCATCCCATATTTGGACAGCATGTCCAATCCATACTGCCTCTGCAAGAGCTGTATCCCACTTGGTGATCTAATCACCTCAATGCCCAAGAAATAACGCAGCTCTCCCAAATCCTTCATCTCAAACTTCTGCCTCAATAGCATTTTCACATGAAGGATATCTTCATCACTATCACTTGTGATGATCAAATCATCAACATAAATGACAAGCAGCATAATCCCTTTCTCTGTTTTTGTCATAGAGTGAGAAATCTGCCTTGGAAATCTCAAAGCCAATAGTGACAAGATACTGTCCTATCTTGCACCTAGGCTGCATTTAGTGAGATATGGCTCAAAGTCCATGGGAGAAGTAATATAAAATAGGCGGAGATGGATATTATATTGAGTTATTCCCTCCATATGGGATAGGCCCATGTGGGGGAGGTATAGAAGGTCCAAGAGAGCAAGTTAAATAATGGGGAAAGTAGGATGAGGTGGCAAGATTCCTTGTGCCAACCCTCCACTTGTCCTCCTAGAGGTTTGAACATATTATAAAATTGGGAAGAGACCAAGGGAGTATCATAGACTTGAGATATGGGGCTTGATTTATGTGGAAAATTGAGGCATAGGGTTGTCGCACACAATTGAGAGTGCGTAACCGCCTAGCCCACATGGGAGACTTTTCCACACACACCATGCATGTGGGAGCATACATTAATTGGGAGAGACCCCCTCTTTTGGCTATAAAAGGAGGGGGGCGATTCCTTGATGGGACACGCTCATTCATGTAAAGCCACCTAGCTAGTACTTTGATATTTCCCTCTCATCCTTTCTTTCAAGTAAAGTATGGTCCTCTTTCCTTGATGTCTCCATCTTTACATTCCTCCTCCTATCATGTACATGCTTCTCTTCCCCCACTCCCTTTCCCCTTGTGTCATAGTCTAATGTTTGCCCTCACGATCTCCCTTCCCCTATGGCTCTTGAGCGTCGCCATGCTTAGCCTCTAGCCTCTGGTCTTGATTTCATTTCTGGCTAATAGAATGGTGTGGCTGCTGGGATCGAAATCTCCACGGCTAGTGGCGAATCTTCTGCTCGTACCAGTCACATCTGTAAAACTGTACCATCTGTGCTCCTTCTAAGCTACTGCATGCACATTCGATTCGCGCGTCTACTATGTTCACCCACGCGACAGCTTTCTAGGCTGGTGCGTCTTTTGGTTGCGGACAGTTTTCTCGCTCAGCGCATCTACTGCATTCACCCGTGCGACAGTTTTTTGGGCTGCTGCATCTTATGGCCGTGAACAGTTTTCTCGCTCCGCGCGTCTACTGTGTTCACCCGCGTGATAGTTTTTTGGGCTGCTATGTCTTCTGGTCGCGGACAGTTTTTTGAGTTTCTGCAAAACTGTAACAGCAGATCCCGCCCCCCCCCTCTCTCTTCTCTTTCTCTTCTCCTTCTCCTCTCATCTCCTCTCTTTTTATTAAAGAGTAGGATTTGAACCCAAGACCTCCCCCTTCACAAAAGGGAGACTTATCATTGGGCCAACAAGTTAGAAGTGGTGAAGATGTAATGATTTTTGTTTATATATTGAAATCTTGGGAACTATAACTCTCTAACCGTGGGGAGTTTTCTCTTGCTGTAAAAAGCAAAAGTACTTAATTTCATGTGATCTATTCACATATCCAGCTAGATTGCCGATTCAGAACTTCTCCAAGCTCACTTCATGGATGTACGCCACACGAGGAGGGTGGATATTTATGTCACTTCTCGACGCGTTTAAGGATTTGGTGCCTGGTCCTCCACCCCTTACGGCTACCAATGCACGATATCTCTTCCTTGATCTTCATGCCGACCTTCAATGGCTAATTATCCAGTGCATTGTTCAACGAGATGACGGGTGGAATGATACACCGTGGATGATTCATGGTGAAGAACTACTGATACGCTGGGAGAACTTTGATTTTACTTCTACTCATTGTGCGGTGATCGAACTACTTGCTGCTTTAGAGGTAATTCAAATGGTGTCCTTCATCGAAGGGTGGGATGCTCCCCAATCTTGGGGGGAGATTTGGTGCATTTGCTTGTTAATTCCTGTGGATAAGCTCGTCCTAAATGGTTTATTCTCAATCTCACTACAAAGGTTTCTAGGCCTCGGCTATGGTTGGTAATGTTTCGACCAAGGAATCCATTTGTACCTAATCAACCTTTTGTGCCTCATTTCGAGCTTCAAGTTGTAATTCTTTTTGGTCTAAAGATAAACTATCAACAAAGGATTGCAAGTTTATTTGGTGCTGAACGTTTGGCTCAAGTGTTGAATTTTCCTCACCCTCTCCTTCTACCTATCTTGGACTACCGAGAAACTTGGGATGTCTGAATTTTAGTCTTGGTGTGATGACATCTTGGATCCTTCAATTTGATGGAGCTTACAAACCTTCGACCAAGGCTGCTGGTGTGGGTGTGAAGCTCACTTCACCGGGTGGTGAGGAGTATTGTTACAGCAAGTCTACACCTGCAAGTACTTGCAATCAAGCTGAGTACTCGGCGCTCATTTTTGGGCTACAAAAGGCACAAGAACATCACACCAAGCAACTTGAAGTGCAAGGAGATTCTCAACTAGTGTGCGAACAAGTTAGTGGAAGGTGGAAGGTGCGGAGCAAAGGCTTGGTTCCACGACATCAATAAGCATTGGAACTTTGCAACCAATTTGAAGAGGTAAAAATTCAGCATATCCCTCGAGCTTGAAATCTAGTTGCTGATTTCTTGGCACGTGAAGCTTGTACTTCAATCAGGCATGACGCGAGTGAAAGCACCACCCCAACAAAGCCGCAAGCCATGAAGGAGGGTGATCATTTGTAAGGAATGCAAAGGTTGTGGTCATCATGAAACTCAGTGTTGGGCATACTTGATACGAGTTCACCGACTTCGGAAGATCATTAGGAAGGTGGAAGAAGCTGAAGGTGATGTGCAAGCTCTCCAACTGTTGACATTTGTCATGGCATTCTTGTTTGCCTTGATGAACAACCTCATACAGCACCACGTCTCTAACCCTCATTTGTAAAGAGGATGTGATATCATGAGGGTTGATCCTTTTAAGATTGTCTATGTGCTATTCTATGCTGAAGATTCTTCCCATGTAGTATTTCACAATACACTAGTCACACCCTACCCTACCTATGTATGCTTTGTGGATATATCTTCACCCGATTTTCAGTTCAAGCCTCCTCTTTCTATTGTTTGTCCATAGATAAGCCTCATCTTGCCACTCTCTTTTCTATCTTCCAAGCATGGCTGACATTCCTGTGTTTTGTGGACGAGTGGAAGAAAATCCAAATGAGTATCTTGTTACCTTCAAGTGCCGTTGTGTTTCTCTCAACCTTCTTACTGAAGACAGATGGCTGTTGGTTCTTCCCACATTTCTAGAGAGTTTGGCTCAAGTGTGGTATGAGAAGCAGGCTGAAGACGTTTGCCAAAGCTGGCCAAGGTTGACAGCGGCAATGATTGAGTATTTTGGCAAAGAAGAGGAGCCGGAGAATGTTTACCTGCAGGTGGCAAACTTGAAGCAGTCAGAAGGTGAGACGGTGCATCGATATGTGGATCGAGCAGCCGTGCTCCTGGACCATTTAATTGCCACACATCTTGGACCATTTAATTGCCACACAGGAGGACAATGCCAGATTTCGAGCTGGAATGACTCAACATGTGCTGGGCTACCTTGTAGCAAGAGCAAGTGATGAATTCCGCCTCAGGCTTAAATGGGAGAATCCAGAAACTATGGTGCTAGCACATGAGATTGCTCAAAAGTTTGATAAAGTTCAGTCTGAGATCCGTGAGCTCCTTTGGCATGTTGAACTGCTCAGGGTTCAGTTTGAGGTAGACCTCGCCAACCTCGTATTCTACATGCCTCCTCTTCCGGTCTGCAAACTTTTTCATCTGTCTTGAGGTTTACCCAGCTGCTCCCGGGCAGTTTTAAGCCTAGTTATCCACTCCTCGTGGAAGGCTCCTCCTGCTGGAGCTACTCCTCCTCTGCAGTAGATAGTACAGCTGCTTCCCCCGAAGCCAAAGGCTGATACCCATAAGCTAATTTGAAGGGGGAAAATCCTGTAGAGGAATGTTGCCAGCTATTGTAGCAGAATTCTGCTGCATCCAGATGCATGTACCAATCACCCTGGTCTCCCTGAACATAGTGTCTGAGAAAGTCCTCCACAAATTGGTTGGTCCTCTCAGTTTGTCCGTCAGACTGAGGATGATACGAGCTGCTAAATGCAAGCTTTGTCCCACACATGGCAAACAGTGTACTCCAGAAACTGCCAGTAAACCGTCCGTCTCTATCAGACACTATTTCAATTGGTAGACCATGGTGTTTAACCACGAACTTGAAGAAGAGTTTTGCTAATGCTGGGGCATCTAGTGTACCCATGTATGGAATGAAATGGGCCAGCTTGGTGAGTCTACACACCACTACAAGTATGCCCGTATGTCCCCCGCTGTGTGATGAAGTCCATGGAGGCACTCTCCCATGGCTTTGTTGGAATGTCGAGTGGTTGAAGAAGCCCTGCTGGCTTCATCCTTTCGGCTTTGTCTTGCCCACAAATGTGGCATGTTCTTACATATGCATCCGTATCTCTCTCCATCAGTGGCCACCAGAAATTTCTTGAGAGTAACTCAAGAGTCTTTTGCTGTCCCGGATGGCCTGCCCACTGTGGCTCATGATGCTCCTGGATCATCCTCTTTCTCAAGCCTCCTATGCATGGAACATACACTCTCCACTGCTTGAAGTAAATGATCCCATCACGTACCTCTATGTGTGGCCTCTTTGCATCAGTCCCGAGTAGCTTTTTGGCAAACTCATCCTCTCCATACCCTGCTTTGATCTCCTCCAAAACTGTAGATCCCTGTAGAATCTGAACTGCAGCTAGGTAGGGAACTCGGGAGAGGGCATCTGCTACTACATTCTCTTTACCAGGATTATACTTGATGTCAAAGCCGAAATTCACTAGAAAATCTTGCCACCTAGCCTGTTTGGGGGATAGCTTGGGCTGAGTCACAAAGTATGATGTTGTGACATTATTTGTGAAAACAGTGAATTTACTGCCTAGTAGATAATGCTTCCAAGCTCTCAAGAAGTGGATTACTGCTGTCATTTCCTTGTCGTGAGTGGGGTAATGGGTTTCTCTATCAATCAACTTCCGACTCTCAAAAGCTATGGGGTGCCCATCTTGAAGGAGTACTCCTCCTATAGCAAAATCAGAAGCATCTGTCTGTACGTCAAAGGGTCTCTCAAAGTTTGGAAGGGCTAGGATGGGTTGGCTGCTCATGGCTTCCTTTAATTTCTGAAAAGCACTTTCATGCTTTGGACCCCACTTCCACAGTGTATCCTTGTGGGTGAGATTAGTGAGGGGGGCTGTAATCTCACTGTACGTATCAATGAAGGACCGGTAGAATGAGGCTAACCCATTGAAGGCCCGCACATCATGTACACACTTTGGAGTAGGCCAATCTACTATTGCCTTCACTTTGCTCTCATTCATCATGAGTTTACCTTGGGTCACCTTGAAACCCAGAAAGTGGATGGTCTCCTTGGCAAAGTCACACTTGCTCTCTTTCAGAAACAACGTGTGTCAAACATTTCTTTTAAATGCCTTACATGCTCCTTGAGAGTCTTGGAGTAGATAAGAATGTCATCCAAGTAGACGACAATGCATTCATCTAGAAGATCCCTGAAAATACCATTCATGAGCATCATGAAGGTTGCCGGGGCATTGGTTAACCCGAAGGTCATAACCTTCCAATCAAACGACCCATATTTGGTCCTCATGGTGGTCTTCTCCACATCAGCTTCTGCAATTCTGATCTGATGGTACCCTGATCTGAGATCTATCTTTGAAAAATACCTTGCATGCACTAGAGAGTCGAACAACTCCCTCATGTTGGGAAGGGGGTACCGGTTCTTGATGGTAACTTTGTTAAGGGCCCGGTAGTCTACACATAGATGTAGGTCCCCTTCCTTCTTCTTCACAAAGAGCACGGGTGCTCCGTATGGGGATTTGGAGGTCTAGATGAATCCGGCCTCTAGCAATTCCTGCAACTGTACCTTCAGCTCTTTGTTCTCTTCCTGTGACAACCTGTAAGGTGCCTTGGCTAGAGGGTTTGACTCTGGATATACCTCTATCCTATGGTCAATCTCCCGTTTAGGAGGAAGCTCCCTTGGGAGCTTTTCAGGTAGGATATCCGCGTACTCCGCCAGTAAACCCTGCACCTCTTTTGGTATGTGTCCCTTAGATGAAGCTGAACTCTCCTCATGCTCTTTGATAACCACAAGGTAAGCTTGCTGTCCTTTTCTTACTGCTTTTTTCAACTGCATAGCTGAGAGGACCTGAGGCAAAGGGCCTCCCTTTTGCCTTGAGGCTTTGACCACCTCCCATCCTCCTTCCTTGTAGAAAACCAACTGCTCATCATGGATGTTGATCAGGACTCTATTGGCTCTCAACCATGTTTGCCCGAATACCATGTCGAAGTCATCCATCTCTACTATAGAAAATTCTGCCTTGTGAGAACAGCCTCCCACTTGGATGCTTACCCCTTTTGCTACCTTGGCAACTACTTGTCCTGGGGTATTTACTGTCTTCATGACCTTACCTTTACTGATTTCAGCCTTCAGCCCTATCTCCTTAGCCTTCTTGGAGGTGATGAAGTTATGGCTAGCCCCGCTGTCCACCATAGCCCTCACTAGGTGTCCATTTACTGTAGCAGTAATGAACAACAGATCGGAGACTACCTGATCTTCACTCATAGCCCCTAGAAGCTGAAGAGGGGTCATGGTTTGTGTGGGCTGTCCATTCTCAGTTTCCTGGATAGTCTGAAGTAACTGTCTCATAGGGCAGTCCCTAGCAAAATGGGCTCCAGTGCAGATATAACAGCCACTCCCTTTCGGGGCTGAAAGACTTGATGAAGCTTTGGCTGACCCCACACTGCTCTTGGGCTGAACAGTACCTATTTTACCTTTATCTTTTTGGGTTGCAGTAGCTTTAGGTTTGGCCTGCTCAGCTGGAACATCTCCCATAGGGCGGTACTTCTTCTTTTTGGAGCCAAACCGCTTGAACTTCTTCTTTTTGAATGGGGGAATCCCTTGTCCACTTGGCTTGGACTTGGCTTGACCTTGTCTCTCACCACCATGCTGCTTCTCTTGCCAATCGGTGAGGCGGTCTGCTACCTTGTATGCTTCCGCCACAGTCTTTACATGCTCTCTCATGAGCTCATGATGTGCCCAAGGCCTCAGCCTTTTGATGAAGTAGTAAAGCCGATCGGCCTCACTCATCTCCTTGATTTGTAGCATGAGGGAGGAGTGAGCTTTGATGAATTCCGTCAGGGTTCTGATGTGTTTGAGACTGTTCAAGGCATCCCGAGCCTTCCATTCGATGTCGGAGGGCAGAAACTGTAACCTCAGCCTTTGTGAGAGCTCATCCCACGTGGAAATCGTGTAGGTGTTGCGGTGGGTTCTCTTATCCTCCTTGTAATTCCTCCACCAAAGCTTGGCGTCGTCCACCAAATAGGTTGAGGCATGGAGCACTTGCTCTTGGGGCTCGGTTATCTTGGCAAGGGCAAGGTATTGCTGCATGTCATAGATAAAGTTCTCTAATACCTTGACTTCCCGCACGCCTGTGTATGGTTCGGGCTCCTTGAGTTTGATCCGATGCTTCAAAAGTGGTCCAACTCCATCATCCTTGATCAGCTTGCTCATCACATGGGCAAGTTCTATCTTAGCTTCTGAGAGTTGCTGCTGTAGCAGCCCCTGGTTGGTCAGTTAGAGCAAGCTCTATGGCCTCAAGCCTTGCTTCGTGCTCACGAAATTTGAGTTTAGTTCTGCTCCTGGTATTGCTGGGCTCAGCACCCACTACCTCATTTGAATCACCCATGAAATGTGGCCTTCAAATGAGCTGGACTATTTGCGGGAGAAAACTGTCAACTCCTATCAAGCTGATACCTTTGGGGGGACTAACTCTGCTTAGTCCTTCAGCTCTGATACCACTGTCACGAGGGCAAAGTTTTCCCTTAAACTTTTTTTCTCTTTTCCTTTGTTCCCCGGTTTGGTCCCCTACCGGGATCTCAAAAGTATCCACTTGATCTCGTGGAGTTGCAACTGCCTAGCTGACGGGAACCTCTGCTGGACTGAATGTCCTTCACCTTCACAAAGCTGCCTGGATCCTTCAGGTGCTCAAAAGAAGAGCATAGATCTCCTCCCGAAAGCTACGGTCCTGAAGAGCCTCTCCTTCCCAAAACACTGGCTGAACCTCCGTGGAGCAAAAGCAATGCCTGAGGCTTACCCCGGAAACTTAGTACGGGTGCGGGAAGACACCTGTGAAATTAGCTCCCCAAAACTCCTTATCTGGCTAGTTGGGACTAGCTAAACTTAGCTGGGGCTAAGTTAGCCAAACTGCCAAAACAAGATGGCTGTGCCTCCAAAGTTAGCCGTCGTGCCAAAAAGAGAGGCCACCCGCCAGAATCGAACTCAGGACGTGGAGGTAACTAAGTGCAGAACTTTTCGTCGGGCTAGCCAAGTGGGCTGGTCTTTGCTATTAGTAACAAAAGACCCCCACTTGCTTATAACGTGACCTCGCCTATACGCTCACGAACCTTCTGCTTAGCTAGACCCGGTCTCAAACCCGCGACCACCTACCGGTGGGCTTGTCATGCCAACCGTCGAGCCAACCACTTGGTTGATGTAACCACGTGCGCTTTCTTTCCTATACTTTGTGAACCCGCACGTGGTCACACCAAAAAGGTCGCGCACCCCGCGCACAGGGATCAAACCCAGAACCTTGGAGTCAATAGTCGAAGCGCCTATTGTTGAGCTAACCACAGGACCTGGTCACTGTTGGTGTAACCAAGTAGGTCCCCTAGCTTATATTTTGTGCTTAGTTGATTGGCAAAAGGGGGTCGGCCCCCTCGTCGGCTCGCGACTTGTCTCCCCTGCCTGGATTTGAACCCAAGACCTGCGCGCTAGTACTCCAAATACCTCACGGCCTGGCTAGCCACCGGGGCCGTGGCCTTGCTTGGGTCTTCTTTTCCACGTTACGGTTATGTAGAGGACTTGGACCCTTAGAGCTATGGCGAGCTCGCCGTCGCCATGCACACGTCAAACAGACTATCTGAAGCATCGCCATCCTTCTCCAGGTCCTGGAGCATCCGCGGGAGCGAGGGCATCGATTATGGAGCTCGCAAGCGGTCGTGGTGTCATTTCTCGACCTTTCCGTCGTTCTCCGTCAAGGAATTCCATCAAGGTGCGAAATCTCCATCGACGTCGTGCTCGCAATCCGTCGCTCCGCTATGATCACAGATATGGCGTAGTGATCCCGTCGATGGGGCGCTTCCTTGTACCAAAGGGTTCTTGGAATGGAACCTTGGAGCTCCTGGGCCAAGCCTTCACGTCGGGAGCGCGACAGAACTGCAGTTCCGTCCGCTTCCGTCGGTGGATGGTGGGATCTCAGAGTAACGGTTCTCTGAGATCCAGGCTCCGCGCACCCTGCCGCTTGGTAGGGGAGATAATCGGGAAGGTCTCCAGATCCCCACAAGTTTCTGGGTCAAACGATCCACTCCACGCTCCACACAGCTCTCTGCATCGTCGAACGATCTCCTGGGATGAACTCAGTGACCAACATGACTCCTCCCACAGCCTACTGTTCGTGACGCCCTTTTATGGGCTTCTTCTCCAAGCCAAGGGGAAGCCCTGGCTCGAAGGATAGCTCCGGTCTTCACCTGCAGACACCACACTCAACGAGGGGGAGGGAATACAGCACAAGCATCTCATCGACCTTCATTTTCAGAACGCCAAAAAGACACTCAGGGAGACGAATGTTTTGGTATTCAAAAGGAAGGGGCCCTGTGGTCAAAACGCCACAGGGAAGATTACATTGATGCAAAAGAAGAAGGTCTCACACTCTCTCTCTCAGGATTACAACAGGAGCTCACAGCTCTTGCATCTTCTTCCAGCTCTGCTGGTCTCTCTCCTGGACTGAATCCTGTGTGTGAGTGTTTTGAATTTTGGAGGGAGTTCTCTCCTTGGCTCCAATGTCCAGCCGCCTTCATTAAGGCCTCATTCCTCCTTGGTACCTTCTCTCTCCAACAGTTACCTTTAGGGGCCAATCAATTCAAATCCTCCCGTTTGAATTGAGCCCCTTCAAGGCCAAGGTTGGGAGTCCAACCTTACCATGGGCTGCTCCCCTTGGTTAGGTCTAAGGATGTCAAGGGTTGTCCTCCCCTTGACCCAAAAGAGGGTAAGGATGTCCTCCTTGTTGCCGATGTCGAGTCCAAGGGATGTTGATAAAAGAGGGGCAGCGGACTGAGGTTCAGTCCCTTGTCAATGGGCCACCCGTTACAAGGGGGGGGAAGGGGGGGAGGGGGAATGGTGGTGGAGGAAACTTGACAGATGGAAAAATTTGATGGAAATCCAAAGGGAGATGGTCACCTGAACACTCTCCAAGTCTTTCTTGATGTAATAGGATTGTTGAGGGCAAATGGATGGTGGGTGGATGGCTAGGTTATTGCTGCGAGAAGGGCTCAAAATAACTCACCATGTGAGGATGGGAGTAGGGTGGTGGTCAATGGAGAGGGAGAAGGGTCTTGCATAGGGCTCGGAATGGGGAAGAGGATGGAGGATATATGTGAAAGAAGAAGAATGAGGGGGTGGAGTGGGTTTTTATAGGAATGGGTGTAGGGTTAGGGTCAAACCCTAAACTCTTCCCGGGCCATAACTTTTCATGGTTAGCTCGGATTGCTTGTTTGTAAAAAGGTGAAATGATTGAAATTGCAATCTCTATGCATTCGTGTCCATTACCTAGCCTGATTTGTTCTTCAAGTGGCTTATTTTAAAGAAATAAAGAAATTTCTTAAGGTAGTAACCCAAGGTTGATGCTTGGGGTTGATATGTTTGGCTAGAGTTCGAAATTTTTTTAACTCTCCTTGCCCTTGAGTGTTATGTTCGTGAAAATTCATAGTAGTTCGTTTTTTACACATACTTGCGTATGTTTACTCGTTACTTGAGATGTTAGTCTCCCCGATAGTGGTGCCAAATGTTGACTCTTTCCCATGGCTTCCACAAGAAGAGCAGGGTATTCTCAGTTTGCAAGGTTTCGAGGCTTTTTGTCACCTCTAGATATATCGGTGTTGTTGCTTGTAGTATAAGTGTAGCTTAGGACCTCAAGTTGTATTTCGATGAGAGACGCATGCTTAAGTGTGGTAAGCAAACATAGTGCAAGCATGTGTGAAAGCAACATGCATCATCATGGTTGGGGTAATGAAGGCTTTTGTCTTCATTAGGGGCTGAATGGTTTAGGAGGAATTTAAGGATTAGAGGGAGGTTCAAGTTTAGAAGGGGGTTCCAAGGTTCAAAGAGAGGTTCCAGAGCTTAGGAGAGGTTTAAGGGTTCAGAAGGGGTTTAAGGGTTAGAGGGAGGATCCAAGGTTTAGGGTAGAGTACATGGTGGAGAACTTGTCTCCCTCGTAGATCATGGAGGTCAAGGGGTTGAGGGACTAAGGGTTTAGGGGGAGCATAGGATTGGGAGAGGAAGAAGATGTAAGACCATAGGGGGAAAGGAGAGAGAGAAGAAGGGAGGAGGATGGAGCAGGAGGTCCTAAGAGGAGGAGGAGGAGGAGGAGGAGGAGAGGGAGAGGATGGGTTGCAAGGTTATCACGAGTGGAGCTCGATATCTCAACACTCCCCCTCGAGCTCTTGCACACCAAGTAGGTCTCTGAACTTGCGTAGCTTCTCTGTGCCCAATGCCTTCATGAATATATCAGCTACTTGATCCTCTGTGCTGACATAAACTAGATCAATAAGACCTAGTAAAACCTTCTCCTGCACATAGTGATAATGCACCTCAATGTGCTTTGTTCTAGCATGATAGACTGGGTTATTTGCCAAGTGTATACTGCTCGACAAAAGGTAGGAGGGATCAAAATATATAGGCTCAAGTCATTTTTGGGGAGCAAAAAAAACCAAATTATTTCAAGGAATATGTAAGTAAATATGAAATACTAATAAATAGATATAGATATAAATATACCTTTATATAATATACATATATAATTCCAAGTGCTGACTTATTTTATCTCTTTCAAAAATCCTTTCTTTTCCTTTCACCATTGGTTGGATCATGAAATTTTGAGAATATATCCTCTTTATAGTTCCTCAGGATGACCTAAGAAAAGAATATAATACTTTTTTAATAGACCCTCTAAGTGTATTTTTCCAAAGGAATATGGTTTGAAAAGCTTGCCCCCCAACCCTATTCCGCCGGCGGAATACCCTTGGAGAGCCTACGCAGAAGGGGTCACAACTTTTGCTCCTTATCTCAGATTGAGGAGCTATAAAAAGGAAAAATGTTCAAAATTTCATGATCTATGCAATGGTAGGCTTAAAATCATACTTTTGATAGTTATAAAAGATAAAAAGTAAAAATTTCAAGATGTATATGAGAGTTACAACTTCTCCCTAATTCATATTATGGTGGGAAGGAGTTCAATAGATACCACATTTCCTTAAAAGTACTTAGGTTTGGAGAATTGGGAATATTTTGAAAATTTGTTCCTTGCCTTCCCATATTTGATAATGTATTAGAGATTAATTTATGATCGATTATAATGGCCTCAAGTATGAGGTGTCCAATATCTTTTTCCTACTCATCCAAGGAATATGGTATACATTGTTATATGAGAGCTTCAAATATGGGATTGCTAAAGATTAGGGAAACTCAAAATTGATTTAATTACCATAATCCTCAAAAGAGAGTATGGTAGGGAGGTATTTATAGGAGTTTCTAAATGTTCACTATTTGTTCATATATAGATGATGTTCTCTAAAATGAGGATTATCATGAAAAATAAGTAAGTATATGGTTCCATGAATGCGAAATTAAGAAAGAATTGTATATTCCTTTGAGAAATATACAAGCATGGTTGGTGTCAAAAATTATCGCTCGGATTTTTATGCTCATAGGTTTTTGCTCGGAAAGTGTGCACATCCTCATTTATTTAATTAATACTTTTAATTAGAATTCATAAGTAGGAGTGGAATTGATAGTAGGAATGTGGGAATGGGAGTGGGAGTTAGGAGGGTGGTAGTGGGAGAAAGGGAGAGTGGGAGTGGGAGTAAGAGAGGGGAGGTGGGCGTGGGAGTTGGAGAGGGAGTGGGATTGTGGGAGGTGGGGATGGGGGTGGGGGTGGGAGGATGGGAGTGGGAGTGGGAGAGGGAGTGGGAATGGGGGAGGTGGGGGTGGGGGTGGGAGAATGGGAGTGGGAGTGGGAGAGGGAGTGGGAATGGGGGAGGTGGGGGTGGGGTGAGGGTGGGAGGATGGGAGTGGGAGTGGGAGGGGTGGGGTGGGAGGATGGGAGTGGGAGAGGGAGTGGGAATGGGGGAGGTGGGGGTGGGAGTGGGAGGGGTGGGGTGGGAGGATGGGAGAGGGAGTGGGAATGGGGGAGGTGGGGGTGGGAGAATAGGCGTGGGAGTGGGAGAGGGAGTGGGAATGGGGGAGGTGGGGGTGGGAGGTTGGGAGTGGGAGGGGTGGAGTGGGAGGATGGGGGTGGGAGAATGGGAGTGGGAGTGGGAAAGGGAGTGGGAATGGGGGGGGGGAGGGGTGGGGGTGGGAGGATGGGAGTGGGAGTGGGAGTGGGAGGATGGGAGGGGGAGTGACAGGTGGAGGTGGGAGGATGGGAGTGGGTGGGAGAATGGGAGTGGGAGTGGGAATGGGGGAGGTGGGGGTGGGGTGAGGGTGGGAGTGGGAGTGGGAGGGGTGGGGTGGGAGGATGGGAGTGGGAATGGGGGAGGTGGGGGTGGGAGAATGGGCATGGGAGTGGGAATGGGGGAGGTGGGGGTGGGAGGATGGGAGTAGGAGGGGTGGGGTGGGAGGATGGCAGAGGGAGTGGGAATGGGGGAGGTGGGGGTGGGAGTGGGAGAGGGAGTGGGAATGGGGGAGGTGGGTGTGGGAGGATGGGAGTGGGAGGGGTGGGGTGGGAGGATGGGGGTGGGAGTGGGAATGGGGTGGGAGGATGGGAGTGGGAGTGGGAGGATGGGAGTGGGAGTGAGAGGTGGAGGTGGGAGGATGGGAGTGGGTGGGAGAGGGAGAGAAGATAATTTGATGGAGAGGCCAATGGGAGAGGAGATAATGATATAGAAGGACCAATGAGAGAGAAGCACTTAAAACCCTAGTTTTTGTTATATATACTCTCCTCCTCTCATTGTTTCTCTCATTTCAACAAGGAAGAGCAAGAGGAGAAGAAAAAAGAGGAGCAAGAGCAAAAGCAAGCACAAACATAGATCTCAACTTTTGTCCAGGTACTTTTTTTCAAATTTGTATTCTTTGAAATTTTATTAGAGAGAGAGAGAGAGGAAAGTGAAGGAGAGACTTTTAGAGAGAGATTATAAGAGAGAGAGTCTTGCTGCCTCGGCAGCAAGAGAGAGAGGGAGAAAGAGAGAGGGAGAGAGAGGAGAGAGTTTTAGAGAGAGAGGAGAGACGTTTAGAGAGAGAGAGAGAGGGTGAGAGGTAAAAGAGAGAGAGAGAGAGCGAGAGAAGAGAGAGGGGAGGGCCACGCGAGAGGAGAGAAAGAGAGAGAGGGAGAGAGCCGCGAGAGAGAGCGACGAGAGGGAGAGAGAGGGGAGAGAGAGACCGCATGAGAGGAGAGAGAGGTGAGAGAGAGACAGATGGAGAGAGAGAGCGGGAGAGGGCTACGGGAGAGGCGAGAGACGAGAGGGAGAGAGAGGCGAGAGAGGGAAAGGAAGAGAGGGAAAGGAGAGAGAGGGCGAGAGGGAAAAAGGGAGGCAAGAGAGAGAAAGGCGAGATGAGAGGGAGAGAGAGAGAGAGCACGAGAGAGGGAGGGGGAGAGAGAGAGAGAGAGAAGAGAGAGAGGAGAGAAACAGGCGCGCTGTCGCGACAGCGTGCAAGAGAGAGAGAGAGAAGAAGAGTGGGAGGGAGAGAGGAGAGAGTGGGAGGGAGAGAGAGGGGCACGCTGCTACGGCAGCACGCACGTGAGAGAGAGAGAGAGAGAGAGAGAGAGGGGGGGGGGGAGTGGGAGAGAGAGGAGAGAAAGATAGAGTAGGAGAGCAAGAGAGAGAGAGAGAGAGTGGGAGGGAGCGCAAGAGAGAGGGGCACACTGCCACGGTAGCGCTAGAGAGAGAGAGAGAGAAAGATAGAGGGGATAGAGAGAGAGAGAGAGAGAGGGAGACAGAGTAGGAGAGCGAGAGAGAGAGAGAGAGAGAGAGAGAGAGAGTGGGAGGGAGAGAGGAGAGAGTGAGAGGGAGAGAGAGTAGGAGAGCGAGCGAGAGAGAGAGAGAGTGTGGAAGGGAGAGAGGAGAGAGTGGGAGGGAGAGAGAGGGGCACACTGCCGCGACAGCGCACGAGAGAGAGAGAGAGAGAGAGAGAGAGAGGAGAGTGGGAGAGAGAGTAGGAGAGCGAGAGAGAGAGAGAGAGAGAGTGGGAGGGAGCGCGAGAGAGAGGGGCGCGCTGCCGCGATAGCGCAGAGAGAGAGAGAGAGAGAGAGAGAGGGGCGAGGGCGAGAGAGAGAGAGAGAGGGAGAGAGAGTAGGAGAGCCATAGAGAGAGAGAAAGAGAGGGGGAGAGAGAGTAGGAGAGCAAGAGAGAGAGAGAGTGTGTGTGTGTGTGTGTGTGGGAGCGCGAGAGAGAGGGGCGCGCTGTCGCCACAGCGCAAGAGAGAGAGAGAGAGAAAGATAGAGGGGCGAGAGAGAGAGAGAGAGAGAGAGAGAGAGAGAGAGAGAGGGAGGGAGGGGGGAGAGAAATAGAGAGAGAGAGAGAGAGAGCGACGCACTGCCGCGACAGCAAGAGAGAGAGAGAGAGAGAGAGAGAGAGAGAGTCATGGGCAGACACATTGAATAAGGTCATCTATGAGAATCACCATCGATTTCTCCCACCTGATCATCCTAGATATGTTGCCCCTTGGAATTAAGTCCTCCCACAATCACTCACTGTAGGAGATTGGATGAGAATTTGGGACAGTTCCATGACTCCTCCACCACTTGGCATGAGCCAGTAAGTGTTTGTAACTATTGTGTGCTATATTGGCTGGAAATAAAGATTGCCTGCTAACACTTTATTTTGTTTAGATACTCCATCTTTTATCGTTTACCATATTGGTCCCACATCAAGATCAATCACCTGCTTAATCCCATGCATATCTTCAAGAATGTGGCATCTACCATTTGGGAGCATTTGAATGGGACACGAGATTCCGTAGGCATAAGGGAGGATCTACGTACCACAGGGAGGATGCGTGAAGCTTGGCCACAAGAGAGACCAAATGGGCGTGTTTTTTTACCTCATGCACTGTGGAGGTTATCAAAGCTAGAGATGGCGGCGGTGAAGTGCGCTATTACTACAATTCGTACTCCCACTGGATGCATGAGGTGTTTGAAAGGAGCCTTTACAAAGAGCAAGAAAAGAGGTGTAGAGCAATTATATGGCTTAAAATCTCATGATTGGCACAAGATGCTCCAAGTAAGTATTTTATGTGCATAATATCTTTTTCCTTTCAAATTTGTGAGTGAATAATTATAAGCAACTAATCAACCACCTCCTCATGGGTTCAGTTCATACTACCTACTAGCATTTCACGTAGTGCATCGAAGGACATCAAAGATTGTATTTACAAGATGGGTGAGCTTGTAAGGTACTTTACATGATACAAAATATGATGCGTATCAATGCTCCATGCAAGGTGTTCATATTGCTAATATGGTGTACTTTTTCATTTCTAGGTATGTGAGCTCAAAGGAAATAGATCCCACCACGCTTGAGAATGCTCAAGTTATGTCAGTGGAGGTGGTTTGTTTAACGTTCTATTCTCACAAGCCAACTACATCTTATAGTGCATTTGGTGGATGAGATTACTATATGCGGTACTATACATGCACGATGGTTGTTCTTCCTTAAGCGCTTCATGAAGACCTTGAAGGGCTTCGTGAGACAAAATGCAAGACCCGAAGGTAGCATGGCCAAGGGTTGGTTGGTACAAGAGTCACTTGTATATATTTCTGAGCTCCTTGTTGATGTAAATAGCTCTCTCCCATGACTATGGAGAGATGATGAAGACCTAAGGATGACCTCTATTGTGCCTCAAGGGAAAGGATGCAACAAAGTAATAGACACAGAGTTGCATAATAGTATCAACCTCTAGTGCGTGCTTAATAGTGATGTGATGAAAAGATGGGTGACAAGATATGAGGATGCAAAGGCAAGAAGACAAGAAGAAAGGGCCCTCTTTCGTACACACCACAGATCTTGTGTGCCATACCCTCAGTATCTAAGAGCACTTCCAAAGGATATTCATGTGGATTGGCTACTTGATGAAATGGAGAAAGTAGAGAAAGACGAGGGGATGCATATCACAATGGAAGAATGGGAGTATGCTAGGGGATGCATGAGTAAGGTCGGTATATAGAATGTTATGCATAAGTTAGGAGCTTTCAATAATTTAGATTGCTTATTTAATTGATTTTTTCTTGGTATAGTGCACTATGTTCAATGCTATATGGTGTGAGGGCAAGCATTTTCAAACACAACGGATTGATGATAAGAGAAACACACAAGATTGCGGCGTCATTGCTAGCTTTGAGGGAGCCAATGGAGCCATGGATGATTATTGTGGCATAATCCAAGATATTATTAAGCTTGACTTTCGACGCTTCTTTGTGTATGTTTTGGATGTAAAGTGGTTTAAGGACATGGTGGAAAGAGGCCCTAATGCAACAATCAAACGCCATGCAAGTGGCTTTGTAACTATTGACTCCACAAAGTTTTGGCAAAGTAGGAAGGACCCACTAGTACTACCGCAACAATGTGAACAGGTACAGTGCACACATATAAAAATACTCGCTTTTAAATATTTGATGCAAGGAAAATAACATGATTGTATTTGTGTTTGAATTAGGTTGTCTAGCAACCAATGGTGGATAATAATATATGGTGCCATGTCATACCTATTATGCCACGTTCCAAAGTGATGTATAGTACATTTACTAATATGGAGTGTATGGAGGATGATCATGGCCATGGACGTGATGATGATCATGATACGAGAGAGGAGGATGATCATGAGATAGGAGATACAGATATTGAGGCCATTACCCGTGAGGACGACATTGGTGATGCTGATTTCGATGAGTACATGAGTAGCACAAGTAGTAGTGGGTTGAATGTATTTGTAGATCTAAACACTTGTTTGGATTTTGAAGTAGATAGTTTGGCAAGGGTTGATCTCATTGAGGATGAGATTGAATCATAGCACATCATTGATATTGGCAAAACTATTTTACATATTGTCTCATTCTCCTCACCTCACTTAATTCTTGTATATGTGGGCTTGCAAAAAAGCATTGATGTTTTTGTTAAAATTATGTGCTTTGGTAATGGGCAATGTTTGGAAAGCAATGATGTATACCAAAATCTCACTTTCTGTATTCTCTGTTTTGCATCTAAATATGCATCTAATTCCCAGTGTAAACGCGCTAATACACGCGCAAATAGATGTGTTGATAAATGCAATGTTAGACGGGCCCGTATTTTCTCAGTGTAGACGTGCAAATAGACGTGTTAATACATGCGCAAATAGATGAGCTATTAGACGTGCTATTGGATGTGCCTGTAATTTCTCTATTCAAGAAATGCCTATAGACGTGCCCGCTATTTTGCGCGTCTATCAAGCGCATCTATAGTTGCTTTGTGTTGTCGTGATCGTGATGCGATAGTGTAATTATGATCATGTTATATTATTGACATGACTTCTTTGTTGCTTTGATATTTCATCCTCCCAATTACGGTAAAAGGGTGCTCACAAGAAGATGTTAGAAATGCTATATTCAAGATCAGTGGTATTGTAAGGTATGCTTACTATCAAATCAAATTGATTGCATTTTCTTCAATTTAAGCTAAATAATCTATAGACTGATTATGAATATATCTCACATGGGTATGTGAAATAGGTGGATATCTCAAAAAGAGATCTCCATATCGAGCATCGAGAAGGCTAGGGTGGACTCCATCGAAGCTGTATGCTTGCTTGAGAAGCACTTTCCCTCGAGCATTATGACCACTCAAGTGCACTTGCTTGTGCACATAGTTAATGAGGTGGCCATTGTAGATACCGTTCATAGTCAGTGGATGTTTTTTCTCGAGCAGTTTATGAGAACTTTGAAGGGATTTGTAAGACAAAGAGCAAGACTAGAAGCAAGCATGGTAGAGGGATGGCTTGTGCAAGAGTCATTAGTATATATCAGAGAGTTTTGCATCCATGGATCCCGATATGCCGTAGGCTTGGCATAACAAGGATGATGATCACATCATTGGCGAGGTTCCCCAAGGAAAAGGGATTGAAAGAAAGACGAGCAAAGAGCAAATGGAGAAATTCAATAAGTTTTATATCCTCAATAGCAAGGAGATGCAGAAGTGGATTGAGATATATGAAGCAACCAAAGCAAAAAGAATAGTTGCAAGGAAGAGATTCAAAGCAATTTACAGGCAATCGCAACCATATCCATGGGATCTCGCCCTTCTTCCCACTCACATGTCACTTGATTGGCTACAGCTGGCTCTAGATAAAGCCGAACACGATGGAGAGACAATAAACGAGCATGAGCAAGAGTTATCATCTGAATATATGATGCATATAAGTTTCTTACCTCTTAACGTAATTAAGTAATTATTTGTGGCAATATATGCTATAAAATAGATGCATCTTCATTGTTGTAATGATGCTCTTTTGTAGTACAAAAAGTACAGTGCATTATGGTCATATGGACGACATTTTTGCGTGGAATGCATCGATTCAAAGAGAGTCACGTATGATTGTGGAGTCATGGCTAACTTCACACAAGAAGCCGAGCAAGTGCTTCGAATACGAATCTTCTCTCCTCGCAGTTGGATTATTGTAGAACCATATGCGAAATCTATGAAATTGATTTCAGACGATTTAGTATTTTCATTTTTGATGTAAAATGGTTTAGAACTATTTACAATGGTCCCCATGGGACAGTGAGAAAAGACAGTATCGATTTCTTTGCAATAGACTCCACCAAACTTTGAACCATGAAAGTGATACTTTTGTTCTTCCCGAGCATTGTGAGCAAGTGCATACTAATGATTTAATTAATTGAAGCTTTCATTTTTAATCCATTAATACATGTACTTAAGCATAATTTCATATATATAATGGATGGCATTTGGCACCCATGTTCAATATAGGTGGTTTTTCATCCACATCGTTTTGATCCAAGATGGTGGTACATGATCCAAGTTGCACCACGAAGTAAGCAAATTTTTGAAGATAGAGATGTGGATATGGAGATGCCACTACCAATGCCGGATCCAATTGATCTAGATGGATCTAGCGAAGAAGATGAAGATCACAATATGAGCCAAGAGGAAGATGCACATAATGACATCGTACGGGAGGAAGATGGAGATCACGATATTGACAAAGAAGATGACGATCATCAAGAATCACCACACTTTATTGAAGAAGATGATATATCAAGTCTTAGGTGAATGTACGATGCTAGAGTACAATGAATATGATATAGGAGATCAACTCGGTATAGAGTTAGAGATAGACTTGTTTGGCACGTTAGACTTGGCTCAGGATGAAGCCATTGATGTAAATGCTCTTCATTGACTTTTTTCATCTCAAACTTGGACATGCATATATGATCTTCAAACTTGATGTACATGCTCTTGTACTTTTATTCTCTCAAAGGATCAAACATGTATGAAAAGGAAAAAAAATTTGTTATTGGGAAAAACTATCTTTTAAGGTCGGTATGGGAAAAAACACTCTTTGTAAAACGTCGCTATAGGAAACTGTCTCAGTGTTGCTATATAACGACCACTCACAAGTTTAGTAAGTGTCGCTATATTGCGACGCTCTTTAAACATCGCTATATAGCGATACTTAACGAATCCCACTTTGATTACCAACGATTAGTACCCTGCGCACGCTAAACATCAGTGTTTAAGCATCGGAATAGGGCCCGTGTCTAGTAGTGTCACCATGCTTGTACAGAGGTCACAATAGCAATAGTAGACTAGAAAGTGCAGCTTGGAGGGAGAGAGCAACTCCAATAGAGGGAGAGAGAGAGAGAAGGTATAGAGGGTGCAACTGAAGGTTGAGAGAAGCTCCAAGAGGTGTTGTAGCTAGGAATGGAGGGAGAAAGAGCAGAGGGGGATGAGCAGCTACTCCAGGAGATGTTGTAGCTAGGAATGGAGGGAGAAAGAGCAAAGGGGGATGAGTAGCCACTACTGGAGGTACTGTAGCTAGGAATGGAGGGAGAAAGAGCAGAGGGGGTGCTGTAGCTAGGAATGGAGAAAGAATGAGCAGTTGCTATAGGAGGTACTAGAGAGGGAGAAAGACAATGGACTAGAGTAGGAGGGGGCAGAGAAGCTACCAAATGAGTTCCCATGTTTGAAAAATGGAGGGAGAATGGAGCTGGACCAGAGAAGAGAGGAGGGGGCAGGCCTATAACAAGCTGAGAGGGGGGAAAGATTCGCCCAGAAGGGCCACCGCCTCTTAAATGACTTGTAGGTTTGTTTGGGGGAGATGCATATGAGAGAAGGGTCAAGCATGGGTTGAGAGGGGGGGGGGATGGTTTGAGTGGTCCCCGGTGTAAGAGGAGTAGCCAATAGGGGCTAGTTGCAGGTCTACCCACCCTCCACCTCAACATGGCATTGCCCCACAAAAAGGAGCACTCCCATTAGTACACCTCACTTATCCCTTGAAATTAGGAAACACTAATTGGGGCCCTTTGGAGACCCCAATTCTCCCCTAATGATCCATTTCCCATGCTCATCCTTAACATTCTTTAATACAACAGACTATAAACTACTTCTATATCTATCATTTTCTACTTCCATAGTTTCTGCCCCTGTACCATATGATTAAAATTAGCTCTTTCTACCTCTTTCTATTTCCATAGACCCTCAAAATTTGTCTTCTCTTCTCTCTTTCTCTTTCTTTGCAAGTCTCTCTCTCTCTCTCTCTCTCTCTCTCTCTCTCTCCCCCTCCTTCCCTCTCTCCTTTAACTAAACCTCTCACAAAAACAAACAAAATATTATTTCAAAAAACATATAATACTTCTCTCTCTCTCAGTCTGTCTTCCAAGGTACCCCTCACACAAACAAACATCAAATTGTTTTGAAATACTTAGTGTACAATATGCTCTCTTCCTGCTCTATTTCTCCACAAACAAAGAAAACATTATCAATATCATATCACTCTCTCTGATCTCTCCCTCCCAAAACTCTTTGATTAGATCTCTTTTTCTTCCTTCATTCTCAAATACTTCTAAAACCTAGCAGTTTGAAATACAATCTCTGTCTCTCTCCCTCAATCATCCCCTCAACGGAAGAAAACATGGCAGTTCGAGATATAATCTCTCTCTCTATCTCTCTCTATCTACCCCTCCTATACTAGCAAAGAAACAAACAAATATTTTATGTCTCTCTCCCTCACTCATCCACTCAAATCGATAAATAGAGAAAGAGCTGAAAATGATAGAACACCCGTTTTTCTCTCCTTCCAAACAGATTTAGGTCGCAACTTCAAGAGTCGACTCTCTATAGTCCAAAAAGGTAGGGAAAGAACCAAAAATGAGAGAACACCCATTTTTCTTACTCCTTTCAGGCCGATTTAAGTTGTAACTTTGGTTTCTAAGAGAGAGAAATAAGTAGAGAATGAATAGAAGAGAAGAGGGATGAACAAAGCTTGAGCAGAAGTTTCTCTAAGAGATTTTCGAATGTGGAAGAAAAACGTGAGCAAAGAGGATAGAGAATGACTAATCAAGAGTGGAATGAAGATATTTTGAAACCATCTGCTAGAAAGTGGCGGGAATGAATGTTTGAAATGTTTTGGAAGAGAGAGAAGAGAGACAGAGCTGGTTAGGAAGTCAAAGTTTGGGCCAAATGGTTGAACCAAATGAAAAACATGAGCATAGTTCTAGATAGGGGATAGTCTGCCTTGGGAGGAAAACAAGGAGGCCTGACATGGTTAGTGCAGGCCTACCAAAGATAATTTTTTATTGTGAAGCATCAATGACATTTTTTGGAGTATTTTGAAAAAAATCATGAAATTTCCCCTAGATTTGGGGAGCTTGTGTTAAAGAGAAGTCCACATGGCATAATTTCCTTAATGGATACCATATTCCCTTATTTGGCCAAGCCTCTAATATTTTAGTAATTCTCCAAAGGGCCCCTTTTTGAGTCCAAAATTTTTGTAATCATACTACACCAAAGCGAGGTGAATCTAGTCGGCCCAAGCGAGCCATTAACCGTCGGCTTCGATCATCATACTACTAAAACACATGAGATGAATCCGACTCGTCAAAGCCAGTCATCAACTAGTCCTGAGTGACAAATAGATCACACACGTACTCACACACACAAGCAAGCAAACATGCATACATCTCCCTCTTTCGCTTTCTTTCTCTCACTCCTTCTCTCGCTTTCCCTCTCTGAGCTAGGGCAAGGTGAATCCAACCGGCCTAAGTGAGCCATTTCCAGGCCTTGATTGTGTATCCTATTCATACCACTCCGTGTGAGATGATACCGTGCGGTGTATTTTTGGTCAACAGGTACACTTTGACCAGTTTTAAAAAATGTGTTTTTTGTGTTTTGAACGTTCCCATATGTTAAAAAAAAGAAAAGTACATTCTTTTCTTTTAAAAAACATACTATCACAATCCCAACTTGGGAGGTGTGGTTAATAGCATCTCTTTTTTTTTAACATGATCCTTTCTCCTTAATGTGATGAAGTTTACAATAATTAGCTAAATGCTTAGCGTTTATATGTCTAGGCATAGTAAATTTATATTTTTCTCTTCTTGGGAGTCGAAAATGCACAACGGTCAACCAGGACCTACCGGATAAATTACTATTCTTGTTCTCCTTAGCCTAGTATTAGAGCAATGGTGCTTGCCATGAGCGTTTTATAAGGCTACCATAAGCATCATTGGCCGTGGTCATGCTGGTTTCAAAACATTGGGCATGGCCACGAGGGTTTGTATCTGCTTGCTTAGCCTAGTATTAGAGGAACGGTGCTTGCCACGAGGGTTTGAAAATTTACTATACCATTCTACTCTCCTTGGGAGTTGCTTCCTGGCTTATGGAAACTGATAGACCTCCGAGTGATAGATAGACATCAAGGATTTGAATTGCTATGTTCTAATTGAAGTCTTACAAGGCGACCATAAGCACCATTGGGGATGGCCATGAGGGTTTGGTGGGTGCCTTCCTCAACGACGGAGCCATCTTGGAGGACGGCTATGGAGGAGGCGTTCTGGATGGTGGACATGCGATGGGCGACAATCACAGTGGTGCGCTTCCTCATCAGCCGATCTAGTGCCTCTTGCACCAGCTTCTCCGTTTCTGTGTCCAGCGCAGAAGTAGCTTCATCCAGCAACAAAATGCTCGGGTCCTTCAATATCGCTCTTGCAATCGCCACCCTTTGCTTTTGCCCCCCGGATAGCTGTACCCCCCTCTCCCCCACCTTCGTCTCGTAGCCCTCCGGTAGCCCACTTATAAACCTGTGCGCATCCGCAGCCATCGCTGCCTCCTCCACCTCCCCTTGCGTTGCACCTTCACGTCCATACACGATGTTGTCATATATGGTCGTGGCAAACAATGCCGGTTCTTGTTGCACCAACCCAATCCGCCGCCTCAGTGAACGCAGGTTTAGCTTTCGAATATCGTTCGAATCTATCATTACCCTCCCAGATAAGGGATCGTAGAACCTCTGTATCATTGCGATGATAGAGCTTTTTCCAGAACCACTCCCACCTACCAATGCTAGGCTCTTGCCTGCATCCACGCGTAGATTTAATCCATTGAATATCATCACTTCTCGCCTGGTTGGATATGCAAAATCCACATCCCGGAACTCTATCTTTCCTTTCAAACGTGTTACCTGTAGTGAGTCCTGGTTGTCTGGATCTATTACCGTCTCCCTATCCAGAATTTCATACACAGTTTTCATTGCATTGCCAGCCTTTGTTATGTCTTGTGCAACTGTAAATGTTTCTGCCACCGAGATTCCCGAAAAAAAGAACACCATGAAGACCCGAATAACTTCTCCAAAGTTGCACTCTCCGTTTTTTACAAGCGTTGATCCATACCATAATGAGAGACCATAGCTGCAATACATCAAACATTGCCCTAGACCAAACAATAAACCAGTTATATTTCCACGGGTAAAGCTCCTTTGCTCAGACCCTTGTAGCTCGCTCGCAACTAGCTGCAACACTTTCTTGTCAGCGTTGAAGGCTGCAACTGTTCGAATATTGCCCACAGCCTCCCCCGTAATTATGGTTGCCCGTGCATATGCAGTTGAGAGATCCCCTGAGATTCCACCTGCAAAGAGATGCTACAATGGCATTTGGGAAAGGACCCATAACGTGAATTAGAATAAACCAAAAACTGCGTGTTCCGAATTTTAGCATCCAAGTAAGTCTCTAGTGGTTACGTTAGACTATCTGATTGAGAGCATGCTGTGTAACAGCTATGTAATACCTCTCCAATATGGCTGGCAACAAGGAGTGGGAATGTGACGAGTGCCACCACAGTCATCCGCCAACAAGCTGAAGCACTGACTATGGTTGCAGTCCCAATGATAGACAAAATCTGTACAATGAGCGCAATGCAACCTCCAATCGCGGCACGGACGTTTGTGACATCAGAAGCCAAGCAAGAAGCCAATGCGATGCTGTTATTCTCATCGCGATCAAACCAGCCCACTTCATTTTGTAACATGGCTATACAATGAAACAACCCCAACCAAGGTTAGCACAATTAAAAACAAGACAAAACTAGAGCTGAACAATGGCCATAAGGACAAACTTCGGAGATACTCACAGCTAAACATTTGCTGACGCACACGATTGCCGAGGTTTTCTTCAACAACGCCAAAATAATAGCTCTGGAGGAAGAAGAAGAATGGGGTGAGCACGCTAAGGAGAACCAGAGAGATACTAGATTTGCCGACTTGGGTTTGAGCGTCGGTGAGGTAAAAAGCATGGATTATTTTACTGATGAAAAACGCAGTCAGAGGGTTTATGGTTCCGACAAGGATGGAGCCCAGGGAGCCCAAGATGGCATAGGGCCATTCTGGCGCGTTTAATTTAGCAAGACGCCAATAGTAGTTTCGTTGAAGTGCAAGCTGTGTTTCATTATCCATAACGGCTTCAACATTGCTATAGTTTGAGAGATCGCCTGCTTGAAGGCTCAATGATAGTTCAAAAGAAGATGAACGTCTCATAGGCGATTGCCGGAATGGAGTGCCGTGACAGCTGGAGTGCCGTGATGATGATCGTCTATGTGTTGCAGCAGGACTATCATGCCTATAACATGTGATTTTTTACGCTCATTAGCATCACGTCTTTTGTGAACTTTCTCATGATATGATAACTTGCAAGGCGCACCGCCCTTACCTCTTGTCTTTGCGTATTTCTCCCAGACCTTCTGCCAAGTCCTGTAGCCTCACTAGCGTTACATACGAGCCCAACTCCCCCTTCTCCATTAATTCATCATGTGTGCCCTGCTCAACTACCTTTCCGCCTTGCATGACCGCAATTGTATCCACATTTCGGATAGTGGACAACCTGCGTAATTTCCATAAGGAAGTTCTAATTTCACATCAATACATATAGTTTGTATGATCTTAAAAATCTAAAAATCAAATTGTTTTTGGTATAAGAAGTTGCACACAATCATGGAGAAAATGGCAGCAATTCTTGCCTGTGGGCAATGACTATTGTCGTCCTCCCAACCATCGCCTTCTCTAAAGCATCTTGCACTACCCTTTCCGATGAGGCATCCAAAGCACTTGTTGCCTCATCTAGCAATAAAATATTTGGGTTTCTCAAAATGGCCCTGGCAATGGCCACTCGTTGCTTTTGACCGCCTGATAGCTGAACTCCCCTTTGCCCTACCTGCAAAAACATTTTCAATATACATACAGATTCATTAATTAATGTACCTTATTCACTCTTCACTCTCTCCTATTGAGTATGTCCTTTGCTAATTACCACACTCTTGTACATATCCAAACAGCAATATACCCATTTGAAAGCGTGTCCTTATATTTTCTCACTCTCTACTGTGGTTGTGCATCTGTCCCCAAGGTTTGTAATCATGCAGGCTATTTTGAGAGCAAAAACCTGGGTCTCATAGCCATCGGGTAGTTTGCTGATGAATTCATGAGCATTTGCAGCTTTTGCAGCTGATTCAACATCTTTTATGCTTGCATTGCCCTTTCCGTAAAGGATATTTTGAAAGATGGTAGTAGCGAATAGAACTGGCTCCTGACTTACGAGACCAATATGATCACGGAGCCAAGTAAGGTCCAATTCGCGTATGTCGACATTGTCCAACAATACTTGCCCTGAAATATTTTGCCACAGTTGAAAACTGTTCATATCAATATCTCAAAGCCGCAACTGACATAGCAATTACATTAGGACTTGCACTTGGTCATCAGGTACAAGTCAATCGTAGCAAATTGTACCATTGACGGATAAAGTTAAGCACCTGAAGTTGGATCATAGAACCGCTCTATCAACGACACTATGGTACTCTTGCCAGAACCGCTACTGCCGACAAGAGCCATAGTCCTACCAGCTGGGATTTGCAATGAGAAATTCCTGAAGATGATTACATCCGACCGAGAAGGGTAGCTGAAGAACACATCCTGGAGCTCTACTTGACCTCTCACTTCAGGGAGAGTTTGTTGTGCTGCAGAACCTGGCTTACGTATCGTGGGTTCTCTGTCTAGCACGTCGAAAATTTTGGTAGCTGCAGCTTTCGCTTTGCCAAGAGACTCCAAAGTGCCGAAGGATTGGCCCAAGGTCCTGCACAAAGATGGAGAAAAAGTTCAAATCGCAAGCATGGAAAAGCGTTTATTGCTACAATATCTAAAACCACAAGACAATTGGATTGTAGGTACATACATGCCACCGTACAAAACACCCAAAACAGTGGTTGTGGCTTTTCCGCCATTTGTTTGCCCTTTCACTACGAGGGTGCTGGCGTACCAGAAGACGAGCGCCCATGAACACAAGAATATCATCCAAAATGATCCCATTCCGAAACCTTTTGCCATACCGCTCTTATAGCCTAATTTCAAGGTAACCTTCAGAGCTTCCTTGTATGATTTGAGTGCCTTCTTCTCGCCAACAAAAGAGTAAACCGTTCTAATTTGTGCCATAGCCTGTTCGTGAAAGTTAGTCCGCGATATAACAATCATGGACGGTCGACAAAAACCATTATGTGTCGCATCACACATTGCTGCTAATTATAAGTAAAGAGAATGAAAATTTTCCTCCCACAGAACAGTGAAGCTCACCTGCTCTGCGATGGTTCCCGCCTCACTGTAAGCTTCTTGAGATTTTCGGGATACCTTTGTAATAGTATTGATGTACACACCTGTTGACAATGCGATTGCTGGTACTACCGCCACCGTTACAAAGGCTATCTTCCAAGCAAGGTAGAAGCCAATTGCAAAGGATGCAATGCAAGCTCCCAGGTAATGGAGATAGCTACCCACCTGTGGAAAATCAATTATTTGACTATTACAAGCTTCCCACATGCTCGGCGTGCTATCTTTTCGGGTAGAAGGTGGGGGAAGTAAATTTACTTGGTTACTAATGGCCTCTTGAACGAGAATAGTATCAGTTGCAGTGCTATCGATAATTCGTCCGGTACTCATGGAATCTGTATCAAAGAACCCAATGTCTTGCTTCAGGATGGCTTCCAAGTATTTGACTCGAAGCTTGGCAGTTTGTCGAGCACCTGTGTGCATCCAGCAAGCAACCTCTGCAAAGAGTACCGCTAATTCATGTCACCATGAAAAATGTCCACGAGGTTCCAAAAAGTTACTAAGCCAGCAAATAAGAACACTGAATCATCGATGCATACATATAAAAGCCAGACAAAATCCTTGAGGTTCTGATATCACATACCGGCCCACGCTGCGGCAAGAGACACAATCCCCACGTAAACGAGAGCTACAGCATGCTGCCTCAGAACGTTCAGCATATAATGAGAGTGCGCAGAAATCTTGAGCTTCATGAGTCCAATATCAAAAAGAAGGAGCGACGAAGGAAGGTAAACTAGTGTGCACCTGACCGACGAAATTGGATAGCTGCTCAGGGGTGTAATCGCGGCTAGCAAGGGTATTGACGATCTTCCCAAAATACAAGTTATAGACAGGGAGTGCAGAGCCATGGGCGAAAGCGCCAAGGGTGCCAAAAAACATGAGGAGGTAATCAAAGCTATCTGCGAATGCGAAGAGGCGGAAGAGGGAAACAGTTTGTTGTTGGGGTGATGGGAGTTTGGCAGAATCGGATGGAACAGGAGGATGGGCAGTGTCCTCCAGCTGATGAGCCGCAGGAGGATGGGCAGTTTCCTCCATGCCCTCTATCTAATGAAGCGCTCCGGCAACAATGCTATGCTGCCAGCATATTTACATACGTATAAATTACACATAATATGTGTAGTTGGACCCATTTAGATCCCATTCAGAACTCATTCCTTTGGACTTTTGTTTTGTGAGGAGAGTGACTCCGATTCTTTTCCAAATGGACTTTTGTGTGAAAAATCCGCCTGAGCAATTCTATGCAATGTATAGAACCAGAGAGACTCCCATCCTTTTCGGATAGAAATTTGCATAAAAAATCCGGGAGGAATCATACTCAACGTCTAAAACCAGAGAGAGAGAATTCTACATGCAATGTATAAAACCCGAGAGGAATACACACACACAAAATCACCATATAAATAGATAGAAGAAGGAGATAGAAGATACCAAGGAGGAATACACATTCACACACACAAAACCGCCATATAAAGACAGAGACGATACAGGCACATGCAACATATAAAACAGAAGAATGCTCTCTCTCTCTCTCTCACACACACACACACACAAAAACACACACACAATTTAAAAAACCCACCATATATAGAGACAAAAGACACTCATGGTCCCATCTCTCTCCCGGGTCTCTCTAGTTTTATATATGTATGGCATATACCATATAGTGAGATAAACGAGGAGAAAAGACACCTATGGATTAACTAACTCTAGGGAATACCACCCATTATCATATGCTCCTTCTCTTGATTGTTAGTATCATACATGTCAGAATTTCCCACTAGGGAGGTCACACCTCTTTGAAGCCTCCGTATTAAAGTTAAAAACCCAAGCATGCTTTTTTAGCTTCTATTCTACACTAGATTCGATTCTACCCACGCCTTTAAATTTTGAGATGTTTCCATCATGCTTTTTTCACTTTTCCATGAAGCCAACAAAGGTATAGATCCTCTCTCTATATCTTAATATTTTCCTATACTATATAAGTACTCTTCAAAATTTTGCCACGTGGTGGATATGGGATGGACTTAATTCAATAAATTTGTGAAACTCTAGAAAGTCATCCACCTCGGGCTCTCAATTTTAACACATATGGCCGAGAGAATGAAACAAGCCATTGGTTGATATGAATGCATCATATTTGAAACAATAGAGCTAACATACACTCTTAGTGATAATTACAACACACATGAAGAAATAACCCAAAAAGACAATATGAAAAATAATACAAGGAAGAAGAAGATGACAATCTAGACTAGCCATGGTCTCCCTTTCCTAAATGAGTGGCTCATGGAGATTCCTCCCCTAGAGTATTTAAGATTTTTTGTTAGCATGTGGAGCCAAAATTGTCCCTTGTCTAATCATCTAAGTGACTCATACATATCTAGTTCATAAAATCTATAAGCATGGGATGCATTTTAAGCCCACTAAATCTCAAACACAAAACATTAATGACATAGAACATCAATGTAAATACAAAATGTGGCTTATGCCCGTATCACATGTTCTATGCAAGACCTCAATTAACATTGCTATATTATGTCCAATTCACACCATATAATGTTCTAGATCACTGTACTCAATTGATCAATCAAATGAGTGAGAATCAACTGAATGTATCACTATATCAATCAATCTGGCATAGAGCATTGTATTCAAAAAATTTGGACTTTTTCTTTGAACTGGTCACCTCCGCTCAATATCGCTTAGTAGACTCATAAATTGGGTATCTTGGGAACACTAGATGTGTAAGTTCCACATAATAAACCTAAAAATTCCCCAAGGTTGTAAGTGGTGACCTCTACTTGATACATCATGGATAAATTTGCAAAAAAAAGCATCACCCCCACACAAATATGGTCAATAAAGCTTAAAATATTGTGCACCTCCGCTCAATATGCAATATATAGAAAGAGTTGGTTGAATAAAATATATAAGGTTGTATAGATACACCATTTGATTGTATGGAAAAGAGTTTGTCGAATTCAATATATAGGGGGTGTATAGATATACCATTTGATTGAATAATATGTTTAAAGGTCACGGTGTAAAGATATACCATTTTTCAGGAACAAGGCATACAATATATTATCATATGCTTCTGAATCTCATTGAAAGTCATTAGATTCTGATATTGCATTTTTACTTGATGGGTTAAGCCTAGCCAAGTAATGTTTAATATGTGCAAGGCTAGGATCAAGAATTGTGATACATTTTTCAACATCATAGCCTTGCCTCTTTTTGTAACTTCGAGTCCTTGATTTCAAGCAATGAATAATGCTACTCACTTCCACCTCTGTCAAGCCCTCTTTATTTGAAATCCATTCACATTTCTTTTGCAAGAAACCCTCATACAGTTGTTTCATAGTGTATTTTTTGGGGAGATTTTTCAAAGGCTTTGGTTCATACCATAAAGATGTAAATATTATAGGCATTCCCTTCTGATCCCTTGCTATATGAGCAACCTTTGCCACCCAAATTGGGCCACCTTGTTCATCCAATCTTAAATTTGCATTAGATGCCTAAACTGCAACAAACATACTCTCTTCAATCTCATCAAATGGTGAGTAGATGGTAGAAACTCTGGTAATGGTTTATCCCCCTTCCTACCACAATATTTCTGAGGTTAAAGGCATTGCCCAGCTTCTTCCTGATCTTTTATCGTATTTGGATACAATGTGGATCTCAATGCCATAGCTTCTTTTAGCAAAAAAGATTCAGAGTATTCAATGCTCACTATTTTTTCTTGTTTTTGTAAAGATTTGACAAGTGCCTCAACTGACTTGATTATCTCCCCATTCTTTATTGCCTGCTCATGATATTTTTGTGTCTTCCTTTGAAGATGTTTAAGACAGGCATCCAAGCCTTTATTTCATCTATGTCATGTGCTTTGTCCTTTGCAAGAACAAATCTAGTTTCCTCCAATGGAGTTATTCTCTATAATAAAGCATATGGCTCACTCCATAAATGATCTCCATCTGCTGAGTAGTGCTTCCATTGCATCACTAGAATATCGTTATGCATGCTAAATCGGTAGATTTGTGTGCCCTATTAATGCATCATCTCCCCCTTTTAAATGTGGCTCTATGAATGCCCTCCAATCTACCATTCTCTCATACTTAATAAATAATCCATATGTGCCATGTCCAAATGAGTACTCAAGAAGTAATCCATAGGTGTTCATAAATATTGTCACCTTAAAGACCTTGAACCTTGCCATGTCCAAATAAGTACACAATAACTAATCCATAGGTGCCACATCCAAATGAGTACTCAATAAGTAATCCATATGTGTTTATCATGAAAGCCATATGAGTATGTGTCACATCCAAATGAGTACTCAATAAGTAATCCATATGTGTTCATTGTGAAAGCCATATATTAAGTATGTGTCATGTCCAAATCAGTACTCAATAAGTAATCCATATGTGCCATGTCCAAACAAGTACTCAATAAGTAATCCATATGTGTTCATTAGAAAGACATTGATCCTTGCCATGTCCAAATGAGTACGCAATATGACCATGTCGAAATGAGTACTCAATAAGTAATCCATTTGTGTTCATTGTGAAAGCCAGATAAATATATGTCACAACCAAAGGAGGACTCAGCAACAATAATCCATGTGCCACATCCAGATGAGTACTCAAGTAGTTAGCCATATGTGTTCATAAATATTGTCACCTGAAAGACGTTGAACCTTGCCATGTCCAAACGAGTACACAATAAGTAATCCATAGGTGCCATGACCAAAGGAATACTCAATAAGTCAGCCATATGTGTTCATCGTGAAAGACATATAAGTATACCTCACCACATAAAGGGTGGAATAAAAGGGAAAGATAAAAGTATGCCTTGCTTGAAGATATAAGGTGAACCAATAAGTAAATACATACCATACGTCATCAATACAAGTGCCTTAAAAACGACAAGGAAACATGTGAGAGGTACCTGAAGTAACGCCTCCAAGAAGTAATGATATAAAAGCTAAATAGAAAAGAAACATTGAAAGAAAACATGTTAGCATGTTAACAACACAACATTCGGCAAGTCCTTTTCTTCCATAGGATGGACTAGCTTTTGAAAGTGAAACTAGTGTTGAAGACATGATGAGCAAGTCAAGCAAGATGTAAGCTTATAAGAGAGAAAGAAACAATAGATCCACATTTGCTTTTGCATATCAAGTGTTTAGGATGAGGAACCTCCAAGCAGTAATAAATGAATATCTCAATATCAAATCTTTACCCTACTCCAGATCAAATACAATGGATGGTCTGTAGGCATGCTTGATTGACAAAAGATGAAATATAACCTGCTTTCAAAATCATAAGATAATCAAAAGTAACTCTCACCTTCAAAATAACACAAAACATTTAGGAAATCAAAAGTAAATGATAAAATCATCGAAGAAAATCTAGTCTTCAAAACAATACAAAGTATGTTGGAAGCTCCTTTGAATCAATCAGCTCATGCTGAAAGTAAATCTTAATATAGAATATTTGCCAAGTCTCTTTAACCAAGATTCATGGAAACTTAAAGTTGCAGCTAAACTTGTTAGCAGAACATAATAATACATGTATTATCATTGCGAATAAAACATCAAGCATATGAATGTAGTGGAATACAAATAACATACCCTTTCAAGTGGAATATCAAGGACAAAGCATTGTATTGAACTACAATGATATCATGGTTCCCAAGCATGTACAACATTAAAGGAAGTCGGTTTATCTCTATATCGCAAAGAAAAGCTCCAACACATAGATGTATGTCATAGTGGTTGGTGATCTTGGAATTAACCATCATTGTCTCACTGAAAAGCAATCAAGTTTTGTGAGGTACCCGAGTATAAATATTAACATAGCTCTTTAGTTGAAGGACATTCTTTGAATGTTGAGTAGCAAAGCACTTACACATGGGCGGTCTACCAACCACATCTGCAGCTAACAACTCGGTGACATAAATGCACAATGGTCACCCTAGCATATCACGACTGGAGCTTGATATCTCAACACTCCCCCTCGAGCTCAATGCACACCAAGCAGTTCTCTAAACTTGCACAGCTTCTCTATGCCCAATGCCTTCATGAATATGTCAACTACCTGATCCTTTGTGCTGACATAAACTAGATCAATAAAACATACTAGAACCTTCTCCTGCACATAGTGATAATGTAAACAAACTCAGGATGAACAGCATGAACATACCCTGGTGGCTGCTCCATATAAACCTCTTCTTGCAAATCACCATGTAAGAAAGCATTCTTTACATCCATCTGATGTAAGGATCATCCCTTTGATGTAGCCATAGCAATGACTACTCTTATGGTTGCCATCCTTGCAATTGGACTGAATGTTTCCTCATAATCAATGCCATATGTCTGTGCATACCCCTTGACAACTAATCTTGCCTTATATCTGTTCACAGAACCATCTGCATTCTGCTTCACCTTATAAACCCACTTGTAGCCAATCGCATTCTTATCTTTAGGCAAAGGCACCAATTCGCATGTAGCATTTGCTTCCAAGGCATCCATTTCTTCATCCATGGCTTTCTCCCATTTTTCTTTTCCCATGGCTTGCTCAAAAGAAGTGGGTTCTAGTTCATGTATCACTTTGACCATATAGGCATAGTCAATGGCTATAAATCCATCATATTTCAACCTATCCACAGGATACCTAACTCTGGTAGACCTGTGCAAAATAGGCTCATCACCAAGTGCTCTCAAAACATCCCTTGCCTTCCTTACTCCAGGTGTAACAATAGAAGAAATATCCAACTCATCATCAAGGCTCTATTCTGAGCCACTAGATTCACCATCCACATAAGAGTGACCTGCATTCACATCAACCATGGGGTGATCTACTTTCTCTTTTCCTTTTTGTGATACTTGCATACCAATATCTGCATTGCTTTGAGGAGATTATCCTGATCTCAATCTACCTATCCATGGTGAAGTATGTGAACCACTGCTAGAGGACATTATAAGTCCACTAATATTTTGTGATTGCTACTGTGAACTCTGTGCAGCATTACCGTTTTGTCGATCTACATCATCAATCACATTTATTGGTTTATACCAGCTACTCATCTCATCAAATACAACATCTCTGCTCACTATTACATCATCAATCACATTTATTGGTTTATACCAGCTGCTCATCTCATCAAATACAACATCTCTGCTCACTATAAACTTACGAATAGAAGGGTTATAGCATCTATACCCTTTTTGCTACAGAGAATAACCAATAAAGATGCACTTCTCAGCTTTTGGATCCAACTTGGATCTCAACACACCTGGCACATGAACATAGGCAATGCAACCAAAAAATGTAAAATGAGAAATATCTAGTTTCCTACGAGTATACATCTCCTCTCATGCCATGTATTGCTGCAGTGGGAGTCATGTTCATTATGTAGACTGCTGTAACAACTGCTTCAACCCAATAATAATCTGGTAGGTCTTTTTCGTTGAGCATGGCACGAGATACCTCTCCAATATGCCTATTTTTCCTTTTTGCAAGTCCATTTTGCTATGAGCTATGACTGCATGAATATTGCTACTTTATGCCATGCTCCTGTAGGAACCTTGCAAACTCATTTGAGAGATACTCTCCCCCTCCATCTAACCTTAGGCATTTTATTTGCAAGCCTGTTTCTTTTTCAACCATAGCTTTAAAAGCTTTGAAATGCCCAAACACTTCATTTTTCTTTTTCATAAAATACACCCAAACTTCTCTGTTGTATTCATCAATAAAAGTGACAAAATAATGACAGCCTCCAATAGATGCAGCTTTAGTAGTCCACATTAGAGTGGATTAATTCCAATGGCCTCCTACTCTCTTGAACATGTCTAGGAAATGGTTTCCTTGCCTATTTTCCAAATTGACAGGCTTCTCGTAAGTTATGCATTTCTGTAACCTTGAACTTAGGTAATCCTACAATAATATTTTGGGCTTGCATTAAATTTAGTCATTGTACATTAACATGACCAATGCGTTTATGCCAAACATCAATATCTCCAACTACACTAGTCTCATGTGCAAACATTGCTGCACTCAATTCAGGCATGTATGCATCCAACCTAAACATCTTGCCCTTCTTCTTCCCTTTTGCTGTCAAGTGACCTTTATTTTTCATATCCTCAACAAAGCTTGCATGAGGATTAAATATGACCTATAAGCCCTACTCAACCATTTGACCAATAGAAACTAGGTTCTTGGTGATATTCAGGACATGAAATACATCAAACAGGTATTCCTTTTTCCCATCCTGCATAGACAAAGGAATTTTACCAATCTGCACAATAAGATGTGCAGTATCATCACCAGTCTCCACAAATCCTGGTCTTTCTATTTTCCTTGCATCCTGCATCCATTCTGCATGACTTGTCATGTGGTTTGATGCACTTGAGTCAACATACCACACATCATTGCTTTCTTCTGCACTTGTCACAGAATTGGACATGTGCTGCACCATAAACAAATGCTCATTTCTGTCATCACCCTGTCTACTATAGGATGCATAATTGCCTTGCTGCAATTTTCTAGTCATGATGTCATTCTGATTTTTATAGTAGTCTTTAACCATATGACCCATTTTACCATAGTAGTAGCATTCAACATTGCTGTTTGAATTTTGGCCTCTCTGCCATCCACCATGGCCTCTTTGGCTCCCTCTGCCTCTAAAGTTACCATGTCCTCCTCCATAGGACTAGTTTTCTTGAATTTGCTGCATATTCTGATTTCTACCATGGCCTCTAGATCGGCCTACTCTACCTCTGCCTCTACCTCTACCTCCATTTGAGTAGAAGACAGTTTCTTTGGAAGTTCCTCCTGAAGAAGATGCACCACCATTTCTCCGCTCTTCAGAAATTAGAAGAGCAATCTACTCCCCAAAATCAGGAAAATTCTCATAGATGGTAATGGATGTCCAGGAGTGTGCATAATCCTTTCCTAGATAATTCAAGGTCACAGAAACTAAATCATCATCTTCCACTGGCAACCCAATGGAAGCAAGTGCATCTACAATCCTCTTCACCTTCATGTGGTAGTCATTGATGCTCATATTTTCTCTCTGCACATTATGCAACTCTTGCTTGAGCTGCATTTTCCTGGCTTGCATATTTGTGCTATACATTTCTGTCAAAGTATCCCATGCCTCCTTTGGCATGCTTGCATCTTGAATATGCATAATCATAGAGTTTGAAATACTGATAGACAGCCAATACATAACTTTTCTAGCTCTCTCATGCCAGACTTTAAATGCTACAATTCCTATTGATTGGGAACATTAGGAATAACTAGTTCTTGTTCAGCTCCAGTAATGAACTCCCAATAGCCTTTTCCCTTAAGGAAATTCACCATTCTAAACTTCCATGCTTGGAAGTTGTTCTTGTTAAGATTTTCAATGACTATCTATGAAAGAGCATTAGACACCATTACAGAACACTGCAAAAATATTCTCTCACTGCAAAAAACACAACTTCTGCCTCACAAGGGCAAATCTGCAAAACTGACGAAAGTGGTATTTGACCACACAATCACTTCCTAGTGACGATTTTGCATCAACAGGCAATAAGAATGATTCTATCACTCCCAATATCTCTGTGCACAGGCGTACGATGCAAAATCTACAGTAACTTTTCACCAACCTACAGAACAGTGGTCGCACAGCAAAAATAGGGCACTTTTTTGAGTGCCTGCGAAAAACTTCCGCCACCAAAACGGGCCTCGAAATGGCATCGAATAAAAAAAATAATGTCACCAAGTTTGTCACCCTCTTACCCACAGCATATACTACCCTCTCACCACACTGTGAAGGGCGTCCCAATCTGAGACAGTGCACTCTTGCACTTTTTGGTTGTACTACCTGTAGAGATTTGCTCCCAAACTCGAAAAAGGAAAGCAACACTGATCCTCTTACCAAGACACCGCAAACTTGGTTTGCTTTCTTGAGCTCCTTACCACAAACCGGGCTCTAATACCATGTGAAGAGAGTGGGAGAGAAGAAAGGAGTCTCACTTGCGGCTTTCTCACATACACAATGGGGGAATACACACAAAGGTGGAGGTTGAAAACAGTTTTCCTCTTCTTAGTTGTGAAAGCCAAAAGAACTAAATACAAAAGGAATAGGTGAACCCTTTATGTGTGTCTCCAACAAAACTTAACTAACTAAGGTGGCATACTAACTGAGCCACTAACTAGAGTACATAAAGATAACTGTCATCTAGCTATTATTCATGGGCGGTGTACCAACCGTATCTGCAGCTAACAAGTCGATGACATAAATGCATAACGGTCACCCTAGCATATCACGAGATCTCAACAACGACAAGCGCTAAAGCACTAAAACCTTGTTTTCAATGATGACCTAATAGAAAGCAAAAATTACTTTCATATGTTAGATAGCCTTTTTTCCAAGTTATTTTCCCAATCAACTTTTTGGTCTGTTGAACATATATAATGAGTCACTGCAAAAGCATCCAGATTGGGGTACCTTACTCTTAAGGACAACTTGGTATCGATTAAATAAGATCTTCATACCTAAAAATTGACTACTTTTGCGACGATGATTCTACACTCTTGGTTTTTATGGATATGACTGGTGGGCTTTGGGTCGTCTCTTCTGAGTGGGTGAGAAGCAGATGAGCAGGGGAGCAAATGCATTGATAAGAGTTGGAGGAGGGAGCATGGAGAAAAGTAGAGCAGGGGCAGAAAAGAGCTAGAGGGGTGTGGAGCAAAGTAGCAGAGCATGGGCAGATCAGAGCAACGTAGTAAAATGCCAAATTCCATGGATCTTATATATATTATAAAGTTTGAGCCACCGTGGTGGCTGGAGCTCAAGGTTGCGTCCATATTAATTGTAGGACACCATGGTGGAATCCCCTAGACGGCAGGCTAGTAATCATGAAGAAGATGCAGGTGCCACTCTGGTGGCTGGTAATTAACTACTATCAGCCCGATGGAAGCTTAGCCACGATAAACGTGGCTGATGAGAGCCACCACCACCGGGCAATAATTCCCAAAAAGGTAAATCATGAAGCTCTAATCACTCATTACCATGCACTCTAGTTCTCAACTGAACATGCGAGCCCAATGATTGGTAATTTTTACTGCACTCATAGTAATCATGCATGCTAAAGCGTGGTGGTGTGTATCTCTGACCTTCTGTATTTCTTTCATGATGGATGTTGCCACTTGGTTACTATCATGTTCATGCAAGCAGTCAATCCATATATCACAAAAGAGTCAAAATCCATGCAATTATACTCCACACAAATGTGTTTTTAGTCCACATTTACCCTCCAATGGCGGTGGGGTACATTTATACCTTGGTAATGCTTTTGTATTCTAATCCATGCCATCAATGGTAATGCACATGGAATTTTGGACATGCACAATAGCTTCCTCTCTCCAAGAGGCATGCAACAATCTAGTATTTTACACATGAGTTAAATGGATTGTTCAACATCTTATATATTTTCCTCGCTTATGCTCACATTTACGATGTTTAATGGCATTTTTCAATTCATCACATCTCTTGCATTTTGACATCCTTTTCTTTGATGGTGTCTTGACATGGAAAAACTATACATGCCAAATTTTATACAAGGTTGCCCTTGAAATCATTCTCTCTTATCTATCTTGTAAATTTTTATTGATCGTTTCTAGCACACCCTTCTTTGTCATTCCTAAAGGAAGATGATGTTTGCATTCCACACTTCCATCCATCATTGTTTGTGCAAGGTGAGGCTATGGTAATGCATGATAGTCAAGGATTTGCTTTAATGTTGCAGATGCATTTCTAGTGCTTCTTTTCCCCTTAAGCTTGTAGGCATTTCCATGAGTTTTATGAACCACTTTATCTTTTACCTCTTCCCAAATGGTCCAATATGTACCATGTGATAGGCCTGTTGACACTCACATTCATTTTGTGAATAGTGTCTTGCATTTCCGAGTTGTGGGTCCATTATCTGGCATTGAATCTATTTCTCTTGAATCTTCATCTCTAATATCAAATGCAGAGTGCCCTTGGGAATTATTTGATGCCACTTTATAATGACTTGGAATTGGGAATCTAGTAGAAAACTTGTTCATTAAAGTCAACCTGTTGCCCACGCCTCTTGAATTTTGTGGTTGAACTATTTCTACTCGACAATTAGATGTTCTGCCATCCATATGCTCCACACTAGTAAGTATACTAGGATCATCCCAAGTCTTAGATGTTCTTGCATATCTGCCCTCCATTCCAATGACAACATCATGACCATGATCATTAATATCAAGAATTCTAGTGAGCATGTTTGAGTCGGTTGCAATACAAGAAAAGTCTTCTATACACGTGAGCATGTTTGAGTTGCTTGTAATACAAGAGAAGTCTTCTATACCCATGAGCATATTTGAGTCACTTGCAACCTCTCTTGCATCAACGGGTCAATGTTTTGCTTGGGTGTAGCCAATCACGAAACTATTTTCGGGGCCATTTTGAAATTAGTTAAAAATGCGACAAGTCTCGAGTGAAGGAATAGTGGAGGAACAGAGATGGAAAGACACAATCCTGCCACTTGAGCTTAATGAAGCCATTTCACAAGGGGTCCCTCGACAACCCAAGATTGTCATACATGAGATTGATCGCTTGGAGGAGGAATATAGACTTCCCAAGAGTGTCATTCACAAGATGGTCATATTGCATGAGGAACGGTGGGGAGGCTGTCAATACTATAAGAACCCACAGTTTGCAAATTATGTTGCCGAAGGCTCCCACTGTGCAAAATGTTGAGCCTGCATCTTGGAATCCTTGCATAAATATAAAGTCCTTCAAAGATCTCAGACTTTATCTCTTGTAATCTTGGATATATATTACCGGGGACTTTTTTAGGGGCTGACCACCCCTCTAATATAGCTGGCTTTTCAATAGAGCTTGAGTTAAGTAGTAAATTGTCTTCTTTGAAAAAAAAGAAAGTAAATTCTCTTTGTATTTATCCATACTTAGATACGATGGTGGTCTCTTTTCAAAATGTAGAAGAGTAAAACTTGGTTGTATGCTACCTGGGTATATAACTTTCGTGGCTGACTATACATTTGGCTTTTCTATATAACTTGAGTTTTAAAGCAATAATTCGCCATTTATACATCCTTGGATACGATTGCTTCACTCAGCTGGACCTTATAATTTGAAAATGTTGCATTTAGTTGGATTCAAAGGTTCTATTTTCTTATGACTGCTTCACTCATGAGATGCAATTAAATGGTAATTCTAACTGTGTGATGTGTTCTTAAAGTCTATCTCAGCTTGATGCTAGTTCTCATTCTAAACTATTGTTATTACAGCTTGATAAACTGACTAAATGCTAACCTAAGCTTGTGAACTAGATGCAAAGTCATTATTATTACAGTTTGATTCTAGCTCAATGCTAATTTGAGCCTGTGAATTAGATGGTCTCTCATGCACAATCATTGTCACTAAAACAAGCTCGGTGGTTGTTTGGGATTAATATATTGTTTGGGATTTATTGATTGGGATTTATTGAAACAAGCATGGTGGTTGTTTGGGATTTACTAAAGGTTATATTTTGTGGGGGTTGCAGGTAATCCTAAACCAACAAAAATGCATTTCGTTGCCAATGCCTACCTCCTCTGGCCAATGCATACTCCTCTAGCTTAATTGGAGTTTGAGCTGACCCAATCATGATTGCATGATGTTCCAACCACCGAGTTGGTTTATAACAATCACATTAAGTCCAAGCTAGCCTGGCTCTAGTGTTTGAGCTAAACCAGCCACATGGTTGCATGATATTCCAACCACTATGCTGGTTTAGGACAATCACATAACTGGTGTTTTGAGCTGACCCAACCATGATTGTATGATGTTCCAACTAGTGTTTGAGCTGACCCAACCATGATTGCATGGTGTTTGAACTGACCCAACCATGATTGCATGCTAGTTTAGGACAATCACATTAAGTCCAAGCCAGCATGTTTATGGTGTTTGAGTTGAACTAGCCACAAGATTGCATGATATTCCAACCATTGGGTTGGTTTAGGACAATCATATAATTGATGTTTGAGCTGACCCAACCACGATTACATGATCTTCCGACCACCGAGCTGGTTTAGGACAATCACATTAAGTCCAAGCCAGCTTGATCCTAGTGTTTGAGCTGAACTAGCCACAAGGTTGCATGATATTCCAACCACTGGGCTAGTTTAGGACAATCACATTAAGTCTAGGCCAGCCTAGTAAACTATCCCAAAGCTCAATCATAACCAACCATCAAGCTAGTTTAGGAAACTACTGACTTGCATTGTATCAAGAAATAAAACAAGCAAACTATCCCAAAGCTCCATGGAGCAACGCTCCAATATGACTAGATCTCACGTCATCGATAGCCTGCTGGGCCAAGTCAAAGTCTATGTGTGTTTTGCAAATACAAACATTCCTATCTTTGAGTTTCCTGAATACCAGGGCTTACAATGCTCAGATCTGCTCTATCCAATTGAGATGTGCGGATTCCAATCCATAAACTTGAGATACAACTCGCGTCTGTTGACCCAACATGCGAGAACGATAGAACAGTGAGCCCCCTTTTTGCTACTACTAAAAGAAGACAAAACACAGTCTAATTAAAGTATATTAAAGCATATAATGAAGCAAAATAATTTTCAACCACCGTGCTATGTTAGACTAGTTTAGGACACGTTTAGGACAGTCAACCACTGGGCTGGCGGCCAATCTAGAATCAAGGCAATTGGTGGTATTTGCCTAAATTCCTCCAATATATTGCCTTTCTTGCTGGGGATTGGTCTCATAAGGAGAAATTGTAGAGTAACAAAAGGGATGAGAAATTTGATGCAATTGAAAAGCAGATAAACGGATAGAATAATAGACCATAATTAAGATCTATTTGTCAGGTGTTAAAAAGTAGAGGCAACAACTAGCTAGGCAGGGCAAACATGAAGGCATCTTATCTTCTTCTTATCTTATGTTATCTTATATATATTTCTTATTTGCAAACTACCATGTAGCTGTTAGAGGAGAGTTCCATGTGGCAAGATGAGGACAATCCTTCACATTATATCTTATTGTCTTTTGATTTGTGGTGAGTATACAAGACTAACATGTAGCAAGAGAAGGAAAATCTAGAAAGGAGAAGGAGAAGGAGAGAGGTGTGTTGGGAAATAAGATCAAGAAGGACTTTAAAACCTTTAAAAGTTAGGTTTTCCCACCTCATGTATAATGACCAATTTGCATGTATTTGCCTTCAATTGTTGCCAAAATTGATGATTTCATCACCAGATTCATGACAAGTCCTTGCCATGCTCAAGCACTCCCCACATTAGCCCTCTCAGCATTTAAATCGAGGCCTACTAGGTAGCAAATTGAAAATTGTGACCAAATAGGCATCAATGAGATGAGCATCTATCGTGAAACGTCCACAAGGCATTATAGGTGGTGCATGATAGTGCTTGCCAAAAGAGCTACACAAAGCCATACTCATTTAAGAAGAACCACCCAAACATCTAGCCGGTGAAGGGAAAAACATATGGTCCTTCATCATCCCTTAACCATCCACAAGAGTTAATGAAGATATTAAAATGTCAATTAGAAAATGAACATTTAGTTCACGTCCATGTCCAACCACTACCATTGAGATGTGTTTCAATTTTTGGAGCACTACTTTTTCTTTACGTTTTGCACCATTACATCACACTTTCCATCTGTGAGCTCACTTGACTACTATGAAGTCCATAAAACATCCAAAAAAAGAAGTTTGAATACATGGATCTCTCTTGATAAATCTCCCAATGATTTTTTTGTTGCCATCCATACAACCTAGATCTGCAAATTGTAGAGACACACACTCAACAACAAGGTGTTCCAAAGTACACTCCCACCATTTATCACATATTTTGAGAATAATAATTTGGAAGAGAGTAGAATGACAAGTAAACTATAGAGTGGGAAAAAAGAAATCGTAGGATGCAAGAATTTAATGAATTGTCTCTCCTTTGCCAAATTTCAAATGTCGAGACCACATAAAGACCAGTTCAAAGCCTTTGAAACCTTGTCTAAGAATGTCAAAGAAGGGCATTGATGTGGGCTAATAAATCGAGGTAGGGAGAGAATATACTCACAAAAGGGAAAAAAACATAAGAGACAGAGAGAATAATAGATCAGTTACCAATTGAGTGATAAGTTGGGAGAGTAATCAAAAGAGGAGAACCCAAGGATGGAAAATACACAGCTAGCTTGAGGGCAAAGAGAGAGAGAGAGAGAGAGAGAGAGAGAGAGAGAGAGAGTGGGGGGGGGATGGGTGGGGTGGGGGGGTATGGGGGGAGAGAGGGGTGGTGGGAATTTTAGTGTGAATGCTCTACCCCTTGATCAATATCACATGTCACTCATCTACCTAAATCATTGAGATGTGCGGGGGTCTTGAAAATTGAAATTTTACTTTATTGAAATTAATGGCATTTTAAGATCCCACCTTGAGACCCAGCAGAGTAGGTCTCTAACCCGTTGTAGATGGGTCATGCTACTCATTGTAATTATATGAAGGATAGATACGTGGAGTTAGTGGAAGAGTGGGTTGTTGAGTAGATAAGATATCCTTTTGCTCTCTTACAATTTCTATTAGATGTCAATGCTCCACTCTCGTGTAACTATGCGAGAACTAGCAAACTCTACTTGTAAGCCCCCCATATGAGGAGAAGGCATTTGAGTAGCTCGATTATCAGGTAGGTCCTGGTTTGGACACCAAATCGGGGCCATGTGTGGCCTGATGGCTGGATGGAGTTGGCACACTGCCAACTAGGCTACATGCAAGTGCGAGAAGGCATCCCAAGACTGACCGCATTGAGGGTAGATGGAGCATTTCCCGAGGTAGCCCACTCTCGAGTTGCGGGGCCCGTTTGGATGGCTCTGGGCCGAACGGTGTCCGTAGGTCAGTTGCTCTATTTTACACCACGGTTCTATCGTGTAGTTGGTGGCCTATTTTGGAACTCGACCCCCAGTCGGCTATTTTGGGTCGATCACCTAATTGAGCCTAACCAACTACGACTGGTGGCTATATAAGTGCAAGCCCGTGAAGCCCATTTCATCACTGGCTACAGCAACCTTGATTCCTTAGCATCCAAACTCCGTTCTCTACTGTTTCTAGCTCGCCATCGAAGCTTCTTTCATAGGAGCGCATGGTTGGGAGGCAGCGCCATCTATTGTATTAGTTCTATAGTAATCAAATTTTTTATTCTCCATACTATCTGCTTTTCTCTCTTGCATACGAGATCCTGTTATCTGTTGAGCACAGACGTTGTATTGTTTTGTATCAGAGCTTGGGCTCTAGCAAGAAGATTTGGTAGTGTGTTTCTGTTTGCGAGCAGATTGTGAGAGATGGCCTAGCCCACAAGACTGCGAATCCCACCATTCAGCGAAAGCATAAAGTTGGACGGCACTAACTATCCACTCTGGAAGTTCAAGATGAAGACCATCCTAAGTGCATACGAGCTTTGGGATACTGCTACTGGGATGGACATGAAGCTGAGACCGAATCCGGCCAATGCAGCACATCAGATAGTACCAACTGCGGATGAGATTCTCGTGTGGACAAGAAGAAATGCAGATGCATTGTGTTCTATTGTCTACAGTGTAAGTCACTCTATCATGGTGTTAATTCAACATTTCACCACAGCGGAAGAGGCATGGACGGTCTTGAAAAATTAGTACGAGACCATGAATCAGACGTGGATTCAGAATCTAGAGACAACTCGCGAACAAGAAATTGTCTGAGTCTGAAGCAACAGAGAAGTTCATCACCAGGGTAAAGAATCTGCATGATCAGATGACTGTGATTGGCATCACCATCACCAGCAAGAATCTAGCACGAAGGTGCATACAGATTCTCCCACCAAAGTACGACGGTCTTGTTATGGCACTGAATATGTAGAATAGAGATCCGCCCCTCAACTTTGAGGATTTCAGCGTAATGCTTTTGGAGGAGGAGATGCGTTAAAAGACGAGGACTGGAGAAGATTCAGCTTTCTCGGCTAGATCAAAGAAAGGTAAGGATAAGGACTCTAGTAGCCCATCTTCTTCTGATGATAAAAAGAGAAAGAAGAAGATCAAGTGCTTCTATTGCAACAAGGCAGGGCACAAGCAGAATGAGTGCCAAAAAGATGGAGTTGTAAAATAGTTGTCCAATGTTCTTTATGTGCAAGATATCAAGAGGAACTTGTTGTGCATTTCTACGATCACGAATCGAGACCTCAAAGTTCACTTCGATAAGAGTGGCACATAGATTTTAGATCTTCATGGGAAGGTCGTTGGTAAAGGTACACGGTGCACCCTGGAACAATATGAAAAATTCCAACAAACAAGTGTTATGCTTACAGCCAGTGTCATTGTGAATCCAAGTATCATCTCTTAGGTTTTCAAGTTACCTCTAGTCAATGAGGAGGATATGGTGGAAAAGGAGGTCGAGGCAAACATGTTTCGAGAATTCAGAGAACCCGAATCTACAAAAAAATACTTCTTATTGTACAAGGTGGAAGACCTAGTTCATTGACAACAGTTGGAACGGTATCTCAAGTGAATGCACCTACTTATGAAGACGAATACGATGTCTTGGGAGAGCTATGCCATTATCCGACCCATAGAGAAAGGCACACATATTTCATGGGCCAATCCTGGGGTGCCAACTCAATATGTAATATGTTACTACCATCTTCCAAAATCCAGAGTATGGGGGGACAAGGTCCATATATAATATACATGGATTTCCTTTAAAATTTTCAAATATGCAAGGGAAAAATATGAAAATTTCATGTCCCCCCTCCCACTAAATATAAGATATATACCTTGAAAAATATGCAAGATTTTAAGATTTGTACATATTTTTCATAATATGTGAGGCCCAAGGGATGCGTCAATTTTACGAGCAAAAACCTATGAGCAGGTTTATCCGAGCGTGTTTTTCAAGAGATTTTTAAAAATGTTTTTCTTTAGGAAACATGGTTTTTACACTTTTATTTTCACTAGAACTAGATCCCTTTATCATAAAAATATACAGACTAGTCACTCATTCATTTTTACACAACATAATTTTCTTATTTAGAGACATCCCTTTGTACCCCTGTTATTACCTTAAAAAAGTGTTGATTCCTTTAAGAAACATTCCTCATAATCACTCTCAATGTAATAATACTATGCATATATAATTACTTATTAACACATTTATATCATATGGCAATATCTTTTTAGTGTTTTTATAGCATATTTATGGACATGTTTCTAAAGAAGTTTAAATTACTATAAATAAGTATTAACTTAGGCTTATATATCACTCTCATAAAATACATGTAATATTTAATCCTATATATGAAAGATTTTCCAAAATATAACTCCGTAGATGTGCTCAAATGGGGTGTTCCGATCAATTTGAGTGGTTGAATGACTATATTTGGACATTGGATATGAAAGTTATGTCACTTTTAAAAGTGCACCTTGGGAGACTTGCTTCAAAAAGGTTTCGCTGGCGAAACTACCTAGATGGCTTGCTTCAATGAGTTTTCTTTGAAGAAACTCTTTCATGAAGATAGGTTGAGAGAGGGTTTTCAATGTCACCCCCTATTAAGTAAAAGTTGTAAGAAGGATCATAAGGGAATTTTCATAGAGAAGTCTACTCTACATGTGGGTTTCTTCAAAAGCCATCCCATTATGCTCTCACCATTCCTACAGATTCACCTAAAGATTTTTGTATAAAATAGGCATTGCTATAATACTTTGCATATTTCTAAGTGAAACTATGTTTTCTTCTGATCGATTTTTGCCATATTTATGCATAGTTGGAAGCTTTATTTTTCCTTCGCTCGGACGCTCGGAAGATTTCGCTCAAAAAATGCTCGTCCCCAGGCCCAAGGGGGGGGGTCTTTTGGATGAGGGGGGGTAAAACAAAAAATACACTAAAATATTCAAACTCATCTCCTTTCAAATTAATATAACTTTTTCATGTGTTACCCAAATTTCAAGGTGTAAACACATATTTAAAGCTCTTTTAGTGTAGAACACAACCATGTTAATTTAAACAATTTCTACTCACGGCATATTGTTAAATTCATCTCATACTCAAGATTTTGATAGATTTTCTTACTAAAGGGAGTTTGGCACCCTAGGGGGACAATATCCTCTACAAACGGCTGATGGCCGAGGTGGCCAAGAAGGATTTATCTACTTCCAACCAACACTCTAAGATCGGGCCGTTTATTTTAGCTCTCTTTGAATTCTATCGGTAGTCCTCGGTGTGAATCAAGGAAATTTCGAATGCAGAGGTGCACTTCAAGAACAAACAGGATGCAGACGAAGAGGCCAAGAAATATAAACATGAACATGGATCTAGAGAAACAAGGCCAAAACCCTACAAAAGCACATGATTATTTTATGCTCCTAACTACCACAAAGTGGAGATGTAATATCTGCCACGAAGTTTACACGGGTTCAAGTACTCTAATGCACAAACACTTCCTAGGCGATCCTCAAAGATAGATCAAAACGTCCAGAGGGCCGGGAGTGGAAATTGTGGTACCCATTTTGGGTGGTGAAACATCTGCAAGTGTAGACACAATTGTGGATGACATAGTCACATGCCACCAGTCTCAACTTGTAATTGAAGAAAGAACCATGGGTCTTGGATCCTGGGGTGAGAAATCGGCAGTGAGTATGGAAAATTGCTCACAAAGTGCAACCGCATAGAGTAGTGCCCTTGCACAACCAGTAACTTTCTCTAATGTGCATACAAAAAGAGCACAATGCACGAATGTGCCTCGTTCGAATGCATATGACATATGCAACAACAATCCTTGGAAGCTTCCTTCAAAGCACAACATATCGAGAAGGCGCAACAAGATGTGTTTGAAGCTATATGTTGCACAGGATATCCATTGAGCATGGTGCAAAGCCCACATTGGAAAAAAGCCATGTCCTCTTTCGCTAAAGCTTGCCCAGGTTTCACAATGCCTAGTTATGATGCCATCCATAATGGCATGTTGGATGCATACTACAATAGGATGAACAAGAGATGCAGCAAGTGGTTTACGATGGTATTGAGAAAACAGCTTGCACCATCACCATTGTAACAAACGGATGGAAGAATGTCAGTAAGAGGCCCCTGATCAATGTCATGGTTGTGACGTTCAAAGACGAGGCTTTTCGACGATTGATTAACATGAGCAGTGAGGCCAAGATTAGAGAATTTATTGCGGATTAGCTAAGTAGATGTATTGAAGATATTGGTCCTAACAATATTATTCAATTGATTACTAAGAATTATCAAAAGGCTATAAAATTTATAAATTGTAGATATCGATGTATTTGTTCATTGCATGCTTGTGCCACTATCTAGGACTTCTCTTCGAGGGATTGGTACAAAAAACCTAAGACCTAGCTCTTCAAAGTTTCTGTGGATGAGGCTTGGAAAGTTGTGTTATACTTTCTTAAGCACGAGTGATTACTTGGTATATTTAGGAATCACCAACCTGTGAATCACCCACTAGAGCTTTTGAAGCCACGTGAAACACATTTTGGCACAAACTATATAATAATGGAGCAGTTGTTAAAGTAGCAGGGGCTTATAATTGAGACATTATTGAGCACAGAGGCTATAGAGTGGATAGTCGAGCCACACTCGAGTGGCTCGATGTACTGATTATGCAGTCATGGCTTCTTCGATGTCTCTTTGAGGATAGGGCAGAGTATGCCTCTATTGTTAAGGAACTCTCAACTTTTTGAAATTGAGAAGGACTATTTGCCTACCAAGAATCAAAGAATTAGCCAAAGATATGCTAGCATGGAGATGGTGGGAAGAGTGTGGAGTGTCCACGCCTCATTTGCAAGCCTTGGACATGAAGGTATTGTCACAACCTTGTAGCAACTCCAATGTACAATCCAAGGACACTACAAATTTGGCAATCAAAATTGCGGTCATATGGGTCAAGCTAAGAAAATATGTAGCCTATGTTCAACAACGTGAAGTTCATTTCCTCAATGGGTCACATTTCCAAATCCTCGTTTACATTGAAACTATGCATTTTTGTCAAAATTGCTTCCATGGTAGCTCACTTCTTTGAATCAATCCCACATAGCAAGTTTCCACAATCAACTAAGAGTTTGATTGCAATGTCTCCTTTCATAGAGTTATCACCAAGAGCTCCTACAACATCTATGAGAAAGTTGGCAATTTCTCTAAATACCCAACCAACAACAATAAATCTGACACTGGTGCCCATGCGCCCCTGGGATTTGTATGTGTATTTGTACTTGCATACAATTCTAGCACTAACCATGGAAATTCCGTTAGAGGAGCATAGGCTAGGTGAGGGCTGGGTCTTGTGAATACCTACTTTCGTTCTAGAGGAGGCTTCTTCCCTAATCAACAATCCCTACTCGGACAGACTCGTCATCCTCTATAAAGTCCAACATGTTATTGTTTGCCTGTAGATCAGTGTGCGCATATCTCTGTTCATGGACTGCTCTCAAACCATTGGCAATAGCAGCAACAATGGACAAAGCATGGTGACATAATAACCTTGCTCACAACCTGGTGAGTGGAGAGTTCCAGCCAAAGCGATGTACTTCTCTCGAATAATGTATGGTCTTAAATAAACTCACATATGTTCCACAACGCTGTGGGAGACACATCAGCATATCATGCACACTTCCACCATTGAAGAATGGAGTGATGACCCAAAGCTCTTTGTTACGTCAACTATAATACCGTGTGACCACGGTATAAGGCAGGAAGCCAAAGGGCTTGACAGCACTTGCATTAATAGGGCCTAAAGGGCTTAGATCTAGGGTCACACCTTAGGCATTTATGAGGTGGTGCATAAGGAGTCCTAGAGAGGGCTATAAAGAGAGGAGTCCCTTATGGGACATGTGGCACCAAAGTTGGAGGTCAAGTGGCAAGTGCTGGGCTAGGAGGGAGGATTCTAGAGGGAGCCTAAAAAAGCAAGGAGGTTTAGGGGGCTCCAAGAGAAGGGAATCCATGATCGGGTGGATCATGATAGCATAAGCCCTCAAGGTTTGAGGACCCGCAACATTGGTATCAGAGCCGTTTTTGAGAGACTCTTGGGAATGTTGTGGAGACCGTGATCCCAATGATCTTGATCTTGTGGCATGATCGTAGAGAAGCAGATCGTTTGTGCAATGACGAGCACTGGCTCGATTGAGCACTAGTACATAACTCATGGAGGGCGAGCAGGGTATGGAAGGTGCATTTATAAGAAGCTTTGCATGGAGAGGTGTGGCCCGTTGAGCCCCGTTGAGCTTTATGGGAGTGCTACTTCTTAATGAGCGCCTGACCAAGGCTAGCTTTTGCCTTACGTTCCCTAGCTATAGGTGATGTCTTTGAGATTGTGATTCTCAGTCTTCACACAACGGCATAGCTTCTAGCCTTCTACTATTCAGACAGTTGGGACTCAAGGGCAGCGTAGACTTATGGAATGCAGTGGCGCAGCCTAGTAGCCTACTACAAGAGCTCGTTTATGTCATGCTATAGATTCGAGAAGAAGGTCACCACGTGAGACTACTTATAGAGCAACAGCTGCAAGATTGGTAGAAATTCAGAGCAGAGGAAGCGAAAATGGCATGAGTGAGCCAGTGAAAGGTAGCGCAAACCGTTGCACAGCAAATCATCGCTCAAATCGTCTATTCGTTGCTGTGCAAATACACCGTGTCTTAGCATTTGTAAAAGCTATGTAATCTAAGGTTTTCAAAACCTTAGAAAAAGCCAACTCAACACCTTTTTCTACCCCTCTCTAAAGTCTAAAGTCCCCTCTCTTTTCAAAGTCTTTTCACCCCCTTCTTCTTTCCAATCTCCTTAGCCTCACCAAACTCAAAGAAGAAGATCGAAGAACAGGTCGAAAAGTTCGAAGCAAAGAGTATAAAGAAGAGCGAGATTAGGACGAGAGATCAAGAATTAAAAGCATGAGAGGATGCATCAGCTTCAAAGACAAATTCAAGACCATCGAACAAATGCCAGGGAAGTGGGCATCATATTTTTCTCTCTGATATAAAGCACTTTGCTTTACATTTTTTGGAAAATATACATTTTTAAAATGACAACTCTTGAAAGGGATGGTATGAATAGGGAGGCCGAGGAAAGGGTTGGAAAGGGAAAAGCAATAGTTAGAGAGGAAATACATGAGCACCTAGGTACAAACTGAAACTCAAGAGGATAATGTAGAAATGGAGGATATTGATTATGGTGATTATGGAATCCCGTATGCGGAATTCACTAAACTTGAAACTCGAACGCAAAATATAGAAACATAGTTAGGGGTTATCAATGAATATTGAAAACCCTAGCTAAAGCTATAACTAAGATAGCCGATTCTCAATCGATATCTATTACTGAAAAATCACCGATTCCTCCTAATCAAGTTGAGAGGTCTACCTCTCGACCATGGATGATTATTTCCTATTAGTTTCATTAAGAAGCGAAACTTTTATATTGGTGTCAAAAGTTTGAATGCCGCGATTTAAAAAAAGGTTTGAAAAATTCGCCAAGATTTGAAACTTTTATGAGAGAAAATTTAAAATTTTTTCACGATTTATAACTTTTTCTTTAAATTTTAAAAAATTATATATATAATTTTAATACGTTGTACAAATATTGTGAAACTAATAAAACTAGCTTAACAAACTTTTGCCAAGGTTTTATATTAATATATAAGTATTGCTTCAATAAAAACATCCCTGCTCTCGACTTAGAGAAACCTCGAACATTCTTAAGGACTTAAAACCACCAATTTTCAATGGGGAAGAAAAGGAGTGTAATAAAGATGCAATTAATATGTTCTTGCAAAAATGGCAAGACTTTCATCGACTCAGGAATACACCTACTGAAAATCAAGTCGTGGAAGCAAATCTTTCCCTTGGAAATAAAGCCTATAAATGGTGGATGAGCCTCAGGAAGAGTGATAAAATTCCTAGATATTGGACTGAGCTTAAACAAGCCTTCCTAAAAGAGTTTCTACCAGAAAATGAATTAGAAAGAGCGTGGGAGGCTTGGGACAATTGCACTATGGGTAAAAACACTCTAGTCCAGTACGTAGCAAATTATAGGGAGGCAGTCCTTAGGCTGAAGGGAATTGATGAATTCCAAAAGATAAGGGGTTTCGTGAGAGGTCTCAAAGACACTTATAAGGTTGAGGTGAAAAGAAATTCTCCAAAAACCTTTGAGGAAGCCATTAAGTAAATATATGATGATACGATGGGGAAATTCAGAATTGGAACTTCGGAGCAAATAGGTTTTGTTCCAAAGTTCAATAAATTTTCCAATTTGAAAAGGAAGGGGCACTTTAAGAAGGCGGTTCCTCAGGCACCACCTAAGAAACCTCAAAACACAAAATTATCCTCTCTTAAAGAAAGAGGATTATGAAAGGTCCAGGCAAGAAAATCTTTGCTTCAAATGTCTGGGCAAAGACCATGCTGCTTGGAACTGTCCTAAAAATAAACCAGCGGGAGCTAAAGCCCCAAATAGACCTCCACAAAAACAAGTGCATACGGTGCAAGTGTTACCGCTCAATGGTACTGAAAAGTACACTGAGGTAGAGATCTATCATGAGGATAGCACCCATATGTGTTGTCTATCATCGGCAATGTGGCAACCCACCTTTGGTCCTCATGATTTGATGAGGATGCATGGAAAAATTAAGGGGTAAAGAGTAATAGTGATAGTTGATGATAGTGCAACACATAATTTCTTAAACTACTCATTATTTAAGAAATTAAAATTGCCTGAGAGTCCCAGTGCCCATAAATATGTGGTCTCTTTGGCAAAGGACAGTGATAAAAAAGTTTGGGACACCATGATATATGGTGTAGAGATGGATATTCAAGGCTATTAGGATGCCTTGGATTTCCAAATCATGCATCTCGACCGAACAGATGTAGTGTTTGGTCGAGAATGGTTGTATAGCCTTGGGCATAGCTTACAGAGGAGTTATCTTAATAACTCCATTATGTTTAAAAAAGGGGGTAGAGTCTTTCAGATTCAAGGAGAACATGATGTGCCTAACTCTCCTCTTATTTGTCGTGGTCGGGTGGATCATGACAGCAAAAGCCCTCGAGGTTTGAGGACCCGCAACACTCTTGAATGTGTGAGTACCCCAATATTTGACGGATAGATCTATGGACCACTATCTAGCTCATTCTTTAGTGCTAGATGAGCATGGGCTTCGCCTCTATTACTCCTCTTGCTAGCGTACCACAATGTTAGCATAATACTTGGGGCACCCACAGCCTATGTCCAGAATATCTTTCCTTCTCCTCCCTTGCCCACCGGTTCATGCAAGGTTAGCGCTTACAATAGAAAGTGCACTGTGTGCTCAAGAGCACATGTCGGCAAATGTTGTACATAGTTCTATCTATGCTCTCCCTTCAGCCTGGGCTAGATCCGCATTTTCTTCTGGCCCACTAGCCATCTTAGTCATATGGACCAGGGCATTGGCTGTTGCCTTTTCGACAGCCCCTTTCTCCTTTATGTTTTTTCTTCGAGTAGAAATTTGTGATGCCTTCCATTTAGTCGTGTAGAGTGCAAGCTTCTCCTCTCCATTGGCAGGTAAGGCAACATTGTTCATCTTTGCATATATTTCCCATTAGCACATAGGATCTCCCAACACTCGAGGAAAATATTGAGCAACTATCAATTTAACATCCAACTGTGACATTCGGCCATGTCTAGGTCAGATCATGTACAAAAGGTCAAATACTCAGGTTATCATTTGATCATGCAAATATTTTGAGGTCGTATGGGCCCGAATTTCTTCATCGCTCAATCCTATCAAGTGTTCAGTCGTCAACTTACAAACAAGAATCAGAACCTTAGTCTTCAACTGCTCTTGTGTTGCCATCAAGGATGGGTGTAGTGATCCAGTGCATGCAACAATCATTTTGTAAGCACTCATACTACTTCAAAATAAAGAACACACGAATTACACATGCAAATTTGCAATGCTAATGTAAATTAAACCACTCACAAGCGACATGCAACACAACTAATTATTATCATGTTCCAAAATAACTTTCATAAAAGTTCTAATCCTTAGAATAGTAAACTACTAAATATGTTTTGCTTTCTAAGGCAATGGAATATTATGTCAAGTAATTCGTAGCTCACTGTATAATCCATTACTATAGCATCTCACTACATAATCCACTATTATAGAGTGAATTTCGTAGAGTCACTATCAATTGTCAACCTATCGGCTGGTGGAGGCTAGAATAGAAAACATATAATAGCATCCCATAACCAAGATGATCTAGATTAGCCTTGCCAATCACATCTAGTTGGGAAGGGTTGTTATTGGGATGAACCCGCCAACAAAAGCAGGCCATCATCAGGATAAAGCCAACTCTACTAACACCTATGTATATAAATAATACATTGATAGATATGATAAGGAGTTAGTATGCACTTGCTCACAATGCTCGGGAAGAACAAAAGTATCACTTTCATCGGTCCAATTTTTGGTGGAGTCTATTGCAAAGAAACCACTACTATCTTTTCTGATCACTGTCGCATGGGGACCATTGTAAATAGTTTTAAACCATTTTACATCAAGAATGAAAACACTAAATCGTCTGAAATCAACTTCATAGATTTCGCATATGGTTCCACAATAATCCAACTGTGAGGAGAGAAGATTGGTATCCGAAGCACTTGCTTAGCTATCTTGTGTGAAGTTAGCGATGACTCCACAATCATATGTGACTCTCTTTTAATCGATGTGTTTCATGTGAAAATGTCATCCATATAACCATAATGCACTGTACTTTTTGTACTGTAAAAGAGCATCATTAAAACAATGAAGATGTATCTATTTTATAGCATATATTGCCACAAATAGTTAATTAATTACATCAAGAGGTAAGAAACTTACATGCATCATACATCCAGATAATAACTCTTGCTCATGCTCGTTTATTGTCTCTCCATCGCGTTCGGTTTTACGTAGAGCTAGTTGTAGCCAATCAAGTGACATGTGAGTGGAGAGAAGAGCCAAATCTCATGGATATGGTTGCGATCACCTGTACATTACTCTGAATCTCGTCCTTGCATTTATTCTTTCTGCTTTGGCCACTTCATATCTCTCAATCCACTTCTGCATCTCAGGCTATTGAGGATACAAAACTTATTGAATTTTTCCATTTGCACTTCGCTCATCTTTCTTTCAATCCCTTTTCCTTGGGGAACCTCGCCAATGATCTGATCATCATCCTTGTTATGCCAAGCTTGCGGCATATCGGGATCCGTGGATGCAAGAAACTTTGTGATATATACTAATGACTCTTGCACAAGCCATCCCTCTGCCATGCTTGCTTTTGGTCTTGCTCTTTGTCTTATGAATCCCTTCAAAATTTTCATAAACCGCTCGAGAAAAAACATCCATCGACTATGAACAGTACCTGCAATAGCCACCTCATCAACCATGTGCACAAGCAAGTGGACTTGAGTTGTCATAATGCTCAAGGGAAAGTGCTTCTCAAGCAAGCATACGGCTTTGATGGATTCCACCCTAGCCTTCTTGATGCTCGATATTACTAACTGAGCCACGAACTAGAGTAGATAAGGATAGCTATCATCCAGCTATTATTCGTGGGCGGTGTACCAACCACATCTGTAGCTAATAAGTCGGTGACATAAATTCATGAGTGGAGCTCGATATCTCAACACTCCCCCTCGAGCTCAATCCCAATTCTTGCACACCGAGCAAGTCTCTGAACTTGCGCAGCTTCTCTACGCCCAATGCCTTCGTGAATATGTCAGCTACCTGATCCTCTGTGCTGACATAAACTAGATCAATAAGACCTAGTAAAACCTTCTCCCGCACATAGTGATAATGCACCTCAATGTGCTTTGTTCTAGCATGATAGACTGGGTTATTTGCCAAGTGTATACTGCTCATGTTGTCACAATAAATGACAACTGGCCCATCTGTAGACTGATGCATATCATAAAGTAACTTATGCAACCAAGCTACCTCACATGCAACCATTGTTGCACCCTTGTACTCAGCCTCTGTGCTCGATAAGGCAACTGTAGGCTGTTTTTTGCTGCTCCAGGTGACTGTAGCACTCCCAAAAGAGAACACATATCCACTGGTAGATCGTCTATCAGAAGTACTACCAGGCCAATCAGCATCAGTGTATCCATGCAATTGTTAGAACCCCAGCCTCATAAAATAGTCCATACTGCAATGTGGACTTCATATACCTGAGTATGCGTCTAGCCGCATCCAAATGCAGTTTCCTTGGAGCCTACATAAACTGACTTACCAATCTAACAGCATAGCTTAAATCTGGCCTAGTAATAGTCATATAAATCAAACTTCCTACTATGCGTTTGTACATAGTAGGGTCTTCCAGAAGCTCACCTGCATCTGTGCTCAGCTTCACATTCTGCTCCAAAGAAACTAAAATAGGCTTACAACCTGTCATCCCATATTTGGACAGCATGTCCAATCCATACTGCCTCTGCAAGAGCTGTATCCCACTTGGTGATCTAATCACATCAATGCCCAAGAAATAATGTAGCTCTCCCAAATCCTTCATCTCAAACTTCTGCGTCAATAGCATTTTCACATGAAGGATATCTTCATCACTATCACCTGTGATGATCAAATCATCAACATAAATGACAAGTAGCATAATCCCTTTCTCTGTTTTTCTCACATAGAGTGAGAAATCTGCCTTGGAAATCTAAAAGCCAAAAGATACTATCCTAACTTGTCAGACCATGCTCTAGGTGCTTGCTTCAAGCCATACAAGGCTTTCTTCAACCTGCAAACAAACTCAGGATGAATAGAATGAACATAACCTGCTGGCTGCTCCATAAAGATCTCTTGTTGCAAATCACCATGCAAGAAGGCATTCTTTACATCCATCTGATGTAAAGACCATCCCTTTAATGCAGCCATAGCAATGACTGCTCTTACAGTTGCCATCCTTGCAACCGGACTGAATGTTTCTTCATAATCAATGCCATATGTCTGTGCATACCCCTTGACAACTAATCTTGCCTTGTATCTATTCACAGAACCATCTGCATTGTGCTTGATCTTATAAACCCACTTACAGCCAATTGCATTCTTGTTTTTAGGCAAAGGCACCAATTCCCATGTAGCATTGGCTTCCAAGGCATCTATTTCTTCATCCATGGCTTTCTCCCATTTTTCATTTCCCATGGCTTGCTCAAAAGAAGTGGGTTCTGGTTCCTGTATCACTTTGACCATATAGGCATAGTGAATGGCTGTAAATCCATCATATTTCAGCCTATTCACAGGATACCTAGCTCTGGTAGACCTGCACAAAATAGGCTCACTTCCAGGTGCTCTCAAAACATCCCTGGTCTTCCTTACTCCAGGTGTAACAACAGAAGGAATACCCAACTCATCATTAATGCTCTGTTCTGAGCCACTGGATTCACCATCCACATAAGAGTGACCTGCATTCACATCAAACATGGGCTGATCTACCTTCTCTTTCCCTTTTCGTGATACCTTCATACCACTATCTGCATTGCTTTGAGGAGATTCTCTTGATCTCAATCTACCTATCCATGGCGAAGTATGTGAACCACTGCTAGAGGACACTGCAGGTCCACTGATATTTTGTGATTGCTACTGTGAATTCTGTGCAGCATTACCATTTTGTGCATCTACATTAATCATCACATTTACTGGTTTATACTAGCTGCTCATCTCATCAAAGACAACATCTCTGCTCACTGTAAACTTACGAGTAGAAGGGTTATAGCATCTATACCCTTTCTGCTGTAGAGAATAACAATAAAGACGCACTTCTCAGCTTTTGGATCCAACTTGGACCTCAACTCATCTGGCACATGAACATAGGCAATGCAACCAAAAATTTTAAAATGAGAAATGTCTGGTTTCCTACCAGTATACATCTCCTCTGGCATCATGCCATGTATCGCTGTAGTGGGAGTCCTGTTCATTATGTAAACTGCTGTAGCAACTGCTTCAACCCAATAATAATCTGGTAGATCTTTTTCTTTTAGCATGGCCCGAGATACCTCTCCAATATGCCTGTTTTTCCTTTCTGCAAGTCCATTTTGCTGTGGGGTATGACTGCATGAATATTGTTGCTTTATGCCATGCTCCTGTAGGAACCTTGCAAACTCATTTGAGAGGTACTCTCCCCCTCCATCTAACCTTAAGCATTTTATTTGCTGGCCTGTTTCTTTTTTAACCATAGCTTTAAAAGCTTTGAAGTGCCCAAACACTTCACTTTTCTTTTTCATAAAATACACCCAAACTTTTCTGCTGAAGTCATCAATAAAAGTGACAAAATAGTGACAGCCTCCAATAGATGCAGCTTTAGTAGTCCACACATCAATTGGATTAATTCCAATGGCTTTTTACTCTCTTGAACATGCCTAGGAAATGGTTTCCTTACCTGTTTTCCAAATTGACAAGCTTCACAAACCTTATGCATTTCTGCAACCTTGAATTTAGGCAATCCTGCAACAATATTTTGGGCTTGCATTGATTTAAGTCGCTGTATATTAACATGACCAATGCATTTATGCAAGATATCAATATCTGCAACTACACCGGTCCCATGTGCAAACATTGTTGCACTCAATTCAGGCATGTCCACATCCAACGTAAACATCCTGCCCTTCTTCTTTCCTTTCGCTATCAAGCGACCGTTATTTTTCATATCCTCAACAAAGTATCCATGAGGATTAAATCTAACCTGCAAGCCCTGCTCAACCATTTGACCAACAGAAACCAGGTTCTTGGTGATGTTCGGGACATGAAATACATCAGACAGGTATTTCTTTTTCCCATCCTGCATAGACAAAGGAATTTTACCAATCTGCACAATAGGATGTGCAGTATCATCACCAGTCTCCACAAATCCTGGTTTTTCCATTTTCCTTGCATCCTGCATCCACTCTGCATGACCTGTCATGTGGTTTGATGCACCTGAGTCAACATACCACACATCATTTCGTTCTTCTGCACTTGTCACAGAATTGGTCATGTGCTGCACCATAAATAGATGCTCATTTCTGTCATCACCCTGTCTACTAGAAGATGCATAATTACCTTACTGCAATTTTCCATTCATAATGTCATTCTGCTTTTTGTAGCACTCCTTAGCCATATGACCCATTTTACCACAGTAGTAGCATTCAACATTGTTGTTTGCATTTTGGCCTCTTTGCCATCCACCACGGCCTCTTTGGCTCCCCCTGCCTCTAGAGTTACCACATCCTCCTCCATAGGACTGGTTTTCTTGAGTTTGCTGCATACTCTGATTTCTACCACGGCCTGCAAATCGGCCTCCTCTACCTCTTCCAGCATTTGAGTAGAAGACAGTTTCTTTTGAAGTTCCTCCTGAAGAAAATGCACCCCCATTTCTCTGCTCTTCAGAAATTAGAAGAGCAAACAACTCTTCAAAATCAGGAAATTTTTCACGGACGGCAATGGATGTCCGGAACTATGCATAATCCTTTCCTACACCATTTAAGGTCACAGAAACTAGATCATCATCTTCGTGGGCGGTGTACCAACCGCATCTGCAGCTAACAAGTCGGTGACATTAATTCACAACAGTCACCCTGGCATATCACGAGTGGAGCTCGATATCTCAACACAATGATGGGTGTAGGAACCCTCTCTTCCCCTCTCTTCCCTCTTCTTTCCCTCTTCTCTCCTCTTCCTTCCCTCCTTTCCTTCTCCTTCTCCTTCAATCTTTCAATCTCTTTCCCCCTCTTTTTCCCTCTTTCCTTTCCCTCTTCTTCTCTCTTTCCCCCTTCTCTTATGCTCATGCATAAGCATAAGCATGAGCATATGTCTCCTTCTCTTGCATAAGCATAAGCATAAGCATAAGAGAAGGAGACATATGCTCATGCTTCTCTTTTCCTCTTCTTCTCTCTTCTCCTCCTTTCCCCCCTCTTTTCCCTCTTCTTCTCTCTTTCTTTCCCTCTTTCCCCTTTTCCAATCTCTCTTTCCTTTCCCTCTTCTTCTCTCTTCTCCTCTTTTCCCCCCTCTTTTCCCTCTTTCATGCTCATGTTCTTATGCTCATGCATAAGCATAAGTATGAGCATATGTCTCCTTCTCTTATGCTTATGCATAAGACTTATGCGTGAGCATGAGCATATGTCTCCTTATGCTTATGCATAAGGTGACATAAGAGAAGAAGACATATGCATATGTCTCTTTTTCCCTCTTTCCTTTCCCTCTTCTTCTCTCTTTCTTTCCCTCTTTCCCCTTTTCCAAGCATAAGTCTTATGCTTATGCATAAGACTTATGCGTGAGCATGAGCATATGTCTCCTTATGCTTATGCATAAGGTGACATAAGAGAAGGAGACATATGCATATGTCTCTTTTTCCCTCTTTCCTTTCCCTCTTCTTCTCTCTTTCTTTCCCTCTTTCCCCTTTTCCAAGCTCTCTTTCCTTTCGCTCTTCTTCTCTTTTCTCCTCTTCCCCCCCCTCTTTTCCCTCCTCTTCTCCTCTTTTCCTCTTCTTCCTCTTTTCCTCTTCTTCCTCTTTTCTCTCTTCTTCCTCTTCTTTCCCTCTTCTTCTCTCTTCTTTCCCTCTTTCCTTTCCCTCTTCTTCTCTCTTTCCCCTCTTCCAATCTCTTTTCCTTTCCCTCTTCTTCCTCTTTTCCTCCCTCTTTTCCTTTCCCTCTTCTTCCCTCTTTCCCATCTTTTATGCTCATGCTCTTATGCTCTTATGCTTATGCACATGCATAAGAGGAGACATATGCATGAGCATAAGCATAAGAGAAGGAGACATATACTCATGCTTATGCTTATGCATGAGCATATGTCTCTTTTTCTCTCTTTCCCTCTTCTTCTCTCTTCTTTCCCTCTTTCCTTTTCCTCTTCTTCTCTCTTTCCCCTCTTTCCTTTTCCTCTTCTTCTCTCTTTCCCCTCTTCCAATCTCTTTTCCTTTCCCTCTTCTTCCTCTTTTCCTCTTCCTCCTCTTTTCCCTCTTCTTTCTCTTATTTTCCTCTTCTTTTTCCCTCTTCTTCCTCTTTTTCTCTTCTTCTCTTTTTCTCTTCTTTTCCCTCTTCTTCCTCTTTTCCTCTTCTTCTTTTTCCTCTTCTTCCTCATGTTGTATATGTTCGACATGTATATGCTTTTGTTGCTCGATCATTTCATTTGAGCGATTTTGTATCACCCTTTTTGTAAGGGAAATTTTGTAATAAAAAACTTTTTTTTGTAATTACAAAAAAAAATAGCATTAGTGGGGCAAAACAGGGCTTGCTATGGCCCTATTTAGCCCCACTAATGCTTTTTTTTTAGTTCTGTTAATCGTCGCTATATAGCGACGTTTACCAGTGTCGCTATATAACGACGTTTATCAGCGTCGCTATATAGCGACAGTTTATAGCAATGGTTCTTTTTCGATGCTTTTAACAACTTTAATAACGATGTTTGCGCCCATTTAAAAAAAAAATTAATGTAAAAAGCGTCGGTATTTTCATCAGAAAAGGGCCTATGCCTTGTAGTGAATAATTTAATCATAAATAGACAAAGACAGAATTATACAAATGCAATTCTAAGATAAGCCAATGCTATTAGAGTGACCGTGCGTCTCTGTGCATTGGATACAAATGCTTTCTTATGTACCATAGATTGTAGCTCATAACAAATACAAAAGACATGTAAATACAAAATTCGGTACAAGCACATATGAGGAAAGACACGGTTATTGGAGGCATCATTCCCTTCCATACTTTGCATATGAAACTTTGTGTTGGGTAAAAGCATGAACATTGTATAGACAAATACAAAATTCAATGCACTTACGAGAGAAGAGAGTGTTATTTGGGAGTCATCATTCCATTTGTACTTTATTATGCTAATGTTGTGTTACATGCCATCACTTGTACTCCCTTGTGTGTAATGTGCGTGTCATGCATTGTTTATTAGAACTACCTATGCTATAGTGGAGAGTTACTTGGATCTTGGATTTGGAGATTTTTCTTTTGATTGTAGATGTCATATCAAGCTACATCAAACCATAAGCTCTACATAAAACTAAGAGGTATGATATGAACTACAGATGCATTATACATAATTTTTCTTGAGTTTGGAGAGATAAAATATCATATTAAGCTACATTAAGCCATAAGCTCTAAATAAGACTACAAGGTATGCTATGGACTACAAATACACTACACATACCTTATGAATGTGTTCAAGCATGCTCAAATCTATTAGAAAAGTTGATTCGTGGCTTATGGAAACTTGTTTAAAGAGAATGGATGTTCTAATTATAAGAGATAGGGCAGGGATAGATACAAATCAAGGATTTGAATTGGTATGTTGTTGAAGTTTTACAAGGCGACCATAAGCACCATTGGAGATGGCCATGAGGGTTTGGTGGGAACCTTGCTCAACAATGCGGCCATCTTGCAGAACTGCAATGGAGGAGGAGTTCTGGATTGTGGACATGCGATGGGCGACAATCACAGTGGTGCGCTTCCTCATCAGCCGATCTAGTGCTTCTTGCACCAGCTTTTCCGCTTCTGTGTCCAGTGCAGAAGTCGCTTCATCCAGCAACAAGATCCTAGGGTCCTTCAGTATCCCTCGTGCAATCGCCACCCTTTGCTTTTGCCCTCCCGATAGCTGTACACCGCGCTCGCCCACCTGCGTCTTGTAGCCTTCTGGTAGTGCACTTATAAAGCTGTGTGCATTGGCAGCCTTGGATGCTTCCTCCACCTCGGCTTGCGTTGCACCTTCACGGCCATACAAGATGTTGTCATATATGGTCGTAGCAAACAAGACTGGCTCTTGTTGCACTAACCCAATCTGCCGCCTCAGGGAACGCAGGTTGAATTTTCGAATATCGTGTGAATCAATCAATACTCTTCCAGACAAGGGATCATAGAACCTCTCTATAAGTGAGATGATTGAACTTTTACCACAACCACTCCCACCCACCAAAGCAAGGCTCTTGCCTGCATCCACGTGAAGGTTTAATCCCTGAAAAACCATCACTTCTGGCCTGGTTGGATATGCAAAATGCACATCTCGAAACTCAATTTTGCCTTTCAAATTTTTTGCCTCTAGCGAGTCCTGCTGGTCTGCATCTATTATGGTATCCCTATCCAAAATGTCAAACACAGATTCCATTGCATCCCGAGCCTTTGTTATGTCTTGTGCAAGCGCAAACGATTCTGCCACCGAGACCCCCGTAAGCAGAAACACCAAGAAGATTCGAATCACGTCTTCAAAGGTACACTCTCCCTTTTTCACTAGTATTGCTCCGTACCATAGTATTAGAGCGTAGCTGCAATACAACAAGCATTGCCCTACACCAAAGAATGAACCGGCTTTAATTCCACGTTTTAAGCTTCTTTGCTCAGACTCTTGTAGCTCGTGCCCAACTAATTCCAACACTTTCTCGTTAGCATTGAAGGCTACAACTGTTCGGATATTGCCCACAGCCTCCCCTGTAATTATGCTAGCCCGTGCATTTGCTGTTGAGAGATCCCCTGAGAATCCACTTATAAAGAGGTTCTACAGATAACATTTTGCAAGGACACGGTAAGTGAATTAGAATAGATCAACAAAAGAGTGCACGTTCCTGATTTTTGCATGCAAATATATTTGGACAACATAACTTTCTACAGGTTAAGTTGTTCAGAGCATGTCGTGTAAAAGTATGTCGTACCTCTCCAACTTTACTGGCAACGGCTATTGGGAGTGTGGCGAGTGCCACGACAGTCAACCGCCAAGAAGACAAAGCACCGATGATGGTTGCAGTCCCAATGATAGACAAATTCTGTATGATAAGCGCAATGCAACCTCCAATGGCGGCACGGACGTTTGTGGCATCAGAAGCCAAACAGGAAGCCAATGCTATGCTGTTATTCTCATCGCGATCAAACCAGCCCACTTCATTCCGCAACATGGCTACGTAATGAAACAACCCCAATCAGGGTTAACGATATTTTAGCAAAGACAAAATCAGAGCTGAACAATTGAAATCATGAAATTCTGACAATACTCACATATGAACATTTGCTCACGGACACGATTGGTGAGGTTTTCTTCGACAATACCAAAAAAATAGCTCTGGAGGAAGAAGAAAACTGGGGTGAGCAAGCCAAGGACAACCAGATAAATGCTAAATTTGGCGACCTGGGTTTGCAATGTGTGAGTGTTGGGAAGGAAATAGGCACTGATTATTTCAGTGACGAAGAGGCCATCGAGAGGGTTTATGGTTCCAACCAGAATGGAGCCAACGGAACCCAAGATGGCGTAGGGCCATTCTGGTGCGTTCAATTTAGCAAGACGCCAATAGTAGTTTCCTTGATCTGCAATCTGTTTTTCATTATCCATAACGGCTTCAATATTGCTATAGCTTGAGGGACGGCCCATTGATAGTTCAAAAGACGATGAAGGTATCATAGCCGATGAAAGCCTGGGCGATTGCCGGACTGGAGTTCCGTAGTTGGATCGCCGGCCTGGAGTGCCTTGAAAGGAGTGCCGTGAAGATGATCCTCTATGTGTCACAGAGGGACTATCATGCCTACATATTGAAGGGAAATTGTCATGCTCGATAGTATCGCTTCTGAAATCTTTGAAACTTTCTCATGATACAAGTCACATCCTACCCTTAATTACCTCTTCTCTTTGCGAATTCCCAGACCTTGTGCCATGTCTTGTTGCTTCACTAGCATTACATATGCACCTAACTCCCCCTTGGCCATTAATTCATCATGTTTGCCCTGCTCAACTATCTTGCCGCCTTGCATCACCGCAATTGTGTCTACATTTCGAATAGTGGACAACCTACGCAATTTCCATAACGATTCACGAAGTTATCGACTTAAAATAATTTCTATGACCTGAAATGTAACAATCAATGTGCTCTAGTATAAGACGTTGCACACAATTTGGACAAATTTGAGCAACTCTTGCCTGTGGGCAACAACTATTGTCGTCCTCCTCACCATCAACTTCTCTAAAGCATCTTGGACCACCCTTTCCGATGCTGCATCCAAAGCACTCGTTGCCTCATCTAGCAACAAAATCTTCGGATTCCTTAACATGGCCCTGGCAATGGCCACTCGTTGCTTTTGACCGCCTGATAGCTGAACTCCCCTTTGCCCTACCTGCAACGGCATTTTCAATCTCTTATTGAGTAGATACGTTTGCTTGTCACTCCATATTATTAATTTTAATGCTGCATGTTCCTCTATTTTCACTCTCTTTAATGGTTGTGCATGTCACGTACTTTTGTCTCACTTTTGTTAACAATGGAGCCTATGTTGAGAGCAAAAACCTGCGTCTCATAGCCGTCGGGTAGGTTGCTGATGAATACGTGAGCATTTGCAGCTTTTGCAGCTACTTCAACTTCTTTTATGGTTGCATCGCCCTTTCCGTAAAGGATATTTTCGAAAATGCTAGTAGCGAATAAGGCCGGCTCCTGATTGACTAGACCAATACGATCACGGAGCCACATAGGGTTCAACTCGCGTATGTCAACGTCATCCAACAAAACTTGTCCTGAAATTTGCAAATCGGCATATAAGGAGTTACCTTAGGACTTACACTTGGTCCAATTCAATCCTCACAAATTCTAATTAAGCACCTGAAATTGGATCATAGAAACGCTCTATCAACGATACTATCGTGCTCTTGCCAGAACCGCTACCGCCGACAAGAGCCATAGTTTTGCCGGCTGGGATTTGCAGCGAGAAATTCCTGAAGATGAAGACATCCGGCCGAGAAGGGTAGCTGAAGACCACATCCCGGAGCTCCACGTGGCCTTTGACTCTACGAAGAGTTTGTGTCGCTGCAGAGCCTGTCGTATTTATCGTGGGTTTTCTGTCTAGCATCTCGAAAATCCTGGTAGCTGCAGCTTTCGCTTTGCCAAAGGATGCCAAAATGCCAAGGGATCGGCCCAAGGCTCTGAACAAAGATGCAGAAAAAGTTTAATTGCAAAAATGGAAAACGTTACATTTCTGCTATATCTAACACAGAAGGCAAGTAGAGAGTAGTTACATACATGCCACCGTATAAAACATTAAAGACAGTTGTGGTAACTTTTCCGCCCTTTGTTTCGCCTTTCAATATCAGGGTACTGGCGTACCAGAAGACGAGCGCAAATGAACATAACAATACCATCCAAAACGATCCAACTCCCACGCCTTTTGCCATACCGCCCTTATAACCTAGTTTCAGGGTAACCTTCAGAGATTCCTTGTATGACTCGAGTGCCTTCTTCTCGCCAACGAAAGAGTAAACCGTTCTAACTTGAGCTATAGCCTGTGTGCGAAAGTTAATTCGCGATGTAAACAATGATGATGTACGGTCTATACAAAGAATTCGCGCTAGAAAACGTCATATTGCTGCTCATAACTAAAACAAAAGAAACAATTTTCTCAACGCTGCAGCTCACCTGCTCTGCGATGGTTCCCGCCTCACTGTAAGCTTCTTGACATTTTATGGAAATCTTTGTAAGCGCGTTGGTGTACACACCTGCCGCAAATGCAATTGCCGGAACTATCGCCACCGTTATAAAGGCTACCTTCCAAATAAGGGTGAAGCCAATTGCAAAAGATGAAACGCAAGCTCCCAGTTGAAAGATGTAGGTACCCATCTGTGAAAAGTGTGAAAAGTGAATTACTAGATGACGAGCAACATGATCATTTATCAGCTCTCAAGATGTTTGCAGGCGTGCAATATTCATTCGGGGAGCAAATGGGAGGTAAATTTACCTCGTTACTGATGGCCTCTTGAATGACAATAGTATCAATTGTAGTGCTATCGATGATTTTCCCGGTAGAGGAATCTGTATCGAAGAACCCAATGTCCTGCTGCAGGATGGCTTCCAAGTATTTGACTCGAAGCTTGGCAGCTTGTCTGGCACCGGTGTGCATCCAGCAAGTAACCTCTGCAAGAATATCGCCAATTCATGTCAGTTGAAAAATATCCACGAGTACCAACAAACTAGCAAATAAGAGCACGGGTTCTTTGATGCGTACATAATACTCAGAATAGCAGACAGAGATTAGCCTGAGGGGATGGCGATGACTTACCGGCCCAGGCTGCTACAAGAGACACAATCCCGACGTAAACGAGCGCTACAGCATGCTGCCAATTGCCACAGATCGAGGTTGCGCATCAATGACAGTATGCAGGCAACAGGAATTTGAATTGCATGAGTCGAGAATCGATGGAAAGATGGCTAGTCATTGAGGAAGGTAAATGAGTGTACTGCACTTACGTGACCGACGAAAGTTCCTTGCTGGGAAGGAGTGTAATTGTGGTTACCAAGGGTATCGATGATCTTCCCAAAATACAAGTTGTAGAGAGGGAGGCCAGCGGAATGGGTGACAGCGCCGAGGGTACCAGCAAACATGAGGAGGTAATCGAAGCTATCTGCGAAAGCGAAGAGGCGGAAGAGGGAGACGGTTTGTTGTTGGGCTTTGCCAGAATCGGAAGGAGGAGGCTGGGCAGTGTTGTCCATTGCCACTGTCTGTGAAGTGAATCAGGCAACAATGCCATGCATACACACAAAGAACACAGAGACAACCATATATATATATATATATATATATATTATATATATATATATATTATATGGTTGGAAGGATATTGCTCATGTATCAGTTTGCTTGGAGGAAAGCCGGCTGAATGGCTAAAAGTCATTTTTTTAATGTTTCTCCATGGGAAACTGCTACCGTAGTACATTCTTTGCCGTTCGGAGCTCTCGGGATTATAATACTTCCTTTGTCATTCAAAGTTGGCGGGAGGGAGCTATGGACAATAATTTGGCACAACTGCAGCACATGGCAGTTGATAGCACGCACGCAATACATGGCATCGCTAGAGTCTGTGATTGTGCCGGCCGAGTCACGGTCTCCACGAACGTGCCGTGCGAACAGCCTGTGAGTGATGTCCCAAGTGGTGGCATGGGCTAGCTCTGTAGTGGCCAAGGTAGATTGTACAATGCCACATGTAGACTCTCTAGTGGGCAAAATTACCACACATGGCGAGGTAGTGTGCGGCACGGTATTTCGAAACACTGGGGCACTGGCGAGATGATGTGGCATGGCATGCAGAGTTTGGTGGAAGTGTCAGACCTCCCATTGGTATCGTTTTTGAGTTGTGAATGCTTAGAGCATGTTCCCACAATGTGCTATGCCAACACAAGAGGGTATAGGGGAGCATATGTTTGCTCTTGATCTTGGCAGATGATGGAGCTTGGAGTGCAAAGGAACGCCTTCAACATAAGCATTTTTTGGTGTTCCTCTCTCTCTCTCTCTCAACGTTTCACCCTCTTTTCGATGCTAAGCATCCAATGCATCTTCTCGCCCCACGCACCCCCCCTCTTTTCCATGCTACGCATCCAATTCGTTGTCTCTTTGGATCTTGGACAGGCCTTATGAATGATTTTCATCATTCATCTTCTTTTCATATTTTTGGGATTGTTCCCAAGGGTCTTTTTTCTTTTTTCCTTGTTAAAAAAGCCTTTAGAATGAGTACTACTGTAGAGACGCGTATCTTTGACGTATACATGGACAGATCCAATTGGAGCCGATACAAAATTGATTCCTATAGATTTTTGTGGAGAGAGTCGAAGAAATCTGCAACTATTTTCGAAAGGAAAAGCCAAAACATACAACAATAGGTACGACGAGAGAACAAACGAACAACAAAGAAGACACACAAATTAGACACCTGTCTCCTTAGAGCATATACCGTGCAACAGAGAGAAACAAGAGCGCGGCACATCCTCTGCCGACCTTCCCATTTTCAAGCAATTTATGCTTTTGTTGTTATCATTTGCTTGTCTGAACTTCCGTCCCGGATCCTCTCAACTCTCAATAATTAAAAATATCAACCCTCTTAATAACTAAAGATAGCAACCCTCTCCCCATACGATTCTACTGTGTTGACATTCTAGGAGCGTGAAACCATGATGTTTAGATTTGTTGTGTTTGCATATGCAGAGCTAGTTGCACGTCGGCCGGATTCTAATCCGTTTACACAAAGATCTGAGAGGATATTGTTGTAAATGTTGATAAATTGCATGCCTACTGGTAAACGGCGTCGGCGACAACAGCATGGCTCCATGCGTAATCCAGTCTCGTAATGCAGGGTGCATGAAGGGGTCAGAGGGACGCAAAGTGCGCGGCAGAGTATCAGATGGTCAGCAAAGCAGAGATGGATCATGGAGCTTGGAAGGATGACACCTCTGAAGAATCTAGCGATGATCGACGGAAACGTCCATGCACATTGTATAATTATATGAATTATCTAGAGATTACTGATGATGCAACCGAATCGATTTCGCTTGATAGCACTAAGGTCGTCCATGGAGTCCTCCATGTTTGAAGGAATTTCGGAACATCGTCAGATTCGGTCATATGGACCGTCATTAGTTTTTTCAATTGGCAATTTGGGACGATACATCTGTCTGTTCGTAGGTTTGTTTTAGTTGAGATAGAATTTCACTGACGGTGGTTAGTGTTTTCACCATTTGTTTTTTATTGTCTTCCATGTACAGGAAGAGCTCTAAGCGCGTGTTGAGGTCTTTCTCTTTCCAATCTAAAACTGCCGAAGCATTGGTCGCCAGAGTTGGGTGTGGACATTGTGTTGTTCCATCGACGATTTCGAGCGGATCGAGTTCTACAAAAGCAGCTCCATGGTCATTTTCCAAGGTTGGTAATTTTTTTCGGTAAGTTTATTGACCTTGTATGTTCTTGTTTGCTGTGCCATCTTGACAAACTGTCGTGATCAGTCGTCTTAATGTATTCAGACCAAAGGCTTGGCTGGGTTTGGGCTCCTAAAGAGCCAATGATAGCATGTAGAAATTGGGAGATAAGAGAGATCGAACTGAGAGAGAGCAGAACAAATGATTGTATTCATTGTGAATGGTTGTTTTACAATGTTCAGTTACAATTCGACGGAAACGCCTCTTCTTAATTCATTTAATTTGGTCCACGAACGCACAACTCTGGTATCTCTAAGTCCTGCTCCGCATTGTACACGAACAACCGCATCTAGTTTGGTACACTGGTACAATCACTTGAACGTTCAAGTCACAAACGCCCCATAGCCTTTGAGATGGGGTGTTTGAATATAAGGATCAAAACCCCACTTCTTAGCCCCAAATGAGGAGTGCAATGGGGCTTGAAACCTAAAAAATGCTGGGTGTAGGTTGTGCCACATGAGCACATTTAGGGGGATTAATAGACTGCCACGTGGGCTTGCAGACCTGGCACATGGGCTGCTGTGCAGGCCTGCATAGGCCCTGGTACAGGGCCATGTAGTGGGCCGATGGGCTGGCATTCAGCCAGCACAAGGATCCAGCAGAGGGCCTTACATAGGCCAGAAAAAGGGAGCAGCAGGTAAGGAGACCTGGAAATAGGCAATCAGTGCATGGAATACAAAGATTGATCATAATTTTCTGGCATCTGGCTTTCAACTGTTGAATTCAGATCCGCCCCTTTGCATCAAGAAGACGACAGAAGACATCCTCTTGTAGTTCTTAATGTCGATGACTGGATCATTGCCAGTTCCAATGTACATCTCATCTCAGAAGCAAAGGGTAAGCTCATTCGACATGTAGGACATGGGAGGACTCCATGATTTTCTTGGGGTAGAAATATGGCGGGATGACACTGCATCACACTTTCTTATGGCTAGTACACATAGAGGGTACTTAAGCAGTTTCATCTTCATGACTGCAAGCCACTCCCAACTCCTTCAGAAAGCAACATGGAATGGTTAGCAGTTGGACAGTTTTCCAGTTTCAGATCCTCAGTAGTTTAGGCAACTCACCAGGCCTGACATCTATTACTCAATTCGTGTGCGGAATCCCAAGAAGAATCACCTCGTTGCAGCAAAGAGAGAAATCAAATGGTATAGGGATTATGGATTGCATTATGCCAAGTCATCCGAGTTGTAATAGAAATATTTCGGTTTGTGTCTGGCAAGTAGCAGAAATCAGGAATGCCATATAAGCAGTTCTTGTACTTCTACAGAGATGAAATATGCACTCCCACGTAAAGCTTTTATGTAGTGGTATTTCTGGTCCCACAGATCAATTTGGTCTTCTGCGGATGTTAGTATCTCTCTCTCTCTCTATCTCTCGCTCTCTCTCTCTCTCTCTCATGTGCGCGGACACACACACACACACACACCCCACACACACAGAGACAGCATACATAGACCGAGTCACTCGGAGGGACAGCTGATCGATCTATGGGTAGGTGACGTGGGGCTCCCCTTGGATGTTTCTCCTTTTGGGGTTTACCTCTCTTGCAGTGACAGAGCAGTGAATTCTCTCTCGTCGACATCAGCATGGGTATGGGTGCCTGTTTAGTGGCCCGATCCCTAGCTTTCATTGTATGTGGTTTTTTGTCAATCTCATAGAGCCGTTGTGTCACGGGCAGCCTAGTAGGCATTGACCAGCCGACCAAGGTCAACAGCCTTTGGCCCTCATTCTTCATCCACTCCTCAGGCCTTCAAGCCTTCAGAGCAGCAGAGTCAGGCCTCCCCGCAGCAGACCAGCAGGGTAGCCTCAGCCTCTTCAGGGATCTAGTGAGGATTCACCTCCTCTAGTTAGTATACTCTTCCAGTTTTGCAGTGAGGCTTTCAGCCCCTTCATACAGTTGTATTCAGCCCTTTGGGCATTCATTATTCAGTTGTATCTATTTTCCTCTTCAGAGGTCCACTACATTCTCTCCCTCTGATTCTCTCACTCACATCCACAGCATCACTTTGTGTATTGAGTGCATCATTTTGCAGTTGCAGTTAGTATTGAGCAGGAGAGAGAGTGAGGATAGTCTATCTCCCGCTCCACGTTGGTCTTTTGTAGACGTTAAGAATCTCTCTCTCTCTCTCTCTCTCTCTCTCTCTCTCACACACACACACACACACATTTCTTTTTCTCGGAGGAGCATCAATAGTTTAGAGGCCTAAATCCCAAACTTCTTCACTCTTTGTTAGAACTTAGGCTCTCTTGGTGTTCATTTAGCATTGTACTTTTAACACAATATTAGAGAAAATACTCTTTGTGAATGAAGGACTAGCTGGACTCAATGATTCTCTATCTACTTTTATGTAGCTCCTGCAAGCCTTCCACTGTAGTTTGTAGTCTACATTGTATTCTTGGGAAAGGAGCTCTATTTCTTATGTATGTACATTATTGCCATGGTGAATGGTATATCAGTGCACTGTGCACGTTATCTACAGGTATTTCAGTTTCTTTGTAACTTATTTGAACTGGCAGAGATGAGACATAATGCACCGATGTCTTCCTGTTTTGTACACGGTTTGCTTGCAGTATTAATCTTGGAACATGTAGATTTGTACAAAGTGCGATGAAACTTATCAGGAGTTGGGTAAGTTTTTTCGAGAAAATGAAGTAATAACAATAGAGATTGGTAGGTAGAAATTTGGTTTGTGTGCCTATATTTCTTGGTTCTTTGAACATAATTTTCAATTAGCGTATTCTGTTCAGCTGCACGCACATGTAGCTGAAAAGAGGAGAACTGATCTGGATATCTCAAACAATTTAGAGGGAAACTGCACGAACATGAGATTTGCTCGTCCATTGTGATTTATTTTGTCTTTGGTTGGTACAGCATTTCAAGACACAACGAGGTTCTAGCATCTCCTTTGTAGGATCATAAAAATAGCCATTGTCCTATGCTTAATTGAAGTGCATGTTTATTGTGGTGCTAAGGGGAATATATTTTAAGTGTGTATTTATTATGCTCATCTGAATGTGTCTCAGAGAATGTGAAATATCCCTTGCATTTCTCTTAGCTCGTCATGCCTTATTCACTTCTGTAAATGTTGATAATGAAGATACACATGGCATTTTCCAACACACACAGCCAATTCATCCTTTTTGGAAAAGTGATTAGATGGAAGCTTGAGAAAATTCTTGTTGGCGCTATTCTTCATGCAGGTTGTGGATTTGCTTGTGCTTAAAGGGCACGAGGAATTGGAAAACATTTTGACACATTCAAAGCAGCGGCACCATATTATCTCCCAATATGTTGTGGGTAAAGAAGGCATGGTTCAACCTCTGAAGTTGGGAATTGCAGATCATGGGGAATCAGAGTTTCTTAAAAAGTTCTACATCAGCAATAGTTTTTAGTTATTTGGCAATCGGAACATTGCTGTGTTATACTATATCCTATTTGGGAGTATAATGTGGTATCACAATGCTTCGCCTCGATGGTGGTTATTCTGGTGCTACTTGTGTGCCCTGTCATGTGAGAGGAGGGTTTCCCAGCAGGCCTTCGTATGAAGGCACCAAGGAGCTCCTTAATGAGAGTTAATGATGGCAACAAAAGTCAAGTCAGTGAGATTTACTGGGATTCGTACAAATACTGTCTTTTGTTTCACCTTGTGTTCTTTCATGCTGTACATAAAGAGTACAATATAATCCTGCTGATACCTCTGCAGCGGGCTGCTGCTGCTGCTATTATATTGCTTGAAATACCAATGGAATCTACAGCTTTGTTAGAAAAATTTCTTGCTACTGGCTGCTGCTGCTTCCTTTATTCTAACTTCTCCCCCTTTACGATCAGGCTTATAAAAAGTAGAATTGAGGCATAATCTTCCTGAGTCAGTGAAGCATATTTCTTGAATACCAATGGAATCTACATGAGATGTTACTTTGGTGGATTTCCCCCTCAAGTATTTTAGGCAATTTCAATGCAATCTTCCGGATCCATGGTTGTAAGTAAAGATTTCCATTCCTAGTACATATCGAAACAATGCCAACGATTGGTCCAACGATACACCAATGGCTATACTACAGACCATTGAGCTTGCATTGGAATGTCTCACAAAGTCCACAAGGCCAATTCAGTAAAATCTAAAACTTAGTGTAATTTTGGGAACGGTCAAGTTGGAAATAAGAAGACCCAACCGTTGACTGCCATTCAATTTCTTTTTGCCTAACAAGTCAGAGTTTGAAGAACTACCACCTGATCTCCCACCACTTGAAGAATCGGAGAATTTTGAGGAAGCGCGAGAAAATCTAGTTGCAGATGTTGAGGAAAACGATGAGAAATCGGACAAAGAATCCGATCAATGGAAGCAAAGAGAATTCACACGAACGATCTGAAAAACAGATGGAAGAATTAGATCAAGAATTCGATTACGAAGACGAAGACGACCTCGTAGAAGTAGGGGGACACAGAAGGAATTTGGATAAAGAATAAGAAGCATACCACACTTTGCCTAACAGGCCAAGGGAGGAAGAGGAAGTGTTGGTGCAACTTGGATCACCATCTTTGGGTGCATCAATACCATTAATGCCTCCATCGCCAAGAAGTCAAATGGCGCACCCATAGGTGGTCAGTCTAAAGTGTAAATTCTTGGAATTTAGAGGTAAAGACAAAGTCATGTCAAAACATGGTGGCAAGCTAGCAGCTTCGATACGTTGGTCAGAGGTGTGGAGAAGTTCCACACATATGATGTGCTCAAGGACCAATTTTTGGAAAGGTTTGGAAAAGAGAGAACCCCCAGGAGAGAGCTCAAGGAGCTAAAGTAGAAGAAGCAATTTGTGGAAGACTATGCCCAGTAGTTTTTGAATTTAGCCGCAAAATTGGCCGCGACAGAAAGATCATGATGGTGGAATATTTTTGCAAGGGATTAAAACCAGAAATCCACAGTGCGGTGGGAGGCTTGGCACTGCTAGCAGGAGCAAATGGATTCAACACCTTGATTGACTAAGACAAAAGACCTAACAAATGTATCGGAATAACAAAAAAGAAGAAGAGGAAAGCAAGAATCGATTTTGGTGAAAATATCGATATCACTATGAACAACACAGAACGTAGATTTCAATTCAATTGACGATAATTTCGATAGTGATTCAGATGATGAAAACAAGAAAAACAAGCGAAAGAAAAAGAAGAAAACGGAGAAGAAAACCAAAAAGGAAAAGTGCAAAGCAAAGAATGAAAAGTCAAGTCCAAAAAAGGCTAACATCTAATGACGTTGAGAAGCTTGTGGAGTAGAAACTCCGAAGTTTGGGAATGACAAAGAATCGACAACAGTTTCAGTGTCACATCTGTGCGAAGAATCACCCAACAGAGTTATGTTGACACCATTACGAACTTCGACAATCGGAGCAAATGCAACAGAGGCGTCTCAACAAAGGCAAGAGTAGCAGCAACAAGCTAATTGGAATCCACCGATACCTTGGAATCAGCAAAGACATCGGAATTAGAATAGAGGAGGATGGGACCCAAATCCCAAAGAATGCGAATATTGCCAAGCGTTTGAAGACCACAAATTGGGGCCAAATTGCCCTCTATGGGTGAAGCATCATCTGGACAGGGGTTTGATGATTACAAGATATCCACGTCAGCACCCTCAACAAAACTCACAGCAACCACAACCATCGCCAGAGGTGAATGCGGTAATAATACAAGTATTGTAAAAAATTATGCAATGCAGGCGGCCATTTCTCATGGAGAATCAACATTGTGACCCACATAATTGTGTGATTGCTTCGAATGTATGCTCATTGAGGACATTGATACGACCACGATCGCTCCTGGAAATCCTAACTTGCACACAAGCACAAACCAACGATCATAGAACCACAAAGAGAGGCATAGGCATGCTCACCACCGAACCATGATGCTTATGGGTCTAGGACCCCTGGAATCCGAGCATCCCCCGAGCCACAAGCTAGGCTGCTGGCACAAACATCTGCATCCAACCAGTCCACAACCTCCTGGCGTCCCATACCACCAGCAAGTGCCCTATGGCCTTAGGATTGCGATGGGAATTCGGGCTACTCTAGAAAGCAGGTGCGTGTCCGCAACACTATCCTGGCTCCAGACCAGCAAGGAAGAGCTAGACTTGCTCTGACTTGCATGAATAAAAACTGAACTCGTGGGCCCCTTATATAGGCTATGGCCCTGTGTCACTAAAAATAGCTGGAACCCTACCTCATCTGTTGCCCTTGCAACCCATCTTGAGAATCACCATCCGTCGCCTAGCCACTAGCCTCCCTAGGCTATCCAGGCTAGTCTTGTGCGCCTAAGCACACATCAAATACAATCCGTGCACATGACATACTCCCCTTTCTCTAAGAACTTACTCCTAGGTTCAAAAGAAAGTGTGGAAACTCTCTTTAAAGGTTAGTCAATGTCTCCCATGTAGAGTCCTCCTCAACATGATCCTTCCACTTAATCTTGTATTCCGTGATCATCCAATCGCGAACTTGATGTTCAGGAAAGCCAAGAATACTCTCAGGCTCATGTGGTAGAAAGGATAAATCTTCAACCTCAATAAGTTCCTGAGGAGTAACTACTTGACCCTCAGCACCCAGCATTTCTTTGAGTCTGTTGACATGAAAGACTGGATGAATCCTTACACTAGGAGGCAAATCAAGTTCATATGCAACTTGGCTAATTCTTCGGATAACCTTGAATGGACCACAGTATCTAGGGGATAACTTCCTAACCTATCCAGTATTGAGACTCTTGGATTCCTTGGGAATATGCAAGTACACCATCGTTCCAATACATAACTCTCTAGGCGAACGATGTCTATTAGCATAGAATATGTCCCTGTCTTGGGCACTTCTAATAGACTCCTTGGCAAACTGCAACATCTCTTGCATATCTTGTAAGAATTCCTTTGCAGTGATCGTGGATCTAGTAGGTATAAATCTAGCCATCTTTGTGAAGCAGTCCACGATAACCCATGTGGAGTCATGACCCTTACGCGTTCGTGGCCACCCCATAATAAATCCATGGATATACTTTTCCACTTATTACTAGGAATGCCCAAAGGTTGTAGCAACCCCGTGCTTCTAAGGCATTCCCAGGTTTGGTCCTTGCCCAAAATGTACAAGCAATCCTCCTATTAGCAGTGTAGCCACGTTCATAGTCTATTACCACACAAATAACCGACACAAATCTCACAATCCCACTCATCGTCCCTGTCATCCTGCAAGAATCCATGATGTGTGGTTCTGCAGCATCCTCATTGACTGATACCCTGCTAATACCAATGCTACCATTGCTATGTATGCTCAAAATCGACCAAAATATAACCTCCTAATGCCAAGAGATATCAATCACAGACCCACCAATCCCACCTCGACATCGTCACGACATCTCGATCGTTTAGACTCATGCACGTCCAATTCACAAAACTTTAGCCTACTTAAACGACAATGCAAAATATGCAAAAAGGTCATAATACTCGTGATTGCTGGTACAATAAGGTAACAAGGGCAAGAACACTGTATTAGTAATTTTGGGAAAATCTTGATATTTTGGGAAAATAAAATTGGGAGAGGGAACCTTACACTCTCCCATTTAAGGATCCTCTTCCTCATACTCTTCTCATCTTTCTGACCCATTTTCATCTTGGCTCAAGCACAATGGATCTCTTGTTTCATACATAGTCATTGTGGATCTTTGGTTTTTGTTGTGTTCATTGTTTTATTAATTTAGGGATTCCATTGCTACATTTATAGTGGCTCTTAGGCTAAGAATGTCAAATTCCATTAATTTTGATTTTATTATTTTAGAGTGTTTCATTAAATTTGGGAATGATGTGGGCGATCTTTATTTATCTCATTGAAGTCATTTTAATGAGAAATTAAGTGAGATGTTTCATTAACTTTGGGAATAAACTATTTCTTGTGTAAAATTAAAAATTTTGTTCAATTGCAACATTGCACAAGCCACCTACGTCTCATGAACCTTAAATTATGTAGTATTTGACAATGAAAACCTAAAAAACATTGCAATGCAAAATGAAAACCGGAAAAACATTCAATGCCATAACACCGTATTAGATAAAGTGGGACAAAAGTTGCATTTTGGGAATTTGAAAATTGGGTGGATTTCATTAAAATTGGGAAAGGCTTCATTAAATTTGGGAAATTTTTCATTGATTGTGGGAATTTTGCCAATATTGAATATGGGGGCGTCACTCTTCATAAAACCAATATAGCACGTGCGAGCAATCATGTATTAAAAATACCCCTATTCTTTATTTTTTTCTTTTTTTAATGTAATTGATTAACCCCCTCTTGCATGTATACCTTTTTCCATCTTAAAATTTAGACACCCCTCCATAAATATACACATATGAATTACACCTTTTTTATAAATCCCCTCCTCTATGTAAACGGCATGTTAGTCTCGCTATTAAAAAAATACCCCTTTGTGCACTAACGTACTATGTTACATGTTTATGAGTGACCCCCCCGGGGAAAATTCCAATGATTATGAAAAAATTTATTGGTTGTGAAACATTTCATTGTGTATAACATCCGAAAAAAAGCATTTGTGGCAGAGTTTGAAAATCATGTACTTGGTGGTGTTAATAAACACCATTTGGGGACAACATCTATATTTTACTTGAGGTGTTAATAAAGACCAATTGGTGGTGTTAACAAACACAGTGCATAGTGAACCACTAGAAACAAAGTAGTTGCTAGTGAAGGATAGCTTTTGAAAATTGTCATATTAATAATATGCAAATATCCATTGAAAGGATAACAACAATTGAGAAACATCACATGAGAACACACATTACAATGGAAGTTCTGGAGATTAAGAGGGAGAAAATTGACACCATTTTCTATGCTCTAATACCAAGAAAGCTCTCCTATGCTTTGATACATTCACTCTGTGGAATGTTCATCTTCTTGGGGCTATTTATGGCTTTTGATGTCCATGACCAGACAACTGCATCAATACACTCCCATACCTGTGGATCCAACCTATTCTCTATCCAATACTTGTTCCAGCAATCAACATAGGCATCTGCATCATTGAGCCCCTTTCTCTTAACTGATGGTCCCAATATTGAATTAATAATTTCTTGAAGTTAGGAGATGCATCATCCATCTCGGCACTTGATATGGTAACCCCAAGCCATATGAGGTATATAGGGTCCGATGGCCTCACCAAGACGAAGTCACCTTGCTTAACATCCACCATTGGTCTATACTCTTCCCTTGGCTTACCTTTTAGAGGCTCGCAATAGTGATCATTCCATTCCTCATAGCCTTGGAACTCATTAATGCAAGCATCTATATCATCCTCCTCATTAGGCGACTGTGTTCTTGGCCAAAACTCTCTGTACACTCCTATCTCTGAGATGTTTTCTTGTTCGAGCTCACCGATCATGGTTTTCCAATAGTCTATCACTGGCCTAATGTAGGACTCATACGATGCATTCTTTCCACTTGCACATCTCTCCCAAAACTTAATGTAATCCTTTATTCCTGATATTACTTGCAAGTGATCTCTCACAAATGCAGTATATCTAGACAACCTGTTGGCAACAATGGTCTCCACCCTCACTATCTTTCTTCCATACGTCAATTCCCCCTTCAATGGGCATCCAATTCGGTGATTTTTGATGCACCTTGGACTGCATCATAGGTCTATCACCTTGCATGTAAAATCAAATTTGTAATGGCTTTGCATAACCAACTAGGATTTCTTGCCATCACATAGGTATCCATCCACATAATCCTTGAACTTAGGAACCCGTGTAAGAAGAAATGGTGCTAGTGAAGATGATGTACCTTTTTTTAATCTATCCATTAGATGTGGGAAAGTGAATGTTTGTCCCACTCGCAAGCTCTCAGAGAACCTGTTGCACATTGCATCAATGTCCTCATGTGCGTGCCCTACCATCAAGAAGCCCAATTGAACTGTCTTGAAAATGCCCCTTGCTACTGCAAGAAGAGAGAGGTATGCAAACAAGTATCTATTTTTGTTCTCAGACCCACAATTATCTAGTTGGAGTAGCAAGTTCTTTGGAAACTTTTGGAATGGTGGCTCAACAACAACAGTTGCCTCTGAAGAGGGTGGGCTTTCTCTTGTATTTGACGGCAAAAAATTCATACATGTGTCTGCATCCCTTGTAATGGAAGTTGTCATGGCATCTGTGATAGACTTCGGGTGACTCTTCGATAAAGCTTCTAGATTTGCATTTGTGATCGTGACATCTACATATTCAGGCAAGCTAGCTCCACTTGTGGAAAGATGTGCACCTTCAGAACTGTAATGGGAGTCCAAAGCGTTTCTTGAGCATAGAGCATTCAAAAGACAAGCACTGCTTCTTGGAATCCCATTGGTAGCAAGGTCTCCAAGGTCATGCATATCCATCCTCTCAAGGTTGCGCAAACAAACTGAGAGCGATCCAATCGTCAGGTTGGGATCAGATGGCCACAAACCATTGAGGGTGAAGTGTCCATAATGACCGTGTGCATGCCCGTGGGTAATCATTCCAATGAATGAAACTTGTAATTGCCATGCAGAATCGGTGTCCTTGGACCTCACCCGAAGTCTTGGAATTGCCATCTTTTTTTGGTCCATCTTATCATGGATTATGCATACATACTTTTTTGGATCCATCTCGGAGTACCTTCGCCATGCATAGTACAAGTTCCTACACCTTTGTTGCTATATCATATGCATCTTTCTCTCCTCACTCATCTTGACTTTTTGTGGCTGCCAATTGAGCCTTGATCCAACTACACAAGCTACATTTAGAGAATTCACTAGTCTTATCAAGGGCTACATTTTTTAAGTCTGATTTCCAAATCCTACCAAATGTGGATGTGGATAGGCTCTAATAACCACGTTGATTATGTGAAGTGTTGACCTCACGCAGGACGTCTATCTTCTTATACACTTCAGGTATCACTTGCTGTGTCGCTCTAGAACCATCTTGCATGGTTCTACTCTGAAGCATATGCTCTGTGCTATTATCCACAAAGTGTTGAATGAGAGGCCTTCCCATACCTGTGTGCTCCTTGCTCCTCCTCACAATCCTTGAATTCCCATGCACATATCGTTGCACACCACTCTCAAATGGCTCCCTGTATCAATAAAATGATGTCCTTGGAATTCCATGCATCTTATACCATGCTTTGCAACACACATCCCAACCGTTTACCCTGAAGTTGTAGCGTATCCTCCCATGTAGTCATGATGTCAAGCCGTTGACAACACATCGTATATAAAGCTTGTACGAGACTCTAAGGAGATGCCCCAAAAGTTCTTAGAGTCATTAAGAGATCTCATCCACCATGTTGGCAACACCTACTCCACACCAATCGATGGAAGAAACCTACTGCACCGAATCTAGTAACATTTTGTACATTGGTGTTGGAGGCTCTCTTTGTTTAGGCACCCTGTTAATGAAAGTATACCTTCTTTTCTTTGACATTGGATCATCCATTTTCAACATTTGATCATTGACCAACTCATTGGTGCCAACAATGTGGTCCATGGCCACATATTGTTGCAATGGGCTTCCTTCAAGTAAGCTAATTTGCTTGATGGCCACTTAACTAGCCTGAGAGAGCTGACATCTTGCATAGAAGACCCTAAGTCACTTCTTGTAATTTGTTCTTTCTTTTCAATAGCCACACCAATGCAATCGTTACCCAATAGGTCAAAGTTTATAGAGTCACCTAGGGAAACATATAAGATCACACCTTCCCCTTTCATTACCATTATAGAGAATTAATTATGGAAAAAATACAACCAAAGAATTTCATAAGACCAACAAAGATGTCCTTGTAGTGGGGAAGAATGGCACTGGTGCCAATCTCTAGAATCCATGAATGAGTCTATACAAAATGTCCATGAAAGCATGAATTATTTCCCTAAACATTTTAGTAATTTGATAAAGTTTTTTCTAAAGCATGAATTATTTTCACCATCGTCATGACCTTGTTCCCACATCTAATAGCCATCCTCTCTCATTACGATTACAAGAAATAAATTATGAACAAACTACAACCAAAGAATTTCATAAGACCAACAAAACTATCCTTCTTGTAGGGGAGAAGCCATTCTCCATGTGAATCTAGCTTTCCTATGGAGAATGGCATATCCCATCTCCACTATCACTGATACATTACCTACCCCAATCTTCACACCACTACATCATCCATTTGCATCAATTACACAAATTCAACCTGTTGCAATTGCTTCATTCCCCACCAATATCTTAACCTTATCCCGACATCTAGTAGCCATTCCCTATCATTTCAATTATGGAAAATAAGAAAGCGAGCAGATTACAGCCAAGGATTCACAAGCCTAGTCTAATGACGTTCAATTGTGCAAATTCTAGCTTCATAAAATGAGAGATCCAATCTTTTGAATTACAACAATGCAATGTGAGAATGGAACTAAGTGCCATTCTCCCATTACAAAGCTCTCAAATTTCCAAATTTGCAAAGGGAGAGTGGCACTAGTGCCATTCTCCTATTGCAGTGTCCTAAATTTTTGCTTTGCAACTGGAGAATGGCACTAGTGCCATTCTCCTATTGCAATGTCATGATTCAAAATTTTGGCTTTGAGATGGGAGAATCGCACAAGTGCCATTCTAGCATTGCAATGTCCCGATTTTTAAAAAAAAATTGCAAAGGGGAATGGCACCAGTGCCATTCTCCCCATGCATTGACTTGAGAAAAAATTTTGGCTTCATAAGGGGAGAACGTGAAGACAAAATTTTGACTCGGGACTTTGCCTGGGAGAATGCCACTAGTGCCATGCTCTCTTTGCAAAGCCAAAATTTTATATCAAGCCCAGGGGATTCACTCTTAGTACAAGGGGGACGTCACCTGCATGCATGAACTTCAAGAAAACCCCTTATATACGATCCATGTAGCATAATAAAACACCCCTATTTAAGCTTATAAGGATACCGCCAAAAGCATGCTATGCCCCCCCTTCCTTAAATCTACGTTCTTTCTTAGTTATTTGGATTACACCATAAGAAAATTTAGATGATATAGATTAGACCATCTTCAAATATTCATCAATGGGTATTATTCATTTGTTTCCCTACCATGGCCTAAAACTAGCTTTAGCTCCACAACTTAGTTCATGTGCAATTGGTACATGACCAATTGTCACCAATCAAATGTGCATGTGTGTGTACTTTTTATGTTTAGGGGGTAAAAACATATATTTCCCTATATCCCTCCCTCTTCCTCTCCAAAGATGTCAAGGCCCCCCTACCTTAAATTTAAGATTGAGAAAATTTAAAAAGGGCCCCCACCCCTAATGTACAAGCTTATGCCTCATCTCAAAAAACCCCCTATTGTACACTGACGTGATATCATAAGTTTTCCCTTGTGAATCCCTCGGGATATCAGGACATTGCAATGGGAAAATGGCATTGGTGCCATTCTCCCTTTGTGAAGCCAAAATATTGAATCAAGACATTGCATTGGGAGAATGGCACTGGTGCCATTTTCCCTTTGCAAATCCAAGATTTTGAATCGTGACATTGCAATGGGAGAATGGCACTAGTCCATAATGTCTTTGTGAAGACAAAATTTTGAATCACGACATTGCATGGGGCACTGGTGGCATTCTCCCTTTGCAAAGCCAAAGTTTTGAATCGAGAAATTGCAACAGGAGAATGGCAGTGGCACAAATTCAAAATTTTAAAAATTTTGGCTTTGTAACAAGAGAATGGATAATGGCACCAGTGCCATTCTCCCATTACAATGCTAGAAATTGAAACGATACACTTTGTGTGTGTGTTCATAAATGTGGTATTCATTTGAAACCATACATTATTTTTATCTTTAGGACATCCCAATGGGAGAATGGAACTGGTGCCATTCTACCTTTATGAAGCCAAAACTTTGAATCTGGACATTGCATTGGGAGTGGGAGAATGGCACTCGGGGGGTGCACTACTTAGAAACCCTATGTATCACATGCATTCAAGGGGTATTAAAAAAACCCCTCGGTGAAAATTTTCTCCCCAATAAAACCACCCCTCTTTACTTATGAACTGTGATTTTTTTCTAAATTTGAATTAGAAAACCCCTCTTTTTATTGTAAACTTGTTAAAATTTTCCAAAAATCTAAATTAAAATACCCCTCCTTTTGAATGCACGTGGTACACTAAAATTTTATGAGGTGAATCCCTCGACGAATGGCACTGGTGCCATTCTCCAATGCAGTACCCTGATTTATATTTTCACTGGTGCCATTCTCACTTTGTGAAATTTTGAATCTTGGAGAATGGCACTGGTGCTATATACTGTCCTTTTAATTGCAAAGCCTACATTTTTGAATCAGTACATTGTGATGGGAGAATAGCACTAGTGGTATTCTCCCTTTGTGAAGCAAAAATTTTGAATTAGGAAATTGCATTGGGAGAATGGCACTCGTGCCATTTTTCATTTGCAAAGCCAAGATTTGAATTGGGAAATTGCAATGGGAGTCCCTTTGTGAAGCGAAATTTTTGAATCGAGACAAGCCATTCTCCCATTGCAATGCCAGAATTTGAAACCATAGACTGTGTGTGTGTGTGTGTGTGTGTGTGTGTGTGTGTGTGTGTGTGTGTGTGTAATCATGGTATTCATTTAAAACCATACACTATTTTATTTTCATTTATTCATAAATGTGCTATAGTTGATCGACATTACTTTAGGGAACCTAGCTCGTTGTGAACGATATTACTTTAGTTGTGTGAGTTTATTCATGTTAGCTTAGTTATGTTGGGATTTGCACCTCTTCATTAATGGCTAGGCCTAGGCATGACCCTGGACCCAAACCCTTTAGGCCTCATCGTATGCAAGCATCGTCGAGCCCTCTGGTTTCCTGTGTGACCATAACCACATCAAACAGTTATGGCTGACGTAACACTTGTTGTCAACGATTCTCTACTTGCATACATCTTCTCTCGCCTTGCATGTCAAAGATTCCCAATTGGAGTCCTTCGCCACTTCTACTCCTAAAAGAAAAGCACCTGATAATGATGATACGTCACACTACTCCATTGATTGGGATAAACACTGATCATCTCCAACGTGTTTTCTCTTTGCAGAGCACTCCATTTGAGGACCCCGAGGTACATTCCGTAAAACTACTCAATAATGGTTATTTCGTTTTTCAGTCTATTCCAAAGAAGAAAAGTTCAAATTACTTTCATGTTCTTTATGCTAACAAAATTTTAACTAAAATTCCCCCTAAATCTTTTTAGAGATACACTGTTTCTACACTTTAACATTGATTCCAACACTCTCCACATATTCAACTGTTTCAATTTTAGCTGGAAGTACACTCCACCCCTTAGATCATTACTTTACAAATCAAAACTCACCTTCCTAGCAAAATCCTTTAGCTCCACTTGTCAATGTAGCTCACTTAAGAGGTTTAAACCCTTTCTTAAAACCTTCGATGATCAATTACATGTTTGTACTTTAGACCCCAACTCCCTTTCTTCGATCTCATATTTGTTTTGGCCTTGATCACATTCCCATTACCCCCTTAGATCCACATGCAGCACTTGAAGCACTTACCATTGTATTTCAAGAAACTTGCCTCTATCTTAGTTTGGATCACACAACCTACGAAGCTGATCTCTCCCACCTTTTTTGGAAAAGATTCCTCTTTCACTTCCCTAAACTAAAAACCCAACAATCCATTTTGGAAAATAAAATTCTTCTTAATGAAGTAAACAGGCTTTCTAACCATGTGTTTATCACTGGCTTTTGGACAAAGCATCCCAAACTCCCATTATCATTTGCAAATATCTAGTTCAAAAACTCACCCTTGACAGAATAAACTTACCCAAATTCATACCCCAAACTATTCACCTTCTAATACACTAGTATCCATTACAAACATACTTGACTCCCCTAAAGTCCCCTACAATTCCATCAACCTTCCTTATCTCATGTGCACTTATAAAGCACACAAACACAGCTTCCATTGGCTGACTAATGCTCGTAACTACATCTTCTCTCCTCTCAGTGACCTTATTTCTTCAGGACTAAAAGAGCTTAAAAGTGTCATCTCCGTACATGGAGATAATTTTCATGTTACCTACAAAACTTTCCTCAATGTAAACACCAATTTACTATGGGGTGTTGATTCAAACTTACAATTCGTTATCAACCTACCTCATGAAATCCACTCTCTCTACTCTGCTTACATTGCAAACTGCTATGAACCCATTCCTCACCGTGGCCCTTCCAATCTTATAGCATCCCTTTCATATTTTTGTAAACTTGCTACCAAACTAGGTTTTAAAGGATTCTTCCAAAAAACGGTTGTTTTTTCTCACAAAATCAACCAAAGTCAATACCCTTTACACCTTTAGCATGTTTCTCAGTTACAACCACTTCTTGCTTGACTTTTGTGTCATTCAGGTTGGTCCATGTTGCTGGATCCAATCTAAAGGCATTCCCATGGGTTTCTCATGCTCGCCACTTTGGTGCCACCTCTATCTTACTTCTTTCAAATTCAAATTTGTCAAAAAGCTTTCATGTCTTGGTCATTCCCATTCCCTCCCTACCTTTCTCCATACCTTCAGATAGGTTGATGACATCCTCTTCATAAATAATCCCTACATCACCAATTTTCTTGACCCGTCCAGACCACTCCATGACAACGACCCCTTCACCATCCATCTACTACACATTATCTCCCTTAATTGTAGTCTTTCCTCCTCTTTTGTTAATGCTAATCATAATCTCATTGGCCTCATTTACCACCTTTCTTAACACACACATTACCCTTTCACCTCCTTTCCAAGAAGATTTCCATACCACTTTCGTTTGGAAGAAGAAACTTCTTAAATTTCCCAGTATATCCCTCATCAATTGTCATAGTAACCGACCTTTCTACAACCTCATATAAAGTCTGCTTAACTTTCAACCTTCCCATTCTCTACTTTTGCTCTAACAGTTTCGAAGATTTTCTCCACATATCCACTCTCATAGACATTTGCAAAGACAATGGCTTCCAGCCTAACAGATCAGAATTACTATCCATAATTACATCTCTTCCAATACCTTCCCTCAATCAAAACTTGATTTATCTACACTTCTATCTCTCTTAGGTAGACAGTAGGTCATCACACTAGGTGATGGCCTCCTGTCTCACCTAGTGTAATGTACCCTACTGGGGCAAAGGCAGGTACACACACACACACACACACACACTTCCTACCCCTTCCTCCCCTTTGTTTAATCCTTGACTCACTTATCTTCCCACCTTACAAACCCCCCTCGCCCCCCCCCAAAAAAAAAAAAAACCCTCCCTCATTCCTTACTTAGCTCTCCCAATTTAACCTGTTAAACTCATTTTTACTACCTACTCTTATAAGTCAATTTTTACATCCTAGTCATTTTAATTTTTTATTCCTTCTATCCTTTAAATCCCCTTACTTTCCTTTTTTTTTCCCTTCTTTTTATTGTTCCATTTTAAAATTTTACCTTCCTATTAAAAACCTTTTTTCCAAGCTCCCCCTTTTTTAAATTCCTTTCGAAATTTTAAAAAAATTTCCCCCTTTTTTCCTACTAGCTTTTTTCCAAACTCCCTCTTTCTTATATTTTTTCTCTTCTAAAATTTTCTTGTTTTTTCTATCTTTTAAGCTTATTATGTTTTACGATTTTCTTTTTTGTTTTATTTCCTATATTAATTTTCCATATTACTCTCTCACCCCTTTGGTTTTAAAAAAATCTATCCTAGATTACTCTTTCTAAAACTTTCCTTACTATATAGTGCTATTTTCCCCTAATCAATTAATGCACTATTGCAACATACCCCCCCCACACACACACACATGCTTGACTTCTCGATTTTTGCATACCCTCCTTCTTCGTAGTTGTTCGTCGCCTCAATTTTCTCGGTCCTCGACCCCCTTTCCTACTCGACTATCCTGTCTCGACTTCTCTCACCTCTCTCTATTTAAACCCCCTCTACCAAGTACCCTCCTCACTTACTCCAAGCCTCTCTCGCTACATAGTCTCCACTGCCCCCTACCCATGCAGCCTTTACTTCCCCTGCCCTTGTAGCCTTTACTCCCCCACCCTTGCGCTCCTTACCCTTCGAAGGTCTTGAAGCGACTACCCTCACATCTCTGAGTGACTCCCACATTCCTACAATCTGCCCCGCAACCCCCTTGCTCCATAGACGTCCTTCATGGGCCGTCGCCCCCAACTCTAGTACACCGCCCTTTTTTGGGTAGAAAAAAGTAGTGTGTATTTATTGATTTATATCATGTCATACATCCAAAAAAGATAGCACCAGAAATGACTCTTGTGGCTAGCATAGCCCTTACATCCTAAGGATCAACAAAAACATAAACTCCTTAAGCAAACATCTCAAGGATGAAATGAGAAGTTGAAGGTATCTTCATGAGCATCTGAGGTAGCAGGAGCAAAGGTGTCTGAAGAGTGTCCTTGGGCAACAGTAGTGTCAGAAGAATGACCATGAGCAGAAAAGAGGCCCTATAGAGGGTCAATAGACATGGATGACAGCTGGGTAAAATCAGCACAGGGATAGGAGTGTTCTGTGTAGAAGAGCCAGAGCCATAGATCTGAGTTTTGGCTCCTGGAGAGGAAACTTGAGGCTATTTAGAAGGGGAGTTGATGGAGAGGCTCCCAAAGTTAGAGGTAACCTGTATGGAACCAACAACAGCAAAAGTAGAACCACCAACAACAAAAGTAGAGGGAACTTTGCTTGTAGAGGCATGAGGTGTTGGACCTGGGGAAGAGGGAAGGAGTTCACCAGTTGTGGGAGATATTCTTTGAAGAAAAGGAGGAATCTTTGCATGATCATTTGAAATAAAACAGGAAAGCTTGTGTCTGGCAATATCTGCACTTAACCTTTGATGTTCAAGATTGTATGCACTAATGATGAAGTCAATTCTACTTTTTTCCTATTCCACCATGCAGCAAACATAGCATCAACGATTCATCTTTTCTGCAACTAGATTTTGCTCTAGAGTACGAGGGGATGTGAGCTCCCTCTTAATCCGGAATAAGTAGTAAAAAAGGTTTTATAAAATACACGGAAGGGCGAGGAGATTTAATAAAGGAAAATTTTATTTAAAAAACCAAAGAGTTTGGAAGTTTAGGAAGATTTTAAAAAGAGGGGGGGGGGGGGGGAAGGGGGGCTGTTTTGGGTTTAAGGGCTCGAAAGAGATAAATTAAGGGAAAACTTTAGGAGTTTAATTTAACTTTAGATTTAGATATTAGAATAGTGGAACTATAGAAAAAAGGGGGAAAATGGAAGAGTATGTGTAAATGAAAAAAGAATTTTTAAAAAGAAAGATTAGGGATAATGGATACGAGAAATTTAGGAGAAAAAAGAGGAAATTTTTAATTGATAAATTTTATAAGGGGGATGAGGGGAGTAGAAAAGGCAAAAAATTAAGGGAAATAAAGGATAGAAGTTAAGGGAATATGTTAAGGGGAACATTAATGATAAAAGGGGGGGAAGGGGGGAAAATAAAGTAAATGTAAAGGAAAAATGAATAGGAAGTGTAAGTGTGTGTGTGTGTGTGTGTGTGTGTGTGTGTGTGTGTGTGTGTGTGTGTGTGTGCATGCGTGTGCATGCGCCCATGCATGTGCAACTATTAGAACAATGATTGTACCTAGAACAATGATTGCACTTAGAACCATCTAGTTCATAGACTCATATTCTCAAGATCCACATTATAGACTCAGGACCACCATCTCATTCAAAAGATTTACATTGTGTTACCATCCTTCAAATGAACCGATGTCTATTCCAAGTGGGCAGCTCTAAGAGACCATCTAATTTGCAGGCTCAAATTTTTAAGTTCAACATTGTAGACTCATGACCATCTAATTTGTAGGCTCAAATTTTCAAGATCCACATTGCATCTTTAAATGTCGTAGAACTTGACTAATGTCTATCCTTGGGTAGCTCTAAGATTGTGGATGGTCAAAGTTTATTTGGGCAATTAAAACCACGAGTAATGGTTGCGATCGCCTGTACATTACTCTAAATCTCCTCCTTGCATTTATTCTTTCTGATTTGGCCGCTTCATATCTGTATCCAACCTGTATCCCAGTCTGGATCTTCTACAAACCCCCGACCTATATCCCAGTCTATATGCTAGTTTCTTACCATTGAATTACTATGATCTTGGCTCTAATGACCAAGAAATTCTCCCAGGCAACCATCTAATCACACATCATGGAATCTGGAGTTTGAGAAATATACATGAGTGGCTAGATGATGATGTATATGATTGCCTATGCTACGCTAGGCTACCAGCAAGGTGGGTGCTAGCTAGAATATCTAATTGAGACTCCGCATGTGCCATTTTTCCTACCCCCTCATCCCAAAAACCTGTCATTTAAGGGGGTTCTAGTATCATGATTGTCTGATCATAGCAGAATCCAACGGTGGATTGTGTGGTCATAATAGCAATAGGCACCCAAAGTCACACGAACTCACATAAGAAACAAAGGAAAAAAGAGTCAGAGGGCAGCAAGTCCTCCAACCTAGCTATATAAAGGCCTTAAGGGGAGATTAAATTAATTTTGCACCCAAGAAAAGCCCTCTCCTACCCCCTTCCACACTCTCAAATCTCCCTTCCACCCCTGTGATGAATCTTCTGCTGCAACTCTGACACCCCTTCTGCATAATGCTGCCCAAGTCATGGGATCCATTGTTTACCTTGGCTCTCCATCCTTTAACATTCCACCAACCATAGCTAGGGAAGTTGTATCACTGGGAGCCAAGGGAAATGGTCTTAATGAGGGGTTTCCAGAAAAGGCTAGTCAGAATTGATGTTGTGCTCGGAGACCGCCATGTAGAGGCAAAGAACTAGCTTCTAGAAGAGCATACAAGGCTCCAGGCACCCTTCTTCTAGTTCTCCTATGGACCCGTCATCCAACCATTCCAAAAGGGAATGGTTGAGCCAAGGCACCAAGTGGCTTTTCCATTCCTATTCACCCAGAAGGTGAGGGAAATGTGAGAAGATGTTGGGTGTCTCTCATACCATCATGGTTCCACTTTTGAGATGATTAAACTTGGTCTTTCCACTTTTGGGTAGATTTCATGGAGATGTTGGAATGCTTGAGCCAAGGCTTTTTCATTTCCCTCACCTTCTTGGATGCGGTATGGCTGAATACCTTTGAACAAAGTGTCCTAGATGGTAAGGGAAACAGGAAACTTACATTTCATTATCAGATGAGAAAGCACCAAGAAAGTGTTAGAAAGTGCTAACAAGGGTGAAAAGTGACACCAGGTCCTATAACCATGGTGGTGTTGAGTTGACAAGTGCTAAAAGAAGTGCTAATAAGTTCCTCTCTAGAATCTTTTTTGTTCAACTTTTTATGTTGGCAAAGACTTTTTGCTCTAGATGTAATCTCTTTTGTTTCAAGTTTAATATAAAACTATTATGGCAAAAAATGTTGTTACTATTACTTTAGTCGTGAAAGTGGTTCTAAAGAATCACAAATTGCCCTCATTTATGGTTTACTTCAACCAAAGCCGTTGTTGCACATGCAATTGTTACAAAAACTATTGTTACTTTGGTAATGAAAATGGTTCTAAAGAAGCACAAATGGGATACTTTTGCCTCAATTAGGATTTGCTACAATCAGTGTGATCATTGCATAAGGAACTACATTTTCCTTGTTTTAGGATTAACTGCAAGCAGCACTAAAATAGCTCCAAGAACCAGCACGTTGGTTGCAAGGTAATACATTTAGAAAAATACAATTAAACTGCAGCTAGAGTAATTGTTGCACAAGCAATTGAAAAATTGTTGTTACTATTACTTCAATAGTGAAAATGGTTCTAAAGAAGCACAAATAGCATACTTAAATGTCACACCTCTATCAACTGATACACACAATCTATGTAAGACGAATCACTTAATCAATACAATTCAATTCATAGTACCATGCGCTTTCTGTCTCTTTTCTATATGGTATCAATCCCCACCCAATGGGTCCAACCAAGCCCTGACTTCCGCACCACCTGTGCCTATTCATCCTCCTTGCAGATGCAAGAGATATTCTTATAGATGACACAGTCCTTTAATAGCCCAATATCAAAGAGTATGATGACAACAATCGCCTAGGCACCCTCCGTCCAAAAAGAAAAGGAAAATCTGCAGATAACATGCCTGAATAATGGGCAAAGCAATCAAGTAGACAAGGATCTACGAACCATCAATAGAACACTTACCATCTAGGGCCAGTTAAAGCCCATGATTATAAAAGAAGACAAAGGCAATCATTGACCTATATATGACACCGACCAAGTAGAGAAAATCAAAAGCAAATCAGAGGACAATGCTTCTACTGGTGATTTTCTTCAATGTTTTGCTAGGCAATTCTTTCGGAAGCTCGATGATCTTTGCAAGTATAAATTTTACTCATTCAAAGGTCTTTGCAAAGTTTTGTGATCATACCATACATGCATGTATGGTCTACCGATTCATGGTTTTTTCACAATTGCACAAAATGCATGTTAAAAAATGAGAATATGTGCACGTACCACCATACAAATGTTGTGTGATCAGTATGAACCTTTGCAAGTATAGGGGTCTTACTCATTGAAAGATCTTTCCAAAGTCTAATGACCATCCACAATATACACCTATAGTATAAGCATACTGATGCACAATCTTTTGGCACTTATGCACTATCCATGTTTGAAAATGAGATGTAGACCAAACTAGTCTTAGACCTAGTTTGACACCCGAACAAACCTAGATTCAAATTGGACCAAACCCGGACTATCCAAAATGGGCCAATGCCAGATCTAACCCAAAAATGGACTAAATCCTACCTGGATCCAAAACAAACGGAAGACCAAACCCAAATCAAACATAGATCCAAACAAATTGAACTGCATTAAGTGGTACAATGAGGCCCAGGTGGGGGGGGGCAAGAGAGAGAGAGAGAGAGAGAGAGAGAGAGAGAGAGAGAGAGAGAGAGAGAGAGAGAGAGAGAGAGAGAGAGAGAGAGAGAGAGAGAGAGAGAGAGAGAGAGAGAGAGAGAGAGAGCTAATGGGGCTAGGTGTGTGATTCATATATATCACCTCATCTACCAAATTGATATCAAGAATTGCCCAAATATAGACCAAATTGAGACTAGACCATACTAGATTCAGACCAAACCCAGAACTAGACCGGACAAGTATTGACTAGATTGGACCGTCCACACCAAATTAAACTAGTTCAAACTCATGTTGATGGGGTCTTTGCCTATTCTATTGAAGGAAATTTAGAAGAACTAATAAAAGGAAAATAATTATCAGTTCTACATTGATCAATTCTTTGCAATTGTCACATTATTTATCATAAAGTTGTTTCTATAGTAGGATTTCGAAGTACAAAACATTGTGCCTTCTCAATTCTAGAAAAAGAAGCCTCTCTCTCCGCAAATTGAAAAAAGTGTTTAATATTTGAGCCCTTTTTATATATGTTGTTTTGTCAAGTTTATGTTGCTATTCATTAATGCTTTTTTATATGTCAATATTTGTTGCTCTTTCTTCTTGATGTTTTCTTTTTTCATTTTGACAAAGTGCCATTCAATTTTCCTCGAATTTCTTTGTTTTTATTTACAATTTTTCTTTTTCTTTTTCCCTTAAAATGTATCCTATATGATTTTCCATTTCTTGAATTTGTGTCTTATATTTTATCTTTTCAACATAACATTTCACTACGTTAGTTGACATTGATATTGGATTTTGTTCTACTAATTTTCTTACCATTGAATTTGTCATCGATTTCCACTTAGTCATCATACTTGACCATTTAAGTTGTCTTTTCTTCGTCTTTTTTGTAGTTCTTCTAGGTGGGGGTACATTCTTGTGTTTCATCAATAACATCTTATATCAAATCTTTTTTTAAGTTTGTCTTGTGCTTCAAAGAACCCTACATGCTCAAATTGGTCTTAGTATATGATATGCAACTGTTTTAAATCATAATTTGTTTCCATAATGCATGTATATTTTCTTGTTTTTCATCGACCATAAATTAATACGTCACTTTAAGAAATGTGGCCAATTGGAGACAAAAATGTGTTCACCCCATAGCCCATTCCCCTTTGATAAAGTACTCATACATGACAACTATTTGTAAATGAGTTAAACATTAAAAATTGAATAGACAATATATAGCATCTCTATAATTATTTTGTAATGAGTCTATGAACTATCATATTACACTTGCTCGTATTTGTTGAAATTTTAGGTTCATGTTCATCCTAAATTTTATCATGCCAAACAAATAGTCACTTGGTATATGTGCATAGTTTTGTGATACGTTGCAAACCAATCAAAGATAAGATTTGATCAATACTTTCTTCCATTGTAAATTTGTTTTCTTTCATATTATTTTGTGGTACTTGGGAAAAAGACATTTAGTATAGTTTGAAATATTTTTGTAGTTTCAAAATCAAGTTTTGTGTTGTTAACCTTAAAATTCAACTTTCCAATTAGTATTATGTGTTTTTTCTAATTGGCTTTAATATCCAAAAAAGTATATGCACTTGGATGTCTTTTCTTGATTTATCTATACCACAATGTCAATGTATTGTGTTTTTGGTAGTGTCTTTGGAGAGAAAGAAATCCCTTTTTGGAATCATATTGGCTCATCTTTGGATAGAAATAAACCCCTTATTGTGTTATCATACATGTTTTTTCTTGAAATTTCTACACCACAATGTCAATGTATTGTTTTTTTAGTAGTGTCTTTGGCATGGAATGTTCTTGTTGTTTGATCATACTGGCTCATCTTTGGATAGTAAGAAATCCTCTTGTTGTGTGATCATACTAGCTCATCTTTGCTCTAAAATCTATAGCTGGAGATGCAAAAGCATGACAAGGCTGATTCCAAAGCCATGTTTTTTTAAAAGGTAGTAATACTATGCATATTTTGAAAATATCTTCAATTTCCATGACTTCTAATTTTGCAATCTTTGTTTTTCACATTTTGGTTGTATTTGAAAAATTGGCATCATCTTTTTCTTGTAATTGAGTCATTGCATTGCGATATTGCTAAGAAAATTTGATTCACACACACAGACATACATGCATACATACATGCGTATGTATAGCAACCTCTCAAGCTTCTTTAATCTAGCAAGAGGTATAGAGTAAGTTCAACTTTAAGTAGTTATTGCCACACACACACACACACACACACACACACACACACACGCACGCACATGCATACATACATACATATATATAGCAACCTCTCAAGCTTCTTTAATCTAGCAAGAGGGACGAAGTAGGTTCAACTTTAAGTAGTGATTACCATTTGGTTAATTGCAACTTCAAATAACCAAGAATAAATTTGATATATCACATCTTGCATTTCAATCTTGGACATGTTTGTAGGTCGTAGAATATAATGAAAAGATTTAAAATATTCAATCCTTTTTTCTTGTGAGCCAAGAAGACAAGTAATGATCAACAATAATTCAAACCTATGTCCACTCTTAAATTCCAATATGGATTATCAAGATTTTAAATGAATAAGAGCCTCTATTCATCACCTAGAACATTTGCAAAGAATTTGTCTGCTATGGTTTGTCAATCGGGACCACCAAATTTCTTTGTAACATTTATTAGCTCAGAGAAGTAATAGGTCACCTTTGATAAATGGTCTTAGGTAGTTGTGAACGAAGGAACCTAATAGAAAAAAAACTAATCTCCAATCCATGAAAAATTATGTGATGACTCGCTTATGCTGATAATTTGACCATCAAGTTAAATCTCTAATAAAATCATTGTCTAAAAAATCATAATACCTTTGAAAAACTACTAGATTTCTTCATCATAACAAAATTTCAAACAATGTTGTAGTAAACGTATCCATGGCCCTATGAGGATCAAAGATGCACCAATTTTTCAAAGAGAAACAAACAAAGACATCATGAAATTTAGAATGGAGCTCTTTTGTTATAAGGAGAGGGATTCAATAAACCAGTCTATGGTAGAGAGATTCAATAACCAAAACCAAAATTGCAGCACTCACAGTTTTAAGAGATGCTGCATTCAATTTCAATGCTTTTTAAAGATCATTTCATCTCATAAGAGCAGAAGACACAGCCACATCTTTTGCATTTCTATGATGTCTACATTAACAAACATTTGTCATGAAATTCGGACGCTCCACCAAATTGAGGATTAACAAGAAAAGGGCTCCCATCCTCCTCTGTTCCTCTCTCAATATCTCAGGCTCTACCTATCATGTCAAAATGACCTTAAGTGAAGGTCTGAAATCAGCCCATTCCTCCCCCTCACATTATGTCACAGTACGAGATGTCCAAGTATGTGTATGAATGTATTTCTTCATCCCTCCCCACCTCCTTTTCTACTCTGCCCTCCACAATGCCTATCACCATCTGCTCCTTTCACCCCCTTGTCCTACCTCTGAGACTACAACTATTGCATTCTACTTTCTGCTGGCAAAGATCATCTTCACAGTTTTCTTTTCATTCAGTCAGACGGCAAATTGCCTGAAGCGGAAGGATGCAGAAGCATGGCTGGAAGCACAAATACAACATACCCTTCTTTCTCCAGACCCTTGTGCAAAGCTCTGAGATGTTGACACACTCTTATACAAATTTTAGCCAGAGAAAAACATGTAACGAGTGGCTTGTATAAAGATCTGAATTTTGTCAAAGGGGTAAAGCATATGAAAGGAGATATTAATTAAGAAAAGCAAGAATGAAGAACTCCATGATGCAAGAATGCTCTTATCCCAAGACTTTCTTCTGGTCACTTGGCATGTGCAATGTCATAGTGTGCTAACAAATGTTTGAACAACAATGGCATATGATACCCCAAACTTTGTCTTGTCCAATAACAATTCAAAAACACAAACCTTGCATTAAATATGCTGATTAGAAAAATCTGAATATATTCTCTCCTCTGTCTCCTCAACACACGAGGCATCAGATGAGCCTAGCCAGGAGGCCAGGTCATTTGCCTCCCTCCAATGAGATGAAGGTGCAGGTGGTAGACAGATTGACCTGCACATGCAAAAGCATCAGTCTTTGCTATGCATGAACTTCCAAAACAGAGATGATTCACCAGTCCAAGCAAACAGTCTTGCAAGGACTTTTTGAAAAAGGAAAAAGGCTATACAATACTAAAACAAAAAAGAAACAAAACTAGGAGTCCACCAAGGAGGCTTCACATGTATCTTACATCCTTGAGGCCCATCATTGATCACAACTCTGTAACCTTCTCCAAGGCCTTCCTGAAGAGCCACAATCTTTGCACTATATAGCAGATGCCCCAAAATTTCTTTGTGCTTCTCTTCAGCCTTCAACAACAAGGAAACTGGTTATACTTGGCAAGCCCAAAAAGGATCCACAGTAATAAGTTATCAAGAGATTTTCCCTGAAACGTGTTCAGAGCACCCAACAGACCAAACCATGAGGCCAGGGGCGGGGGGCACACGTGTCCAAACAATGATGCAAAGCAAGTTTGAACTGAAAGGACCAGAAAACAAGAGAGTATGAATGCTCGTCGGCACTCCCACTTTGTTTTAAATGTACAGATGGAGGGGGAGAGGAGGAGAAAGAGGAGCGAATTCCCTAAAAATAGTATGAGAATGTTCTGAAAAACAAAGAGCATGTGGAAAATCCCACAAATCACCATCCAAGTCTCTCCCATAGCACACCTCTATCAAGGGGGCTGCTAACAAAGCAACAAAGGGCACTTCTGTACCGTTCCAGCATTTTATTTTTATTTTCTGTCAAGGAGAAGAGCAAAACAAAGTAAGAGACTGCATATGCCCATGGAGTACCATTGGCCTTTCTGCAGAAACAATGAAAAGATATAACAGCCTCTAGAAAGACGAATAGTGTAATCACATGGGATAGATGCAGCAAAGACAGTTCCGGTTAAACCAAACTAAGAACTTTTGGTACCACTGCATATCCTTTCCATCAGACCAGTCAACTATTATCAAATGAGCATTCTAGTCCCTTCCTTTCTGCATCTTGTAACTCGCTCTTGGAGGCAGGTGATTTTGTTTTTTTTCCCCTCTCCATAGAAAAGGACTGTCTATTGGAAAACTTTTAAAAAATTCAATCAAATCAGCAATCCATGGGGTGCTTGACCAATCAGAAAGATAAATGGCTGCTATGCAACCTGGTTTACAGGATCCCTGCTCTCACCTCCTAGAATGCCCTAGCAGGAACTAGCTACTATGACATCCCCACTGACATCATCAGCGCCCAACACTGGGTGTAGACCATAGTATAAGGGTAGAAGACCATGGATCATTACAGCTGGTGCTTGGAGTCACTGAGGCTCTAACATTAGAGGGTTCTCCCATGTCTCCGTCCAGGCTCATGGACTCTTCTGAGCTAGATAGGTCACCTTGTGGTGGTTCGTGTAAAGTGTAAGAACCGACTCTTGAGCTTGCTGACCCTAAAGATGTAGGGCTGGGTGTGTAGGTCGATAAGAGGGTATTTGAGGCACTATCCTCAGCCTCACGGTTAGCTCCTAGGACCCTTCCTGATCTCAAGTGCATGTGTTGAATAGCACAGTTGAGGCCCCAATTCTAAGTTGATTCCGCTTTGACGCGGGGTCAAGGAGTGGCAGTCCCTTGCGGGGTTTATTTCAATGCAATCGGCATGCAAATTTCATCATTTCTTGATACTCAGGAGTGGCAGCACCGGACGAAGGGATATGGCTATAGCACCGGACGGAGGGATACGGCTATAGCACCAGACCAAGAGATACGGCTATGGCACCGACAGGGGGATAGCGCTACAACACCGACCCAAGGGGGTAGAAACTCGTAGTTCTGCCCAGTGGTATTTGATGATTTTCTATGATTTTGAAGTTTCTGTTCAAGGTTTCTTGTGATAGGAGGATGCTAAACTACCTAGTTCACCTACTCAATGCAAAAAACAACAAAAAAGAACAACATTTGAATGGCAAATGGGGTGTTTTGCGAAAAGTGACAGCAAACCACTTCGAAAATCACTTCAAGCATCACTTTTGGGTGTTTTTGTTGGAGTTTACTATCACACACACCTTAGCAATCCTCTAAACTATCTTCCTATCAATTCGAAACACTAAAAAACATCAACAAGAAGCTCTAAATGATCCAAAATGCTTTCCAACAGAACATAACAGCTTCTTCTTTTCCCTCCACTCATACCTCTACTACAACTCCACTACTACAACTCCACTATCAATGCTCCTAGTTAGGCTTGAAGCAATGAGCAATGGGTAGATGACGAGAGAAAGCAAGTGCAATGGAGCCTCCACTCAAAAAGCATGAGCAATCCGCAAATGTCACTCAAGCGGCTCCCAGATTGTTGCAATGTGTTTCCACGAGAGAAAGAGGGGAAGGGGAGAGGAGAGGAGGAGGGAAAGGGAAGGAGAAGAGGGGAATGAAGGGGGATGGAGTGGCAAACACAAAAGCACTACAAAGAAAACAAGAAAACACTCTTGGAAGAGAAAAGGGAGCTTGTATTCCAAACTTGTGCATCCAACAACTGAAGACCAAAGTCAACTATTTGACCTTTTATACATGTCACCTTTTGAAGGGAGCTTATACCACTCTCTTTCCTCATTCTTTACAATCAACTTAGGCCTTTTTGGCTCCAAGGCACAATCCTAGCTCTACGGACTTCCCACTATCCATCAAATGACATTGCCAACTAATGTAGTTAACGTGCAAACAGGAAGGTATGCACATGTATACAAGGCCACGACCAATAATCAGAGTCTGAACAGCATCCAAGAGGAGGTCAGGCAGAGAATCCAGTCGAAGGGCTGCTGCAGACGAGCGGAGCGAGCAAGGTTGGCATACGTCCTGTTGAAGCCATTTATAGGCCTTTGTCGGGTTGGCTGGCTGAAAGGAAGTCGCAGACTGGGTTGGCCCAGGCTGTGAGAAAGTCAGTCTGTTTCCAAGCTCTCTAGCCCTATAAAAAGGGCCTCAAGGAGGAAGGGCATTCATTGGTCCATTCCAAAGAGTCTTTGGTGCCTCAGTTTAGGTTGTCACCACTACAGTAAGGAGGTACCCTCACTATTGGCTACCTACACCAGGATTCACAAGAGACTTGTGTCTCATCATTGGCTGCCTACACAGCAGCAAGGAGGTCAAGGTTCACAGGGGCAAACATTGCCTTACGTTGGGCTGTTTATTGAAGCAGCAGGAAGGTGTGTTTGCAAGATATCATTACGAAGCCCCCAGAAACTCAAAGAGAGCAATGCCGGATTAAATGTTTTGAGGGTGCCACAAGGAGGTTAGAGAACAATTCTGGGTGTCATAGGGATCCAATCTAGTCAGCACCTTGCTGATAGAGGGTGGCAGACTATGTCCATATCTTGTGGATCAAGGGTTGGTCTTACTGCTCCTGACTGGAGATAGAGCCTATTGTTGGGACCAAGGTAGACTCTTTCTTGCTAGTTGATCTATCGATAGTACCCCTAAATAGGAGAAACTACCCAATGATAAAAGTTTCAGCAAGCCAAAAAAAAAGTAGCAAGGAAGTGTATTGTAATACGTTTGTGGAGTGATTATAACATTTCTACATCAATCAACCCATGTTTTTACATATTTCTCCTTCTTTTAAGGGGATTGTCAACAACAAATACTTCCGTCAATTCATGTCTGGTTTGAGTGCTTTTTCCCCCAAAATCCCCTTAAAAACAGGCTTTCTGGTTCTCCTAATGCATTCTATACTACAAGACAATACAAAGGAAGAACCTCTGCAACCAATGATGACGAGTTGTGGGGTACTAACCTTTGACAGCTGTGTCAAACCATCTCTGTTTTTTGGGATTATCAGTATGTGTGTTGGAGCTACGGGGGATATGTCCCTGAACGCATAAACCTGCTCATTCAGAGCTAATCGAACGTCAGCCCTTGAATCAAATGCGGCCAACATCATTAACTATCGTTTTTTATAAAATGACGTAATTCAACCCCAAACTTTATTTGTTCTCTGTAAAGGCCGCTTGTGAGGACATGGAGCACATCATTTGACATGAAGTAAACTGCCATGATCTCATCCATAAAATACCAGATCGTCTTCGTAGACAGGCACGGATGGAATTTCCTTCTTCAAAATCTTGTCGAATCTGTAAACCAAGCAGCAAGCCACAAGGCCGGAAATTTTACTTTCTATAGAGCTTCAACGACAAGAAAGAAGCAGAGCAGAAAAAGTGGGTCATAAAGAGCTCCACGTAAAGAAAAAAAAAGGACCCAAAAAGGATGAGCAGTACAAGGGAGGGCAATGAGGGCTCTGGAATACTTACATAGTGGGCGCACCTGTATCTTGCAATGGTGCAGCAGCGACGGCAGCTGCTTCCTCGTCCGCCATAGGTGAGCTTCCTCCTTCTCGGAGGTGAGAATGCAGTACTCGCAACCTTCCCTCCGTCTCTGTTTTGACTGAAATGCCTCTCTTGTTTAAAGCAAGCTTCCTTGTTTGCCCTTTTGAGTGAAGAGAATCTTTAAGGAATCTGCCTCCCCATGCGTAATTGATCCCACTCCTTAGAACGTATGCCATAGAAGCTCCTCTAGTAGTAATCTTTGAGACAAGAAAGCATTCTAGTAATCTTAGAACGTATGCCACTCTAGTAATCCTTACAAGCTCACCACATCACATCTTCACCTTGCCGCCGCCGAAGAGCATAGATCGTGCCTGGTCCTGAGTTCAAGCCCCAGGGGTAGCTCAGGATTCTACCTTGGTGGGCATTGTTGGCACTTTCAATTTCAATCCAACGCAAAAAAAAAAAAAAAAACACACAGCTCAGGTCCCTAGCGGATTCGCCCCTCATAGTAACCATCGATGTGTGTGGTTGGTTAAGTGTTGCCCGACGAACTAATAAAAGAACCTTACCTTACCTTAGTATAATCAGTGTTTTGAAATGCAAAGGGAGACTAATTGATTGGTTTTCCATTTTTCATTCGATGGGGTAGATAATTGGTGGATGTTTTCATTGGGAGACAAATGTATATAAGAGAGAGAGTGAGATCATGTTCATTCCAAGGGGAAAACTATGTAAGAGAGAAATATTCATTATGAGGGAAAAGTATGTAAGAGATAAATAGTGAGAACAAATCAACAAGGAGAGTTTAGTAAAGAAAGAGATTATATGATACAATATGATTGTATTATAGTCTCAGGTGAGACCCCATAGGACCTGTGGGATTAAAAACCACTATCAAAATGATACTAGCTCTTTACATTCAATTGATACAATTTTCAAAAATCCTTAGCAGTCTATTGACCATGCCCATAATTTTACTGAAGGAAATAGCAATATTTCCTTCAATAGGTACCCATTGCTTGGCTAGTTGATTCATAAGGATTCTTAGGCCAAGGGCATTGTTGTAGACATTTCCCTGATATGCATGTATCCTCTACAATGAAGGAGTGTGTGCTTGTGATTTTCTATTTCCCCTATTGGGAAGACTTTACAAATTCTCGCCTGTCCTAAAATTCTTGGTCTAGTCTATCTACCTTTTTCCACCTCTAAATCATGGGAGTTGGTTCTTATTCTATAGATTATGTGCCTTTGAACATTGAAATATCTTCCACCATGAGGTAAGCTTGTATTTTGTACTTATCCATCGGATTGACCTCTTACTTGTAGAATTCCATTTTTGTTCCCGGGCCTTACCATGATTTATGCAACATTTTTGCATGACGAGCTCTTTGATTTCCCCTTCATCCATTGGGATATCCATAGCATGTAGCCCCCATCGCCGCTCCATCCACTTGAATGTGCCACCTTGTATTTTTTGTTACCTTCATGGCTTTGTGTGGGAGTCTTCTTGCATCCATCTTCTCTACTTTGTGAAGGTAATGTTATGTACTACCACAAAGCCTAGGGGTATCACTCATATCTCTAGTCTAGCATAATGGGGTAGGGGGGTTTCTCCTACCTCTTCTACGAGAAACGTTTTGTCAATTGTTTCTATGTTTTCCAATATTGTATGGAGAGTCCAAGTGTCTAGGCTGGGCATGCATAGAGTAGCACCCTTGAATAAGCATTGTGTACAAGAACCTGCTCAATTTTTATCTCCCTGAGTCCTTTTTTAAACTAGTTATAAAAGTCAAACCCTCCAAAATTTTAAAAGCTTTCATCTTTAATCATTAATTATAAGCTTTCATGGTGTGTGTGTGTGTGTGTGTGCATGTGTGCGAGCATGTGTGTGCATGTGCGTATGCGTGTGCGTGTGTGTGCATGTGTGTGTGCATGTGCGCATGCTCATCTTTTGAGCCTGAAGCTAGCTAAAAATAATATTGAATTCATTCAAGTGAGAAGCAATGGAGACCCCTTCCTTCATTTGTAGCTCAAACAACCTTTTCATGAGGTAAACTTTATTAGAGGCAGTTTCCTTCTCGTAAGTGGCACACAGTTTCTTCCACAAATGGTGAGCCCAAGGTATGCATATTGGTAAGATCAAGCTATTCTTTGCCTTGGGAATTATGGGATGGGAAAATTTTATTAGATGATTAATGTTGCATGGACCTTTGGTAGTGTTAAAAATAAGGAAATTTTTAACGTTCCAAGCCATATAAAATGAATGGGAATGACGGATGTTCATCAAGAATTCTAATTACCCTTGCAAATGTTTCCAAAGAGTATTCGAGACTTAATCTTAATCTCATACCCACTCATTATGGGAGTAATCTAGTGATCACGGTTAAGCTTGCTCTAGTAACACCAATCACCAGTCTTGCATGCTTAGTAGATTACTAGAGTGCATGGTAGTGAGTGATTAGGCTTCGTGATTTACTTTTGTGGTAAATGCTGCCCAATGGTGGTGGCTCTCATCGATCATGTCTGCTTCATGATTACCAGCCCGTCTGGGGTGGCATCTAAGATTCTGTTGTGGTGGCGTGCAATTGATATGGATGGAGCCTCAGGCCTCCGGGCCTCCAGCCACCATGGTGGCTCAAACTTTATAATAAATAAGATCCATGGCATTTGGCATTTTACTACGTTGCTCTCATTCGCCCCTGCTCTGCTACTTTGCTCCACACACCCTCCTCTAGCTCTCTTCTGCCCCTGCTCTACTTTTCTCCAGGCTCCCTCCAACTCTCATCACTCCTCTTCCACCTCTACTCTACTTTGCTCCATGCTCCCTCCTCCAACCCTCCTCCAACTCTCCTCCAAGTCCCTCCTCCAACGCTCCATGCTCCCTCCTCCAACTCTCATCACTCCTCCGTCCCTGCTCATTGCTCCGTTTCTCACCCACTCATCTTCACCATGCCTACTACCCACCCTCGATGCGATGTGATCCCAATGTTATCTGCCTTCTCATATAAGGTGATTGCGTTGCACTCACTTGGAGTAGAAATCCTGGCTCTAGTGGACACCCTTGGTTTCGACAGTCAATCTCCCCCATATCTGCATGTCATCAGCTTAGATGACATGGTCACCTCTGGTCTCTTTATGGCTATGATGTATGGGTTCCCCCTAGATGTCAATGAAGGCCTCATGATTTTCATAGCAAAGTACTCTCATCTTGTTTGGGAGGCCGTAATCTAAGTCCTAGTAATGCACATCATCTTCGGCCTCTCCATCGTCTCCTCCATTGGCTCCCTAAAAAATTTTAATGCAACAAGCTGGGTTGGCAGCAATACTGAGTTGTACAAATATTCTCTTGTTCAACGAGGCTCATAACCACTCAACAATGGCTGGATGTAATCTAAGGCTCTCAGCGATCTTTTGGCTCACTGGATGTAATGTTTTGGTCTCTAAGGATCCCTCCATCCCAAAGAAGAACAAAGCTCCAAACATCTACAAGAGGAGGATTCAGAGGAGGATCAACATAGAAAAGAGCAACGTAAGAAATTCAAGGCAGAAAGGAGGCCGTGGGACCATGTTCGAGTACCTGTAAAGCCTCCACCAAGAGTCAGGAAGCCATACAGAGCAAAGCCAGGAGTGCGGGCCCTAAGGGAGATCAGAAAATGCAAAAGACCACCGACAACCTGATCTCGCGTGCTCCCTTCCAACGTGTGGCACGGGAGATAGCACAGGGATACAAGGATGATGTGTGCGATTCAACACAGGAGCTATGGGGGTGCTCCAGGAGGCTGCAGAGCAAGTGCTCTGTTCGAGGACGCCAACTTGTGTGCCATCCACGCAAAGTGCATCACAGTCATGGACAAGGACATGGCTCTAGTAAAGTAGCTACAGAGTGACCCAAGCTTGAAGCCCTAGATTCTCTTGCAGCCCACTCTTAAGACTTAGATCACCCCCTGCCCTTGAAGGCACTATCTTGTATCTAAGGCCCAAGGGCTGATCTTTTTTAATAAAATATATCCACATTCTCTACACTCACATTGTTGTGTATTCTCCATGTTTATGATTGAAGTTACTGATCATTTTAATGTAAGTTTTGAATTCTATCAAATCCTGAAGGAATTTCACCATTGTGCAAAAGGGAAAAGTGTTCGGGATGTTGCCAAGACCCTAGTAATCCTAAAACCCACCACAGCGTAAATTTGGACATTCTGGCAAAGTCTAGAATGCCCAAATTCATGCCATGGTGGGTTTTAGGCTTTTTAGGCTCCTGGCGATGTCTCGGACACTTTTCCCTTGTGCATGACGGTGAAATTCCTTTAGGATTTGATAGAAATGAACTTTCAATACCCATAATTGGTGAAAATGATACTAAATTGGCTAGAAATGTATTAAATTAACACAATTAAAATGATGAAGAAAATATTTCATCAACGAATTAAACAAAATACAATGGAATTCATGACGAGAAACAATAACTTAAAACAAATAATAAAGACATGTAGTCATGTATCCATTGAAATATCCATTTAAATATATGTTTATATATACAAAAGGCCTCACAGGATATCTTTCTTCTTGGCTAGTTCGAGTACATTGAGAATAGGGGTCTTTGAATCCCCTAGTGGATTCCTAGATATAAATCTAGCCGCAACAGCACTGACATCCTCCTCTCCTGCTGCCAAAGATATAGCCATTGCCGTCAATGCCCTGCCATGAATGTTCGATCCAACGGCATTGATGGCAGCCAAGCGGTGTACCAAAATGACTTTGTTAGCATTTCGAGTAATGTTGGAGTATCTGATAGCGCGCGATAATGCCTTGCACTTCAGCAGCTCCAAAGGACCTCGAGGAGAAAATTTATTGTGAAAGACCACAATATGCTATGCGACTTTGCCAAGGTAATGGGCCAAAGCATGATCTCACCCAAATGCGCTGCGAACATTACCCCGTCAAGATGAGAATTGATCAAGCTCAAACGCATCCTATAACAATTCAACAAACATTAGAAGACCGACAAAACAAATTATACCAAAAGAACATCAAAATAAAAAATATTGTTTGAACTTACCACTACAGCATCGTCAGCTTCTATCCCTTCCTCATTTGCAGTGTTGATGGAACCAGGTGCTGTGTGATGTTCCATTTGGGAGGTGGATGCTTTCTCTTGACTTGTGCTGGAGGTGGAAGCTTCTACATGAGAGGGCTATGCATCATATACGAACATGTCTGCATCCGTCATTGAAACCAGCGTCGTTAAGAAAAACTCTTCCATTGTCTGGTTTGCAGAACCTAAAACCCCGGGATCTTTGACACTTGTGTCAACATTGAACCCCAATAGGACTCCGATGGCCTCATCCTCTCATAGTCCAAAAAGAACCTCTATGTCATGGAGCTTCTCCATCGATGATGAGGGGGGACAAGGACCATAATTTTGATTCTGGGTCAACAGTCTCCGATGCAGATTCTTGCTCTACTAGGGGCTCTTGAAGTAGGCTCAATGCTTGAGCTGCTTCCATCTCCTTTGTTGCATCATCGAGACTCTCTTCCATGTATATGTCCGAGTCTAGTCTAGGGATGACCAGATCAGAAGTTCTACTAGAGGGGGTGCTAGACGATGAGGCTTCTTCCTCTAAATTTCCTTCTTGGAGAAGGAAGATGAATGTCATCTCCCATGAAAGGAATTTGGTGCCTGTATTTCTTGTGATTCCCGCATCTAGGATGTCTTTAACTTCGATCATCCTAAACCCTTCCTCTGTAAGGTTGTCACAAAAGTGGGCCAAGTGCTTTACAAACTTGGGTTCCTCTACTAATAGATACATTATGTAATCTATGGGAACCCATGTCTTTCAAGAGTGGTCAAGTGTATAAGCAAAATTTGAGAAATTATCTTGCATGTAAAGGATGAGATCTAAGAAGTCATCCTTGGCTCGCATATATGTGCCTAGGACATCTAAAGTCCTATCAAATGCTAAAAATAGCTCTTCCTCACGATCTGCAAATGCAGTTCGTGAGATGAAGTCATGGAACACAGTTCTAGCTAAATCCATGGCAAATAGCAGCAGCTGATGGAGGGAGTAACTTTTGAGGACGGGAGTTTCCTCGGCGTCTACTTCACCCTCTTTATGGAAACAGGTACCAGTTCCACGATGGGCTATACCACCAGGAGAGGGAAGATTGTGCTCTTCCTAGTAGTCTATTGGCCCTCAGGAAGCCTCTCTATGTCCGGGACATTATCGAATACATTTTGCTCGTGCGGGGGAGCCCTCTCATGGGGAGGGGAAGGCTGAGACAACTTACACCGGCAGTATCACAAGCTGCAGGCATCTCCTTTGCATCCACAATATCCTTGAAGTCCTTCATCACCTCTTCAGCAACTTGCACATGTAGGCGCTTGTGTCTTGGGTCCCTTAGTATCCCAATGACATCGCTTGAATTCAATAAACTAGCCAGAGCATATGAACAGTCAATATCATCCCTGTCCGTTCTTCCCATCACATCTTCCATGAAGTTCCTAAAGAAGAACACAAGAAAAACTTAGTCACAAACAGTGTAGCACAAAAGAGTCTAATTTCATTGGAACATTTGATAACCAACCTTGTAGCCTAGACTCTCCTCTTTCTAGCACCACTAGTGGGTGCCAATGCATCCATGTTATGTAAGTACCTTCTTTTCCTCTCCTTCAATCCCAAAGGTGTTTCTTTCATCTTTTGCACTCGTTGTTCTGCCTTCTCTTGTTCTTTCTCTATGGCCCGTCGAACTTGATTGTATATAGATCTTTCCAAGCCTTTTTTAGACTTGGCTAGCTTAAAGAGTGACTCTTCTAATTTATTCGCTCCAAGTCCAATGCACTCCAAGTCCAATGCTTTGGCTTTATCATGAAGATACTGGTTCTTCCTTTGAAGATCCTGCATAGAGTTATGCATTGTAACAATGGTGCTATTTCCTAAATGTGCTAGCATCTTTGCTTGGGCTCTGCGCATCTCGCTTTCTTGCATAGCCATGGACTGAGCATTGTTTAACCGATTGCAATAACCAAGCAACCCCGCATGTCCATTTCCAACAAACCGAACTAGCTCATGCATTGTATGGAAAGGAGGGCTCTTTTGGTTGGCAGGATCTAAAGGATACAAGGATCCTTCTACCCAAATGTCGAGATTGTTCTTTCCTTGCGAACGAAGACTGTGGATTTTGGAAGCTCCCCTCAATTCCAGACTACGCGTGCTTGCATATTTAGCCTCCAACTCTAAGTGAACCTAGTACTTGTTGGAGACGTCCTCGAATGGTGCCGTGAGTAAAGGAGTGTAGAGAAGGAGAAGGTGTGGAGAAGCAGGCTTGAAGGAGCAGCACGCAGGAAGAGTGAGGGCGAGGAGGAGGGATGGGGGAGGGAGGACCAGTAGTTGAAGAGGAGGGAAGGGGGGTAGACTAGCAAGTGTGGAGGGTGAGGAGGAGTAGGCATGGAGGAGAAGAGGGGAGGAGGGAGGAGCAGGAGCGAGGGGGGAGGAGCATTAGTGGAGGAGGAGGGAGGGGGAGGGGAGGAGGAGCAGGCGTAGAGGAGGGAGGGATGGGGAGGGCAGGAGGAGCAGGCATGGAGGAGGGAGGGAGGGAGGGGGAGGAGGAGGAAGGGGGAGGAGGGAGTGAGGAGGGGGAGGGGAAGGAGGGGGGGGGGAGGGGGGAGGGGAACGAGGAGAGAGGGGGAGGAGGGAGGGAGGGAGGGGGAGGAGGGAGTGAGGGAGGGCGAGTGAGGAGGGGGAGGGAGGGAGGAAGGAGAGAGAAGGAGGGAGGGAATTCAAAATTCAAATTTGTAATTTTGAAATTTTTTGGTTCCCACCTAGGAGTAAGAATTGTGTAAAAGGGGTAAGAGGTGTAAGAGTTGGGGTCACTTTTGGGCTTAACCCACCTAGGTGAGGGGGGTTTAGGACTTTTTGGGACCTACCTTGGCCCTTTCATTAGGACTAATCCATTTCTTAATCCATTCCTTATGAGGCCCTTTTGAGACCCCAATTCTCCCCTAATATGATCATTAAGAAAAACCACCTAGCCACTAGTAAATATAGGTATGCCAAAACATATATGGTTTTGTTCTTTGATCCACAATTGTCTAATTGCAACAAGAGGCAAGGTGGAATACTTTTGAAAGATGAAGTGGATGTGTTATATGTACTTCCAAGCATCTGTTGAGCATAAGGATTTGAAGCTGACTTGAAGTATTTAAAGCACTATGTACAAGATTACCATACTCATGTCAATGTTTGCTTGCGTGTAGCCAATCACAAAACTATTTTTGGGGCCATTTTGGAGCCATGATGTGACGCGATCTTGGGTGAGATTTTGAATTTTGCATGGACCCACGCTCTCATTGGAAATTTTCCCGATGTCATGATGTCGCGCTGGTGTAATAATGAGACACATTCTATTTATTCTTAACACCATAGAGCTCAGCACAAGCAGCTTTTCACTGCATCGTGCATCTATGCATTGCTTTGCATAGCACCAGTCTCTGACCTGACCACCTATCATCGTGCACCTTTTGTAGCATCTTGCCATGCAGATCATGAAATTCAAGGTTGGTTTAGAGAGACCACCGCACTAGTTCGTGGCATAATAATGAGATGCAATCTAACATTTTGAACACCGCCACAATGCAATCTCTAGCCTGACCACCTGTCATCATGCAACCTTTCATTGCAGCTTTTCCACCTGTCACTAGACAACACACCCAGATCATAGGTTGGCTTGGAGAGACCATCGCGATGATTTTTGGCATAATAATGAGATGCAATTTATCATTATGAACATTGCTACAGCGTAGTCTCTGGCCTGACAACCTATCATTGCCCAGAATTCAAGCTTGGCGACCACTGCATTGGTTCTCGGAGTTATAGCACCGTTACCTATTTTTACATATTACAAGAGGAGATCTATGATGACCACCATGTTGGTAAACAAAATGAGATCCATGACAACCACCATGCTGGTTCTTACAGTCGCATATTTGTGTGCCAAGGAAAATGTATCTTGTTGTGCAACCAAGGGAAAAGCAATTGTCGATATGGCTCTAGAGGGGTCCCTTTAGGGGCAAGGGCCATATCGACATGCCATATCTATCCAATGGCATCCTGGATATTGTATAATGCACGTTGATATGGACCTTGTCCCTAGAGGGGACCCTCAAGGGCCATATCGTCAATTGCATTTTCTAAAAGTTTATTGTATTTTTCTAGATTTATCTCTATGCAACCACAATGGTGGGTTGTTGGAGCTATTTTAGTGCTATTTTGGTCCTAAATGAAGGAAATTATAGTCCTACTTTACTGGTATTTTATTCTTTGTTGTAGTAAATCTTAAGTGAGGGCAAAAGTATTCCAAGCCACCATGGTCACTGGAGGCCCATTAGTGCCATCCAGATAATCAACTACAATTCATTGAGTGAAAATTGAGCAAAAGAGATTACAATGTACATATACATCCAATAACAGGTTATATAAAAATTAACAACTTATACTAAGAAAAGATTTAGCAAAGGATCTTACATTTATAGAAACTCAGCAATTGCTGAGAGTATTAGAGGCCAAAAGATTACATCTAGCAGCCATAACCACTCAAATATAAAAGTTAACAATAGTGCATGCTGAGAGCCTCAAATTGAACAAAAGAGATTACATAAATGTAATAAAAACTTAGCAATTGGTGTCCTTGATTGGCCATAGTACCTTGGTTGTAGCAGCAGCTGACATGCGCTTGCGAGAAATCATGCACAACCACCTTCAACCATTCGGGGGTATTGATGTTCTATTATGTGGAGACCTATGCCAAGCTAGCCCAACAAAAGATTCATGGCTCTTCCTCAACCAATCAACACATATATCAATGCAATCATCTTTTTGGAAAGACAATGTCTCATTATATGAACTTAACATTCCAATGTGCCAAACAAACACAACATTCATAGATCTACTCAATAGAATAAGAATAGGAAAGCAAACAATGAATGACATCTCTTACATTAATGAGAATTACCTAAGAAAACCATTACACAAACATAACATTCCCCACCTTTTCTACACTAACGCTTCAAAAGACATTCACAAAAAAGAAGTGTTCCACTTGTTGAAAGATGATCCTCATATTCTCGAAGCAATAGACAAAAGACACAAAACATGTAGCAAGACCATAACAATCCCCCCTAACCCAAGAAACACAACAGGATTGCATAAGACACTTCATAAGAAACCTGGGATGATTGTAGATATTTGTTCAGGTAATCTTGACATTCCTGATGGCTTGGTCAATGGAGCAGATGGAATTTTCAAACATTCACACGTAACAAATGAACACCATGTGGTTTGGGTCTTATTCAAAAACTCAACAATCGGAAGACAAGCACGCCTCAATTCCTTTGCTAGTTACAACGACAACATTTCGAAGACGTGGACACCAATACACCGAATAACAAGAGAATTTCAGATAGGTAAGAACAAGTTCAATTCCATCTCCAGAAGACAATTCCCTATACAAGCAGCTGCCGCTAGAACAATCCATTGTTCTCAAGGGCTATCCATGGATAGCCTTGCATTTGACCCTTCCTACATCAAATCACATGGCCTTACATACACAACACTGTCAAGAATAAGAGACCTAGAGAACTTGTACCTCCTAAAACCACTCGAAGAGAAACACATCAAAATTGATAAGAACGTCCTGCAAGAAATAGAGCGTCTCAAAACAAAAAGACAATGGATTCCCCAACAACGTAAATTCTCAAACTCCCAAACATTTATGGAGACCTTGCAATCCCTAAACACACGTGCAATTAAGTCTCACTTCAACGATATAATCAACGACAAAAGCCTCATGAGTACCACAATACTCTGCCTCCAAGAACTGCATCACAACGAATCAAAGAAACTGTCGCTTCTGGGATTTACAAGGTTGTTGAAGACAAACGGTGTCGGCATGGCAACATGTTACAAACAAGGCATCCAACTTCTCCATCAAAATTACATTCAACACATAGGATCCGAGAACTACCTCACTCTCTTCAAAACAAACAATTCAGAAACAATCGCTATCCTCAATGTATATAAATCACCTCTAACATCAACTACAACACTACTTGCCTCTCTCCAAGACCAATTCCAAAACATACAAATCAATGTACCCACAACAATCATAGGAGATTTCAACATTAACTTCTACAATTCAAACAATAACAACAAACAACTGTCCAATTTCATGAGCCAATGAAATTTTACTCAATTGATTAACCAACCAACAACTATAAATGGTTCAACTATAGACCACATTTGGACAAACAAGAAAAACAATAACACTTTCTCAGGAACAAACTTCATTTACTGGTGAGACCACTCCCTTGTCTACACAAACATTTACTGCAACAACAACTAAAACAGACAAAAACCAACACATCGTAGGAAAAAAATAAAATTCCCCAAAGGGCAGGGCAGGTCCATTGAATGAAACTCACCTTGTTTGAACTAGAAGACCCATTAGAGTATTTAGCATATATGTATATATATATATATATATATATATATCCTCTAGTATGCTAGGCGTGTGCAGAGATTTGCGCTGCGTTGACGTGCTGCTCTACACCATCTCCGCATTCAGTTTCCATGGCTCTCGCGGGTCTCTCCCGCTTCTCCTGCTCCAGTTTGCAGCTCTCTGCTCCTCTTCCGCTTCCCAGGTCTTCCCTTTCATGCTTTATCCGTTTTGCATTTGGTCCAATTTACTCCATTCTTTGCTTGCTTTGCCTTTCCCTTTCCTTTTGCTTGCTATCTTGCTCACCTTTCCCCGGTTTGCACCACTTCTAGGGCAACCCAATTACAGTCTCTTGGCATCAAATGGCCGTCCTTTGGCAGCTGGATGCACGATGGCTGCATGAAGTTTCGAAGTTCGTCCTGCTGCATGGTCAAAAACCAGGTCAGGGCTGGCGCTGTTATTGTAGGTGTAGAGGAATGGGTTCAGCAAGCTCGTGAGGATCGTCTCCAACATCTGGAGGAACAGGCCCTGGCTATTCTCACGAGAACCATAGACACCTTTCAAAACCCGGCATTTCCGTGTGCCCTTATTGCGGGTGATGTGGTAAGGTGCTTTGCGTTATCTCTGCCTCTTAAATCTATTGACCGTCTACTTTTGCTTTTGGTGGGTTGTTTCACATTGTCCGGAGAAGCGAGCACTTTGTACATCCTCCAAATTAATCAAGTGCTTTGCTTGTCAGGTGATATTAGACTTGCTAAACAAACTTGGAGTTCTAAGCAATGGCCGAGTCAAAGTTGTATTTATCGACACTTTCCATTTGTTCCCTGAAACCTATGTCTTTTTGCAAAGTATGGAGGTAGGATCTGTCCTTCTTTTGATTTATTTTTCCGATTGTCAGTTGGATCGGATCGAAAGTTGTCAATCTAAGAAACCGGCGTGTGGTCCGTGTGTTGCAGGAAAGGTATGGATTTAAAGCACACGTCTTTCACGCTTCAGGTGTGAACAGCAAGGAAGAATACTTCGGAAAACATGGAACAGATCTCTTCATAAGAGTAAGTACTTCTTTTCCTCTCTGCTGGACGCTATTGTGTAGAGGACTGGAGGCTTGTTGAGTCATCGAATCCCTTGCTCAGCATTGTCTGTATATCTCTGAATTCGTTGCCTGCTTAGGTTTTTGGCTGTAACCTAAATCCCTTGTCTTTTTGATGCCAAGCAGTGAATTTATGCACTGCCGAAGTTATATGATTTCAAGCTTCTTTTGTCTCCATATTCAAAGCTTACTTCTTTCGATGTTGTGGTTTTCCTAAAAAGGACATTGAGGAATATGATAGAATCTGCAAAGTGGAACCGTTTGATCGAGCTTTGAATACCTTGAAGGTTAGAATCAGTAAGTTTGAATATGGAAAGGATTTTAAGTTCATTCACGAAGATTTTAACTTCATAGCAATTCCATAACTCACCTTCATATCTTTAGGTTGATGCTATGATTAATGGGAGGCGACGAGATCATGGTGCAGAGAGGGCACACCTTGAGGTTTGTTCTATTTACTTTTAGTAACATCCACAATAGCCTAGGCTTGTAAGAAATATGACTAGCATGTATACTGATTCCTCAAGCATGGGTATTGATTTTAGGAAATTTCATATTTTGAGTGTTCCAAAAAGGGGGAGTGTTGAGTATGTCTTCCTTTTGTTTTTCAATATCTTATCTTTCGTTTTCTCTTTTATTTTCTGTGTAGATTTTGGGACTGCAGAACAACAAAAAACTCTAAATTTGTACGATTGGATATATTCTAGTCTTACAAAGGGGCGTGTGTGTGTGTGTGCGTGCGTATCCAATTGATTGACAAGAGTTACCAATAATACGAAACAGTAGTGCTCCACTACAGAAAGAGAATAGCTGCTAACTGTAGACACTACTCTATCTAGAGTACGTTCCACATAGCATCATGGAAGGAACAAATAGGACGTAGAAATAAAAAAGAAGATATAGTGCATATTTGGACATACAGTCATTACAAATAATAGCGCACAGCTTACAAGCTACAAATTTCATTGAAGTTTAGACTTTTAAACCACCAGACCAGTCACGTTCTGGTTGTGACTCAAAAAGACCTTTTTTCTCAAAAAACAGCTCACAACTTAGAACTTGCAACTGCAAATAATGAAACTTGAAAGTGATTGTCTCCTCAAACATTAATGTCAAGGCTAGTAACTACTAACTAGTTACTAAATATCTACTAGCTAGCATCTATAAACTTCAAACAAACAAATTAATGCGATTATCAAACGTGTGCAGGCAAAGCAGAGTTTGATTGGAGTTTCCAAACACCATTTTTCAAACGTTTCCAAATGTTTGATAAACCAATGAAACGCGTTCGATAGTAACTATGATGGGCAGTTGTGTTTTTCTTAAACGTTTCCAAATGTTTGATAAACCAATGAAACGCGTTTGATAGTAACTATGATGGGCAGTTGTGTATAAGCTGCAATTTTTTGACAGCCCTAGCTGATTCATCCCTTGGAAAGGCTCCCTTGTGCATCTTTCCTAAAATGCATCCTTCAACATTTGAGATACCTGTTCTATTTCTTCATTCATAGTGATCTTTTGGCAATGCATTTTAATATATTCTGTCTGTCTCTCTCGCACGTGCACATTTCTTCCTCTTCTTTTCTTCTTTGTCCTTTTTGCTATTGTAATTTTTGTTGTTTGGGTTGGGATTTTATGGCTTAGTAAGCACTTTATTTAGTGATGTGAACATTAGGATAGCTTTGCTTACGAAGTTATTCTCATTTTTGTTACTCTTTTATCTTTTGTTTGTTTTATTAAAAAAATTACTTTGTTAAGATTGGATACATTCTAGTCTTATGAAGGTATATGTATGTATGTATGTATAGCATGTAGTTTGACGTCTCTTACAAACCCTTTGTTCTTAGCTCATTTAAAGAAAAAAGAATTTGCAAGATTGGATATATCCTAGCCTTATGAATGCATATCTCAAGTAAATTGAGTCAACAAGATAGTATGTCTAAAAGGTCTATTAATATGCTTGATAGAAGCCAATGAACACATGGAAATCTTACGCATTTGTAGGCATCTATTACTCAACTATGTTTGTGAGCATTTTTATAGAGAAAAATGCCATGTGTATTGGCAACATTCCCTTGAGTGCACTGTGCAGTGCGTGCATTGATAAAGGATGGTTTCCTTAAGAGCCGCAACACCTTGGTGTGATTTCTTTATGTGGGCTTCATCAAGGAATATTGCAGGAATATCATCAAGAAATAGAAGAGGTACAAAAATCGATGGCCTTGTACGATTGAAATGTTGTTGGTGAATTTAGAGGGCATGACCATGCATTTGTATTGTGCTTTCTTTCTTAAACAGTGGTCTTTAGAACATCAAGTTGAGTAATGACCTGAAATAATAATGATGAAAAACAACTTTTTAAATAGAAAGACTATCATCATATTGGTGGTCTGAATATTCATATATTCTTTCATCGTGCTAGTCTGGCTGAGCACATGGAGAAATATTGTTGTGGTTTTCCTAATGAGATCCGTGATTATTGCACGAAGACACGGGTTACAAATATGTCGCAGTTGATAGAAAATGCCACAATAGCTGATGCCTTGTTGCAAGGGAAGATGGTTGGAAGGGTTCTAAGAAAGATGATGTAGGGAAGTCTGGAGAGAGCGGAAAGCCTATTAAGGCGAATTTTTTTGTAGGTAAAAGGACATGCAAAGGCAGTGGGCCAAAGATCAGGTGGATGAGTTTGGAGGAGAGGCATGCTCTCAGGGATGCAAACAAATCCTTTCATTGTAAGGAAGAAGGGCATATGGCTCACGATTACCCTAACAGGAAAGGAAAGGCTCTAATGATCATAGAGATGACAAGGGTGATAAAAATGGTCGAGGGAAAAAGCTGAAGCCTTCTGTGGGTTATTGTTGGATGTGATCAGTGAGAGGCCACAAGGAGAGGAGACAAAGTTATGCCGTACTTGGGGTAAAGTGAGAGATCAAACAGCTCTGATCTTCTTTGATTCAGAAGCCAAAGCTAATTTCATCTCCCTTGAACTTGTTGCTAAGCTTGGAATTAGTGCGGAGGATATGGGTCCCTTGTGCAGGGCCGGAATGACTAATCCCGAACTCACTACTCCAGTGACTTCGATTATTGAGGCCTAAGGTGATCGCAGAGTCATGCGCCACCATATATGTAGGGCACAAGGCATTGATGCCACAGCCAGAGCGGTGGAGCATTATTTTTATTGGCCTAGTTTACGCCGAGATGTGGAAGAGTATGCTAGGACCTGCCAAAAGGTTAAGTATGACCGCCAGAAACCACCAGGTTTGTTGCAGCCATTGCGGATCCCTAGTAGACCAAGGGAGAGTATCGCCATGGATTTCATTTTCGATTTCCTCGTACGCCCGCGGGACATGATAGAATTTGGACGATTATTGATCGATTTAGTAAGCAAGCTCATTTTATTCCCGCCAGGAAGAGAATTACAGCAGATCACATGGTGCGATTGTTTATGCAGCATATCTTGAAGTACCATGGCATGCCGACATCTATTGTCAGTGACAGGGATCCTCACATGACGAGTCTTTTCTGGAGGGGACTGTTTGATAATTTGGGTACTACATTGAAGTTCTCATCCACATTTCATCCACAGACTGATAGACAATTAGAGCAAGCAAACTCAACGGTTTTGGATCTTTTGAAATGCTATGTCTCTGATCATAAGGCTCAGTGGGAGCAGTATTTGCCTTTGGTTGAATTTGCATATAATAATACGGTACATACTGCTACAGGTAAAGCTCCATTTCAGATTGTTGAAGGAGGGCAGAAAGTTCCACGTATATTGCATACTAAAGATAAAATCTTTGAGGCTGATAAGTTTGTGGACAATTGGGATGAAGCTTACAAGAAAATCAAGCTGCCCTTCAGAAGACTTAGGAGAAACATAGGCTGCAGATAAGCATCGTCGGAATTTGCAGTTCATGGAAGGTGATTATGTGTTGCTGCGTTTTGCTAGAGGCTGGCTGAAAAACAACAAAGGGAAAGACATGCTATATCCTAAGCTGAGCCTACGATACTATGGGCCTTTCAAAGTTATTGAAAAGAAAAATGATGTGGAGTACAGGTGTAAACTACCGGATGGTTGGAGAATTCACAATGCCTTCCATGTGAGTCGTGTGAAACTATTCCATGGTCCTCTTCTAGAGTATATGCTTGCTGAGGAACTGCGAGAGGTTGAGGAAATGGATAAGCTTTTCATTCCTGAGCATATCCTACAGCATAAGGAAAGAAAAGTTCGAGGTAAAGTATCACGTCGCTATTTTGGTGAAATTTAAGAACTATTCTTCATTGCATGCGAAGTGGTTGGAGGAGGGGCAGTTGGCAGATATACCCCAGGTTTTGCAGCTTTATCTCGAAGCTTTCAGCTTGAGTCGACCTTGGTCGAGGTTCCTTCAGGTTCAGTGGGGTGCAGGTTTGGAGTTTAGCCTGGTACTCAAGAGGGGCGTAGTTCCTCTGCCTCCTTGTCACAGACAGGCCCAGATTTCTAGAAGTCGCTTGGTGACATTATATGTTTCACCTGAGGTACTGAGCTGACAGTATATCTTTCTACACCCATCATGCTGTAGGTGTCAAGCTCCTTTGTCCTCCTCATATGGGGGCTCACAGGTGGGGCATTAACCCTTATATTCCAACAATAGCATTTTGCATTCATCGCTGAAATTCTAGTAAAGATCCAATGCTTGGCAATGCCTACCATGGACGTTGATGTCTGCCAAATGGCAGTTGAGTGCCTCACTGGTAGGCCATTGACCTTTATATTCCAACAATAGTATTTTGCATTCATCCATGTGACATTCCATCTTGGTGAAATTCTACTAAAGATCGAATGCTTGGCACTGCCTACCATGGACATTGTTGTCCTGAATTTTGGCATGCCAAATGGGGTTTGAGTGCCTCAAGCTTCTAGACTGTGAATACTCCCGTCCTGGAACAATAGGTTGTAAACGCAAGATTTCAAGGCTAGATTGTCTTAAAAATAGACTCAAATGGATGAAGCTGGAGGGATGCTCAATCTTGCTTCGTGCTAAAAAGTAGGAGATAAGAGATAGGCCCTGAGACGAAAAGGAGGGGTGGGACGATGAAGAAGCTCAGCTCCGTCCACCTCTTGTTCTAGGCCTGCATACTTTCTGCAATACAAAACATCTTCAAAGCTGCCTGAAATCTATCGAGGTCCACTTTTAAAGCCTCCATAATTTGGCTGTGTCATCAACAAATTCAGATTACAATGAATTCGTGCTGACAGGGAATGAGGAGTGGCTCTTTCTTGAACAGGACAAGACAAGTGGGGAAGCCAGCAGAAGAACGAAAATTTCTTTTTTGTTCCCCCATCGATTCTCAAGCTGTTGCTTGCAGGCTGTTGTAGCTTGTAGGGGCTCACCTGTTGCAAAGTGCCTCAAAGGATGTCACTCTCAAGTCTTACCACATTGTTCTTTGGTATACAGCATGGATACAATGAAAAAAGCATGTGTTCCTTGGTATACAGCATGGATATAATGAAAACTAAATCTTGCACATGTAGAATATGTCCTCTGCTTGTATGGCTTCTTGCAGTTGCATGTCAATTCTTGCGTTGTGTCCAGCTTGGAATTACATTTTGATTGAATAGTGTATATGCAAATACTAACTTTGGTGCAAGTTTTATTTCCTCAGGCTATTGGTAAGCTCAATATTTGTTGACTTTTTTGCATTGTCCTAATTGAAGATGTTTATACTGGCCTTGTAGGTGGTGGAAGGAGGTGCAAGGGTGAAGATACAGCCACTGGCATACTGGGAGTTCAGGTACACTCGTAAGCAGACCTAAAATGAAAAGAGGGTGTTCAGAAAAACATTTTTGATCTTACGTTACTGAAAACTCGCAGAGATATTTGGGATTATCTAGAGAAGCATGGGATCCCCTATCATCCCCTTCACGATCAGGGCTATCCAAGTGTTGGAGATGTTCAAAGTACATTGCCTGTTCCTAAGGAACAATGGTTTGAATATGGAGGGGAGAGGTCTGGGCGTTTCCAGGTAATGATGCTTACCTTCTTTCTTGCCTAAACAAAGTGATGTCGCATTGGATCCTGAAATAAGGACGTGCTCATGGTGAAGTATTCATTGAGAATGTTAAAAAACCTTTTTTTTTGAAACGGACTAGTCTCTTAATGCAAGTCATGTCGTCAAGGTGATGGTTTGAAAGTGTTTTTTCTTTCTTGAGAACAATATTTTGAATAATGTGCGGTACTCAGCTGATTTTGGCAGGCAGTGTTTTGTCTTCAATCATCAATGAGACTACTAAATGGAGTGCTTTAGCCCCCGGTTGACAAACACCTGAATGATTTGGAAGCACTAGTTTTCAATTCTTGGTTGTTTAGAACACATGATGTGAAAAAATGTTCTACCTCTGCATCTGCTTTCCTGGCTGGTGTCATACTTGGTCTTGGTTTGTTTAGAATGTAAAATTGATTACGTGATTTTTTGGTGCGCTAGCTTTGTCCACCAGCTTTGAAACACCTCCTCTTGGCTCATTGCATGCAATGAATTTCTACACGGAGTCTCCTCTCTGTTTGTGGTCGCTACAGGACGAACTGCAGTACAATTCACGTAGAAGCTACATTTCAAGAATACATTTGTTTCAAGATCCAAAATCACATAACATGTGTTGAAAGCAATAGATTTGCCGAATCGTGTTGTACTCTCAGAGACTGACCTGATCCTCTGTGTTTTGCAGGGTATGAAAAATAAAGATGGGTCTGTCAAGACAGAGTGTGGTATACACGTCGGAGCCTCCCAGTAGGACTGTCTATAGAGAATGTGGCTTTAGCTTTCTCAGCTTGACTCGTTTGCTCACCAAATGGGGCGGTCTTCTGTAAAGGGGAAGGTGCGATTCGTCCTGGTTACAAATGCAAATGATCTTTTTTATACGAGGCATTTAATTACTCCTAGAAGTCTACTGATTAAATTCAATGTTCAAATGTGTTTGTTCCTTGCAGGCTTTGTCTCTATTGTACCTGCAGATAATTTAATTTTATAAATCTTCACCCTATGTTGTACAAATACTAGCTCTGCCAAATATTGTAAGAGTCAATGTCTTAGTTCTTTTAAAGGGCAATCTATCCATGTTCCATGTTTTCATGTGACTAGTAATTTGTCTTTTTCTGGTTCAATCACTGTAATTAGTCTTAACATTTTCAATTCGCGCAAGTAAAATAATGGAATCTACGATCAGCATACATTCAACACAAATCAGAAGATTCATTAGATAATTATTCCAGAAAGAGGGCCTTTGTATGTTGGCCAAGCACAAAGCTTTTTTCTGTGCCTTACGGAGGAGGTCAAATAACAATGACTATACCCCTTTCTCACAGGGTATCGAGTAATCATGCTGCATAGAAATATGAGAAAAACTTTGGCTCTGTATATATAACAAGCTAGTGATAAGGATTGGCACTCCAAGAAGTTGATAAAGGAAGCAGCACGCCTAACCCCAATCTCAAGGTTCCAGAAGAAAGGTTAAGCTGTAATGTTAGATGAAACGTTAAGCTCTTGTGTAGGATGATGTTTGAGGATAACTCCTCTAGAGCAGCCTTTGATGTGCACATTGTTTTACAAAAACTTCTTTGCAATGCCACCTCTCAATCAGGACTTTTTAATTTCCTTGTCAGTATGAGTTAGTCTCTGTGTTTTGCTGGGTAAAAGTTGAGGCTTTCAAGGCTAAAAAATTGAAGGAGGAGAAGACCCGAAAGTATATCGCAGTTTAAAATTTATTTCCTAGTTTTAAGGTGCAGTAGATATCTCTTCTTGAACAGCCAGAGTTTGGAAAGCTTTTCTAGGCTATAACTTTGGACAAAAGTAAGGCCTTCAGATATGTTTCCATGTGTGCCCTAAGATCTGTACTCTATTTCCTAGAGTTGTGTGCGGCTTTGTCCTCTTTCATTCTTTTTTCAACAGAGCTGGGGCTTAGATTTTATAGTTATTTTTCACTTAGCACGAGTACGTTTTGCAGAATGATACTATCAGCTTTGAATAATTCAATTAACATCTAGAATCTATATACAATACGATGTGAGAAGAAATTTTAAACATTGTATGTGATTGTGAATTGGAAAATGAGTTGCAACAAAACAGCATCTGCTCACAATGAGGTAGTTATTTCTTGAATGGGCGGTTTGCAAATAGTATGGTTTAAGCCGTTGGTAAGGTTGCCTTGCACTAATGTCAATGAGGGGCAAGATTCAATGTTGACTGAGTACACCGACTTTCCATCCAATATTTGGCCTCATGTATTGAAGGTTCCAAATCTTTGATGGGAAGAGGTGCATAAACGAGGCATCACAGGTGCACAAAAGCATGAGTAATTGTGACATTTAAAGCATGAAATTCATAGCATCTGCATTACACATTCAAGTTATAACTTGCAAAACTCTTAGCAATTTGTATCAGAGTGCAACATCATTTAACATCCTAGAAGCTCTCTTCATCAAGTGCTAGATGAAAGAAATTTACAGCATCTCGTGGAAAGTCAGTGGCAAGAAAATTGAGCAAGCTAATGGCAACATAACCCATGGATGAAAGAAACTAGGCATGTGTGGTAGATCACATAGCAAAATGAGCAAGTATCTCAGCATTGAACCTGAAATTGGACTTCAAGTTGAATGCCAAACATGTTCATTTCGGGGAGACATTTGGTGACGAGGGGAATTTTGGTAAATTGTGGCAACTGTTCACATGCTCCATTGTTTGAAGCAGCTCGATTGGCTTGAAAAATTGTTGTAGGATTCGCTAATGTAGAAAGGGAACAGTCCGCAAGGATCGGAATCACCATGGCTAAAATTGAGGATGAGCTATCAAAGGATGATGAGGATGACAAGGTAGATTTACACCATGTCCCTCCCTATAAGGAATACAAGGTTTGACATCGGAATATATGATTCGAGCAAGGTAAGAGAATGGATGAGGAAGGCGGCTTTGACAGTCCTACTAAGGTTAAGGAAGCAAATCTAGCAAAAGAAGGTGAAGACCCTAAATCGATCTACATCGTTGATGACCTCATGTTGGAGTAAGGAAAAGATTTGACTTCACTTCTCGTGAAGTTTAAAGACCGTGGCATGGAAATATACAGTTATGAAGGGTGCACCATTTGAAGTTGTGTAGCACACCATCCCTATGGTGGAAAATGCCAATCCCGATTGGCAAAGGAATGAATTGTAAATACAGTATGCTAGTAATGGAAGAAATCTATAAGTTGATTGATGTGGGATACATCCACAAGATTGAATATGTAGATTGGGTATGTCCTATAGTTTGTAATCAAGAAGAATGGAAAAATTAGAGTTTGTGTGAATCTTAAGAAAGTAAATGTTGCCACTCATTGCGATCACTACACTCCCATTTACTAAACATGTTTTGGAAAGAGTGGTTGGAAAGGAAGCATTTAGCTTGATGGACTTTTTGGTTGCAGTTAAAGATAAGCATAAAATCTTTATTGCAATTGAATGGGGAATATTTGCATTCCGATTGACACCCTTTGGTCTCACTTATACTCCAGCAATGTTTCAACAACTAATGAGTACAACATATAAGGAGTATTTAAGGGACTTCTTGGAAGTTTTCCTTGATAATTTGTGTGTTCATTTAAAGTGGGATGAGCATCTTCACTACCTTAGGTTGGCTTTTGCGAGGTGCCGACTGTACAGGATATCACTTAACCCCCTCAGATGCCAATTTTGGGTGAAACATAGAGTTATTATGGGACTTGTTGTGTCCAAGAATGGAATCTCTATCGACTACGATAAAATCAAGCTAATTTTAGAGCTACCACCTCCCACGAATCCCAAGGGCAATGGTGGCTATTATAGGAGATTTATACAAGCTTTTAGTGGTGTTCATTTAGTGGCGTAAAAGCTAAAAGTTCATATTTTTAAAAGACTATTAGGTGCTTCTTTATTTAGTAAATAAGCCTTGCATGACTGAGCGAATCAGACGATGGATGTTGATTCTATTAGAGTTTGATTTTACTGTGATGGTTCGTAAAGACAAAACCCATGTCTTGGCTAATCATATGTTGCAGATTCCCAATAGCGAGCCACTTGGCATTGATGTCGAACTTTCGGATGCTCCATTATTTCTTGTAGATTTGATACCAGAATGGGCAGAGGAGATTAGCCACTTCTAGGAAAATGGGATTTTGAAAGATAATCCTCTTAACAAAGATAGGGCATGGAAGTTGATCAAGGATGCCGCCCCATACCAGCTGATCACCGAATGACTATATTGAATGGGAAAGATGGCATTATGCGATGGTGTGTATGCAAAAATGAAATTTTGGATATATTTGAAAAAGCACATTTTGGAATAGTCGGTGGCCACTTTGCTATTGAAATGATGGCCGGAAAGCTGCCACAAGAAGGCCTATGGTGGACTATCCTCTGTGAAGACGTGGCTAAATTTGTTAAACGTTGTAATCCTTGTCAGAGAGCTACTATAGTGCAGGAAGGATAGAATGCCACTTACTGGTGTTCTCACAAATCAAACCTTTGAAAAATGGGGTATTAACTTTTTTGGCCCAATAAGTCTAGTTGCTGCTAAGAGCACCCAGGTGTGGTATGGGTATATGTATGGTAAGGTGGACAAAAAACCTATGTCCCAGACAAAGATAGGGCAAGCGGTTTGGGTGGGAAATGAACAAACAATTTGAATTGAAATTTCACGTAGTAAAGTGCCATTGACTAGCACTCAATGTATAACGTGGTCAAGAAACATTGCGCATGCGCCTCTCTCTCTCTCTCTCTCTCTCACACACACACACACACACACACACACACACACACTTACTATCCCTTTCCCACTTTACATTCAATTTACTTTTTATGCCTTCCCCCTTTTTATTTCCATGTTTAATTCCCCCCCCCCCCCTCCCCCCCCAAACCCCTCTTTCAATTTCTCTCCCTAAAGCAGTGATGTTGAGAGTAGCCTTTGTACTGAGGAGGTAAATAGAAAGAACAATGCTAGAACTAAAAGTGTGGCTATAAATTACCTTTGTCACCTAGCTCTCTACCCACCACAACTCCCTAGCTCTATTGTATAGTCAGTTTCGCTCTGCTCAGCTCCCCCTACCTACACACTCGTTGTTCTACGTGACATTGTACATGTACTCTACCTTGTGTGTCGTGCCCCATACTCAACCTCTCACCCTTTGCAGTGTTTGCACTGGGCTGTCTACCCCGACTCTCGAGATTTGGTATGTAGTTTGTGCGCTGCTTTAATCCCTGATTGTCGGCATCTGTGTTGCCTAACTACTTGCTTGAGTCGCCTCTTAAGTCCTTTTGGCAGGTTCGCGGCCTTTAAATCCCTTTGGCACGCCCCACAGTTTGGGTTTTTCTCCACACATCAGGCATGGACTCATAGGTTTGAGTCCATAGCTTACCTTTACTCTTTTGTAATTTACGCCTTCCCCCCTCCTCTCTAATTATTTTAATTATTCCCTCCAAGCCCCTCTCTTAAGTTTATGTATTCTCAACACCCCCCCCCCCTCTTCTCTAATTCAATTGTTCGCTCCCCGCCCCTCTCTAATTTATATGCTCTTTAATAATGCTTCCCCTCCAAAGAGTAATTCTTCCCCCCTCCCTCCCCCCCCCCCCCCCTCTATTTATATTTATATATTTTCCCCTCCCTAACCCCCCTCTCTAATTATGTATAAGCTTTAATAATCTCCCTTCACCTCTTTTATTCCCCTCCCTCTTCTCTAGTTATTTTTCCCTTTCCCCCATTTCTACTTATCTTTCACTTAACCTTTCCTTAATTTTTCCCTTCTATCCTCCCTAAATTCTTATTCTCGAGATCTGGTACGTAGGCTGTGCGCTGCTTTAATCCCTGACTGTTGGCGTCTCTGCTGCCTAACTAGTTGCTTGACTTGCCTCTTAAGTCCTTTTGGTAGGTTCGCGGCCTTTTATTCCCTTTGGCACCCCCCACTGTTTGGGTTTTTCTCCGCACAGCAAGCATGGACTCATAGGAAAGAGTAGTCAATGAAAATTACTCTCTTTTGAGCTACATTGTTTCCATTTCACTACGGAAAGGGGTCTTGTCAAGTCTAAAACACACACATACTGTTTCCCCTGCAACTTTGGAGGGTTGCACATAGTACATTTAAGTTATTAAGGCCTTCTTGCCTCTTGCCTCACTTCTTTGCTCGCTAAGCAATTCTCTCTTCCCCACTCACCTTTTTGATCTTGCTCTTCTAGCCCAAACAGTCCCCATAGGAGCCCCCAAAAAAATCTTCTATCCCAAATAATTCCTAGGTTAGCCCACCTCCCTCTCCAACCCTGGTATTGCTTAACTTTCTACCTACCATAGACCTCTTCTTAAACAATTGCCTTCACTTGTCGATTTTCAAACTCACCATACTCTAATACATCCTTTCCACTCCTTAAACAACACTTCTATTCCTCTTCGGGTAGATAGTAGGTCATCACACTACGTGATGACCTACTGTCTCACCTAGTGTGTTGTATCCTACTAGGGTTAAATTGGGTACACACACACACACACACACACACACTTACTATCCATTTCCCACTTTACATTCAATTTTCTTTTTATCCCTTCCCCCTATTTATTTCCATGTTTAATCCCCCAAACCCCTCTTTCAATTTCTCTCCCTAGGATTTCCCTCCTTTCACCCACTCTCCTTTTATTTCCCTTGCATTTCCCTCATTGTCTTACTTGATTTATTTTTTCTTAACTAAATTCATTTTTTCATTATTCGCCTTAAATTTTTATTTCTATTTTTTCTTACTCTCTTAATTTTTTCCTTACCCCCCTTTTTTTATCCCTCATAAAACTATGTCCCCCTACTTTGCCCTCCTTCTACCTAATTTTTCAATTTATTCACAATTTGTTTTGCCCGATTCGTTTCCCTCTTATTTAACTCCCCCTTTTTTTACCCCTAACCTAACCTCTCGCAACTACACTAGCCTCCCCAAACTCCTCCTAAACCAACCCAATCCCCCCTAACTATCCCTCTTCCTTATCTCTCCCGACTCACTGTATGCCCTGCCTCGCCCTTCCTTGACTTAAAGGCTCCCTTGCCTATAAATTACCTTTGTCACCTAGCTCTCTACCCATCATAACTCCCTAGCTCTATTGTGTACTTAGTTACACTCTACTCAGCTCCCCCTACCTACACGCTCGCTGTTCTACATGATATTGTACATGTACTCTACCTCGTGCGCCATGCCCCATACTCAGCCTCTCACCCTCTGCAGTGTCTGCACTGGGCTGTCTACCTTGACTCTCAAGATTTGCTACGTAGTCCGTGCGCTGCTTTAATCCCTGACTATTGGCGTCTATTCTACCTAACTACTTGCTTGAGTCGCCTCTTAAGTCCTTTTGGCTAGTCTGCGGCCTTTAAATCCCTGTGGCACGTTCCACAGTTCGGGTTTGTCTCCGCACAATAGGCATGGACTCATAGGTTTGAGTCCATAGCTTACCTTTACTCTTTTGTAATTTATGCCTTCCCCCCTCCTCTCTAATTATTTTAATTATTCCCTCCCAGCCCCTCTCTTAAGTTTATGTATTCTCAAAACCCAAACCCCCCCCCCCCCCCCCGCCCCCCTGTCTAATTAAATTATTCGCTCCCCGCCCCTCTCTAATTTATATGCTCTTTAATAATGCTTCCCCCCTGCCTTCCCCCCCCCCTCTATTTATATTTTTATATTTTCCCCTCCCTAACCCCCCTCTCTAATTATGTATAAGCTTTAATAATCTCCCTTCACCTCTTTTATTCCCCTCCCTCTTCTCTAGTTATTCTTCCCTTTCCCCCATCTCTACTTATCTTTTACTTAACCTTTCCTCAAATTTTCTATTCTATCCTCCCTAAATTCTTATTCTGTTTATCTCTCTATATCCCTTAACCCAACCGCCCACACTATTTCTCTTTCCAACTTCTTCCCCTTCCTTTCTGTTTGAACTCCTCTCAAAGTTCCCGGTCTTTCCTTGTGCCCACCTATCACACATTCACCAAACTCCTCTAATTCACTATCATTCCCCTAAGGGTCTCTCCTACCATTTTCTCTCTCATTTCTATATTTTTGTTCATTAAACTTAATTTGTCCTTCTGAAATGCCTCACTTATCATACCACTACTCTATACAATCCTTTTTCACTCATAATTTTTAGAACTTGCTTTGCAAGTCTGTTGTTAAGTGTCTATTTCTATTGTGACTCCGATAACAAGGGAGGGGTGTTTATGACACCTGTCTTCCCAACTAAGCTTTAATTGGTTCTCACCATGTTTTTCTTATTGGATGGTGGCAGGTATGCAGACTCCCCTCTTCAATGAAAGGGATGCTTGCTACAACTTATCAAAGCGCAACCTTTTGAACAATTGTGCATTCTATAAATTTTTTAAAAATGCCCACCTCTCATTGACCTTTTGACAAAAATTTAGCGTTCAATATTTTTCATTTATGAAAATTGCTCTCTCTTTTGAGCTACATTTTTCCATTTCACTATGGAAAGGGGTCTTGTCAAGTCTAAAACACAGAGATACTATTTCCCCTGCAAGTTTGGATGGTTGCACATAGTAGATTTAAGTCATTAAGGCGTTCTTGCCTCTTGCCTCACTTCTTTGCTCGCTGAGCAATTCTCTCTTCCCCACTCACCTTTTTGATCTTGCTCTTCTAGCCCAAACAATCCCCATAGTAGCCCCAAAAAAAATCTTCTATCCCAAATAATTCCTAGGTTAGCCCAACTCCCTCTCCCACCCCAGTATTGCTTAACTTTCTACCTACCATAATCCTCTTCTTAAACAATTGCCTTCGCTTGTCGATTTTCAAACTCACCATACTCTAATACATCCTTTCCAATCCTTAAATGACACTTCTATTCCTCTTCGAATAGACAGTAGGTCATCACACTAGGTGATGACCTACTGTCTCACCTAGTGTGGTGTATCCTACTAGGGTTAAGTTGGGTACACACACACACACACACACACACTTACTATCCCTTTCCCACTTTACATTCAATTTACTTTTTATCCCTTCCCCCTATTTATTTCCATGTTTAATCCCCCAAACCCCCCTTTCAATTTCTCTCCCTAGTATTTCCCTCCTTTCACCCACTCTCCTTTTATTTCCCTTGCATTTCCCTCATTGTCTTACTCGATTTATTTTTTCTTAACTAAATTCATTTTTTCATTATTCGCCTTAATTTTTTATTTCTATTTTTTCTCCCCCCTTTTTTTATCTCTCCTAAAACTCTCTCCCCTTACTTTGCCCTCCTTCTACCTAATTTTTCAATTTATTCACAATTTGTTTTGCTTGATTTATTTCCCTCTTATTTAATTTCCCCCTTTTTTTACCCTTAACCCAACCTCTCACAACTACACTAGCCTCACCAAACTCCTCCTAAACCATCCCCCCCCCCCCCCCACCCCCGACTATCCCTCTTCCTTATCTCTCTCAACTCACTATATGCCCTGCCTCTCCCTTCCCCAACTTAAAGGCTCCCTTGCCTATAAATTACCTTTGTCACCTAGCTCTCTACCCATCATAACTCCCTAGCTCTATTGTGTACTCAGTTTTGCTTTGCTTAGCTCCCCCTACCTACACGCTCGTCGTTCTGCATGACATTGTACATGTACTCTATCTCATGCACCATGCCCCATACTCACCCTCTCACCCTCTACAGTGTCTACACTAGGCTATCTACCTCGACTCTCGAGATCTTGTACGTAGTCTGTGCGCTACTTTAATCCTCACTATCGATGTGTGTGCTGCCTAACTACATGCTTGAGTTGCCTCTTAAGTCCTTTTGGTAGGTCCATGACCTTGGAATCCTTTGGGCATGCCCCACAGTTCGGGTTTTTCTGTGCACACCTTACCGTCACTATTTTGTAATTTACACCTTCCCCCCTCCTCTCTAATTATTTTATTTATTCCCTCTTAGCCCCTCTCTTAAGTTTATGTATTCTCAAAACCATAAACCCCCCCCCTCTCTAATTAAATTATTCCCTCCCCACCTCTCTCTAATTTATATGCTCTTTAATAATGATTCCCCTCCAAAGAGTAATTCTCGCCCCCCCTCCCCCCCCCTCTATTTATATTTATATATTTCCCCTCCCTATCCTCCCTCTCTAATTATGTATAAGCTTTGATAATCTTCCTTCACCTCTTTTATTCCCCTCCCTCTTCTCTAGTTATTTTTCCCTTTCCCCCATCTCTACTTATCTTTCACTTAACCTTTCCTCAAATTTTCCCTTCTATCCTCCCTAAATTCTTATTCTCTTTATCTCTCTATATCCCTTAACCCAACCCCCCACACTATTTCTCTTTCCAACTTCTTCCCCTTCCTTTCCGTTTCAGGTCCTTTCAAAGTGCCCCCTTTTATTTTTTGGTCTTTCCCAGTGCCCACCTATCACACATTGACCAAACTCCTCTAATTCACTACCCTTTCCCTAATTGTTGTCTAAAAGGTCTCTCCTACCATTTTCTCGCTCATTTCTATAATTTCGGTCATTAAACTTAATTTGTCCTTTAGAATGCCTCACTTATCATACCACTACTCTATACAAACCTTTTTCACTCATAATTTTTACAACTTGCTTTGTAAGTCTGTTGTTAAGTGTCTATTCTTATTGTGACTCCGATAACAAGGGAGGGGTGTTTATGACACCTGTCTTCCCAACTAAGCTTTAACTGGTTCTCACCATGTTTTTCTTGTTGGATGGTGGCAGGTATGCAGACTCCCCTCTTCAATAAAAGGGATACTTGCTATGACTTATCAAAGCGCAACCTTTTGAACAATCGTGCATTCTACAATTTTTTTAAAAACGCCCACCTCTCATTGACCTTTTGACAAAACATTAGCTTGCAATATTTTTCATTTATGAAAATTGCCCTCTTGCCTCTTGCCTCACTTCTTTGCTCGCTGAGCAATTCTCTCTTCCCCACTCACCTTTTTTATCTTGCTCTTCTAGCCCAAACAATCCCCATAGTAGCCCCCACAAAAAGCTTCTATCCCAAATAATTCCTAGGTTAGCCCACCTCCCTCTCCCTCCCCGGTATTGCTTAACTTTCTACCTACCATAGACCTCTTCTTAATCAATTGCCTTTGCTTGATTTTCAAACTCACCATACTCTAATACAACCTTTCCACTCCTTAAAAAACACTTCTATTTGTCTTTGGGTAGACAATATGTCATCACACTAGGTGATGACCTACTATCTCACCTAGTGTGTTGTATCCTACTAGGGTTAAGTTGGGTACACACACACACACACACACACACACACACACACACACACACACAATCCCTTTCCCACTTTACATTCAATTTACTTTTTATCCCTTCCCCCTATTTATTCCATGTTTAATTCCCCCCCCCCCCCAATCCCTCTTTCAATTTCTCTCCTAAGTTTCCCTCCTTTCACCCACTCTCCTTTTATTTTTGTTGCATTTCCCTTATTGTCTTACTTAATTGATTTTTTCTTAATTAAATTCATTTTTTCATTATTCGCCTTAATTTTTATTTCTATTTTTTCTTACTCTTAATTTTCTCCTTACCCCCCTTTTTTAATCCCTCATGAAACTCTGTCCCCCTACTTTGCCCTCCTTCTACCTAATTTTTCAATTTATTCACAATTTGTTTTGCCCGATTTGTTTCCCTCTTATTTAATTTCCCCTTTTTTTTACCGCTAACCTAACCTTTGATGACTACACTAGCCTCCCCAAACTCCTCCTAAACTAACCCCCCCCCCGATTATCCCTCTTCCTTATCTCTCCTGACTCACTATATGCCCTGCCTCTCCCTTCCCCGACTTAAAGGCTCCCTTGCCTATAAATTAACTTTGTCAACTAGCTCTCTACCCATCACAACTCCCTAGCTCTATTGTGTAGTCAGCCCTGCTCAGCTTAGCTCCCCCTACCTACACACTCATTGTTCTACGTGACATTGTACATGTACTCTACCTCGTGTGTCGTGCCCCGTACTCAACCTCTCACCCTCTGCAGTGTCTGCATTGGGCTGTCTACCTCGACTCTCGAGATTTGGTACATAGTTTGTACGCTGCTTGAATCCTTGACTGTTGGCGTCTGTGCTACATAACTACTTGCTTGAGTCACCTCTTATGTCCTTTTGGCAGGTTCGCAACCTTTAAATCCCTTTGGCACACCCCACAGTTTGGGTTTTTCTCCGCACAACAGGCATGGACTCATAGGTTTGAGTCCATAGCTTACCTTTACTCTTTTGTCATTTACGCCTTCCCCCCTCCTCTCTTATTATTTTAATTATTCCCTCCTAGCCCCTCTCTTAAGTTTATGTATTCTCAAAACCCCAACCCACCCGCCTCCTCTCTAATTCAATTATTCCCTCCCCGCCCCTCTCTAATTTATATGCTCTTTAATAATGCTTCCCCTCCAAAGAGTAATTCTCCCCCCCCCCCCCCTTTCCCCCCATGCTCTATTTATATTTATATATTTTCCCCTCCCTAACCCCCCTATTTATTATATGTGGCATATAGGGTATAGTCAATCTGAGGGATGAATGATCTACTAAGACTTTCTAGTTTGGGAAGGATGACTACCATTGGGATTGAGACAGTAGAGCTGATGAACATTTGAGTTTTTGTTTTGTGGTGTTTTCCTTTTATTAGCATCAGATGCGATGGGATTGACTTTATGCTATTTGTGTGTATTTCTTATGACATTTTGGGGTTGTTGTAAGCTCTAAGACATCATTCAAGAGCTTCTCGGAGATACCATCCTCCTCTTTATGCTTTATCTTACTCTTTGGCAATATATGGTATTATATGGCTTTCTGTGAATGCTTTCTGTGAATCTGGTTGAACTTTAAAATTGATTAATCTGGTTTGATTACCTTACCTCTCATATATGATGGTGTATTTAATCATAGCTTAAATCTGATGCTCTTGCATATTTGTTGCGTCTGCGTACATGGAGGTAGCTTATTACAATACTGTGTTAAATAATCTTCTTTACCACCCACCTCAGTTATAATGAAAAGGATCGGATACAGCTATGGGATGTGTAGTCCTTTTTTGATCAATGGATAGGTTTCTATGTTTGGTTGGATGCAGTGGCAGTGTAGGTGTGCACCACTAACTCATCTTCTTTTGGTGGATTCGCCTTCTTGCCTTTTGCTTGCTCCTGCTTGCTGCACTCAGAGCCCCCTTCCTTTACCTACTCTTGGCTCCTTGGTGGTTGTTCTCATGGACTAGTTTCTACTGCTTTTTTCGTGAGCCTGAGGGACGCATCTCAAAAGCCTCAACCTTTACGTGCTCATGGTAGTCTCTCAGGTGGGACGACGTGTATCTTTGGCCTCTTTATTTATGATATTGGATTGGCATATGCTTGAAAGTTATCTGGTGGTGTTAGCGTTGTCTACAATTTTGATACTTTGTAACTTATATGAATCACCCATTTGGATGGGAAAAAATGGCCCAAATATTAGTTTGGGAATATGCATCTACGAGACCTTTGGGTGTTTCCTTCCTGGGGTTTACTTGGTGTTTACCTCTATGTTGGAACGTGGGGAGAATAGATGGATTGTGGCAAGAGGAGTGAGAACACAAAAGATGTAGCAATGGGTGTTCTATTGATTTGAGAGGGAAGTGACAAAGTGCAGATTGTACTAGTCTAATCTATCACTTAATGAGCATAAAGATCATGGAGGATCAAACCAAATACGGAAAGCCATGGGGAGAGAGACAAGAAGTATGAAACACTCAATCTATTGCAATTGTGCTATACTCAACCATACATGATAGGCCTCTTATATAGAGAGAGCCTTAAGAATAGTCAAACCATGTGGGATCCTCTCATCCACATCTCTCCTTGTGGATATCCTCAATCCACATCTTCACATCTTGTAGTCCACATCCTAGGGTGGCTACTTTAATTCTTTCCTATACCATACCTTAGCCCTTTAATCTATGTGCTCATGGCACCATATCTCAACACCTCCCCTTGGTGCCATGATCCTTTGGCTACTGCAAGGTGGTCAGATGTGAGTTACATTCCATCACCTCCCCTTAGTGCATACCTTGCTACTTAAGGTGGTCAAGTGTGGATTTTTACATGTCAATACCTCCCCTGGGTGCTTTCATAGCTACTCTCAGATGGTCAAGCTTGATTTACAAAACATAGGCAAGGTTGGCAAGGGTTTTTCGTTTCTCAATACATGTTATTCCTGTCATTCTGCTCATGGCTTGATGATGACTCATTTGCTTCTTTGTTTGGTGTAGCTACCTACATGATGCTTTGTTCTACCATATGCCTTGATGCTTTATGTGTGGATGCCATGCTTTCTGCTATGGTCATCTCATGCACTTGTGCTTTTGGCATACTTATGATGACGAAGTGTGCATACATGCTTTGATTTGTCATTTGTTGCAAAGGTCTTACCAATTGATTTCTTTCAATATTGGCAGTGTCTAATTGCATACAATGATTTTGACATGACAGGCGCGTAGAGCTTGGAAAGAGGATCACTTTTCCTTTTTGGAGCGTGTCTAAATTCTTCTTGGATTGCAAGTTACGGCTTGTTGAAGCTTTTGTGAAGAAGAGGGGGCCTTGATGATGTGGCACAGGGATTCACATGTTGCTTGCAGGACTGTGCTTGGCAGGGGCTGTATGCTTAGGTGGCCTTGTGCCATATGGCAACCATCTAACCCAAGTTAGTTAACCCAAGTCGATTAACTTAACCATGGTCCCACTAAACCATGCAATTCAGCCTAACCATAAACTGAACCTGGCTGCTTTTAATAACCCTGGTTAATTATTATCTTGACATGTGGCAGTCAATGGGAACCTTGGCAGAATCTTGGAGGAGAAAGAAGGAAAAGGATTTTTGCCACGACGGCGAGGCGACACAGTGGCATAGTGCGTAGAGCATGGGCATCGACGGCGACTGTGTGTTGACGATGGAGGCTGCTTGATGCATGGAGGCTATTAGCCCATTGACGCTGAGCTCTGCGTGAGGCTTGGGAGGCCTGTGTGGTCAGAGCGATGCTCTTTGGTGAAGGCGTAGTCTGTAGAGCCATTGCTAATCAGAGAAGCGATCGTCGATGTTGAGCTACCTACTGCCATGTCTGACGGTGCCAGAATGCAGCACTTCGGTTATACTGAAGTATGAATCCTTGCATCCAGCGGCCAGAAACCACGGCTCGTTACATATCATAGCTTACTATACGAATTTCTTTGCAGAGGCTCTTGATTCTAAAGCGATTGTTGTTGGCCTCTGAGAAGGAGGCTATTGCAGAGCATTGCGGAGCCTTGTGACGATGGAGGAAGCTATAGAGGAGTTCACCTATAGGCACAGTTCGGTGCACATTGTTGGCATCGACTGAAATGGAGCCAAGGATCACTGAGCTAGCTATAGAGATGCTGAAGCTTGGCAGAAGCTTTGTACATGTGTCGTTTGGAGCTTGTGCAGGCCTTAGGTCTTGCTGTGGTGGCAGTTGGAGTAGGAGAAGCTTTGGCGCTGTGGGCATCGATGGAGCGACTGAATGATGTAGGCTGCCCGTCTTTGATGGTGGAAATTTGGCAAAGTGGAGGCCGTCAAAAGGAGCTGGGAGTTCCAACGTTGGAG